>NC_082681.1:90389956-90693170 GCF_025265405.1 Mesoplodon densirostris
CCTTTTGGAAAGGAACCATTGGCCAGTGATTAGTCTCTCACACTTTCTGCAGCTCTGATACTCTCATGGCCCCTTGGGCTTTCTGGATGTCTCTAAGTTTTAAAAATTCTTTTTGCCTCACTTGAGCCATTTGCCTAAACAGGGAGCCCTTAAATTCTGAGCTCACACACTCACAAAGAATGTGAAGAGGTCCCTTCAGGCTCTACCAGACGGATAGAGGCTGATCCGGGACGCTTGGCTTGACAACAACAATTGCATGGCAGCCTGAGATGTCTGGTCCCAGCCTGCTTCTCCCACCACACCTCTCACTACCTCCAGCACACAAACCATCCTCCAGCTGCCCCACACTACGCCACACCACACACCAATGTCCCAAAGCACCTGAACCTGCCAGTCATCTGTGCCTGAGTATGTGCTCATACTATCTGCCACCCTGGGAATGTCTTCTCCCTCCTTTTTCCACTGGTAAGTGTCCTCCTCATCCCTGAAAACCTTGCTTCAGTGCCACCTCCATGATGACCCCACCCCACTTACAATTCCTCTCTCTGTTCTGGGCTAATATAGTGCTTTGGTTACACCTCTCCTCATGCACTTACTTATTCATTCATTCATTCATTCATATGTGGACTCCTCTCCATCAAGCAGGAAACTGCTTTAGCCCAGTCCCGCCCTCAGTGACTCTGGGAAGTCAGGAATGAGTTGGACACAGCCCCTCATCTCCCTTTGGAAATGTCCCATCCTGAGGTAACCCGATACATAGAGCCAGAGCAGTCATAAAAGGTTCTAAGGGCTGTGTATTAATCTGTAATGGGTTACGTATGCATACCACTGAGGAGGGTTTCACGAGAGCCTTCATGAACGAGTTGGCCTTTAAATTAGCATAGGCAAACTGAATAGACTTTACCCCCACCTGGGCCGATAGGATGAAGGGGAGGGCATGCAGAGAGAGGGGAATAGCATATGCAGAGGCACAGAGGTATGACAGAGGCCTGTTGTGTAAGGGGAATAGAAGGAATTCACTCTCTCAGAATAGGAGCTGAGGGTATCATGCCAGTAGGTGGCAGCAGGGCCTTAACCTGGTGTTCTGGGCTGTGTGTGTGTGTGTGCGTGTGTCTGTGTGTGTGCGCGTGTGCGTGCACATGTGAGCTGAGGCATTGTCTGCTTGTTCATTCTTTACCTCTCCACCATTGCCTGGAGTAAAGATACAGATAGAACAGATGGAACTAGACATTAAATAGTACGACTGATACTCCCATCCACTGTGTGCTATGATTCCTGCATCCTCCAACCAAGAACCCCTCAGTTCACCTACCATTTTACTTGAGGATGCTCGCCTTTCAAAGCCCAACACACTCACTCCATGGGCACCTAATCCATTATGCCCACTGCTGGCTGATGTCAGGAACCCTGAAGTGAATCACACACAGAACTTATTCACTGTCTCCAGGTGAAACAGAGAGACACGAGAATGACACAAGATGAGAAGTGCTTTGTCAATGACAACATAAGTATGATGGAAGCCATCATGAGGGGTGAGGAGGTCAGGGAGCCTGACCTGGGTCGTAAAGAATTCAAAGAAGTGTACCAAGTTGGGAAGGGGGCTCTCAGAAGGCAAAGGCAGTCTAGTAAACTGAGGGCTGCATGATACAAAGAATGGAGGCTGGGAATATCCAGGGGTGTGTAGGGAACGACAAGTGGATTGGAGTTCCTGGAGTGTTGATTTGAGGCCCAAGAAATGCTAAGAGGTGAGACTGAAGGCCATGAGTGCTGCAGGGGCTTGATAAGGAACATAAAATTTATGTTGAACATGCCCAGGGAGCCCTGAGAGGGAATGACGCTATGAGGTTTGTGTTTAGAAACACCAGACCGTGCAGCTGCTGCAACGATGCATGGATGGGAGGGGTCCCAGGAGAAGCAGGGAAACCAGAGGGAAAGGAGCCCTAAATTTGGGCTTCATTAGTTTGGGATGGTGAGGAGGGTTGGGCCTGCGACATATCCAGCAGATCAAACCAGCATGAATTTGTTGCCGGTTGGATGTGAGGAGTGAGGGACACAGGAGGATTCAGGGGTGACACTCAGGTTTGTGTCTGGAGTGACCATGTGGATGATGGTGCCTCTAAATGACAAAGATACACAAGGGTGAGATGGGAGGAAGGTAATGAATTTGTTGTTTGGGCAGCATACATTGGAGTCTTCAGCCATCCAAGGGAACAGGTCCAGTGGTGAGTGGGTATGAAGTTGTGGAGGGGGAAGTGTGAAGAGCATTGGACTGGGGAAAGAGTTGTGGGGTCAGCAGTGGAGATACAGGAGTTGAATCCAAGAGAGCTAGGGAGGTGACCCAGGCCAAATGTATAGATCCAGAAGAGCAGATCCAGGATGGCAGTTGCTAAGGTAGGTGCTATTGATCTCCACAGCCCTTGGGGTATCTGGCTCCATGAGCTGCCATCAGCCTATTCATGGCGGTAAATCCCCACCACTTCCATCCATTGTGCTACACAAACGTAATCATTTTCTTTGCATGCCATGACAGACATATATTAGGCAACACTGTTTAAGGGATGGGGGGAAATGGAGCTGAAGAAAGAAACTGAATCCGATGGGCCTGAGAGCTGGTAGGAGAATAAGGAGTGTTCATCCTCTCTGGATCCCAGGGGGAAAGATTCTTCTGAGGAGCAGAAGTGATTGTCAATTGTGAAATATATCAGGGAGGTGCAGTCTGATGAGAACTGCAATACACCCACTGAGCTTTCCAACCAACTGGTCGTTGCTACCTTTGGTGAGAGATGGATCAGCGGTGGGGGTGGGAGCCAGTGTGCAGTGGGCAGAGGAGTAAACCGGAGGTGAGAAGATCATTGCAGCTGTTGAGTTCATTACCTTGGCATGCTACCGGGAAGAAAGGAGCTGATTTGAAGTTTGGGTGGGATCGGGATGAAAGGAGGTTGTCTTAGTGGATGGAAAAGACACCAACATTTTTAAACTCTAAAGAAGACACATTTGGGTGCATGGGCTGGGTTGGAGAGTAGGAGTCTGGCTAGTGGAGGAGGTACTGGAGGCTGGGCATGCATGGGGTCAGGGAAGGATTGTTTTGTCTTTCAGTAGAGGGAGGAGGCATATAGGTGTGTGGACCCTGCGAAAGGGTGGGGTGGGCATTCCAAGGGACATGGCCTGGGGCCCTTAATTTTTTCATGAAGAGGGAGGGGAGGCATTTCCTGAGAATGGGGTGGCATGACAGCTGAAGGGAGTGTGAGAGGTTGGTGACCTGGGTCATGCCTCTGGTTTATACAATAGGATGTGAGGTGTGGGACCACTGGTGAGCCTGGGACCATGGAGAGGTAGGCATGTGATTTTCCCAGAAGCTCTCACCTACCCAGGTATGGGAAGAACACAGAAGGACAGCTGGACTCTGCCTGCGGCTTGGGCAGTTGCAGGATGGTTGACCCAGGGCTTGGGGAACTGCTGTAGAGGGTCAGAAATAAGTGCAGACAAAGCCTACGCTTGTGCTTGTGAATTAATTCAAAGGCTGGGGTGGAGGGGAAGAGCAAGATGTCCTCCCATCTCCTTCCTGCTCTCCACCACCCCCCTCCCGCCCTCCAAGATGGGAGGAGATAGTGTGTCCAGCTTTGTGACCAGAGAATGCCTGAAGGGCTGAGAGGAAAATAAGCTGGTTATCCCAGGACAGAGCTTGCTTCAGGCTCCTGGGCAGCACAGACCCTCAGCAAGCCTATACTTCCTTAGGCTGAGCTGCCACTGGTCCTGGGGGCCCTTCCAGCTTCCCCCTCCCCTTCCCTCAACTGTCCCAGGCCCCAGGCTCTGCAGAAGGAGAGATGGAGTGGGGGAAGGGGGTCAGCAGCCAATCATATCCCCGATAGCCCAAGACATCTGCACCTGGTCTAACCAATCCCCTCTGAACAAATAGCTCAGCCAGCCTCTGCTCCCTCCTCCCCTCCCTGCTCTGCCCAGCAACAGCAGAAAGGAGGTTTAAGGAGGAGAGGGAGGCCCTGCAAACTCCCAGCCCCTGGCAGCAATGGAGCCGGGCCTCAGGCTCACTCTATAGAGGGAGGTTAAAACAACACTCTCAGTTCCTGGAGCCCAGGCAAAACGTCCCTAGGGGCCCTCAAGACTATGCAAGCCCAGCTCTCACAGACAGGAACTCACATATTACAGAGATCCTGATCCCTGGAGCCTTGGGCCACAAGCCAGTCTCATTTTCTCCACAGCTCAGGGGCAGGCCCTGGGCTGGCAGCCTGATCAGCACAGATACACTTCTGGGGGAGGAGATGGACATTGAGCAAACAATCCCACAAATGCCTATTTAATAGCAAATGTGATAAGGCCTAGGAAGGAAAAGAGCAGGGTTTTATGCAGCAAAATAAGAGGGGACTTGATTTAGTCTGGCTTTCACAGTTTTTGTTGATTCCAATTCTTTTTTTTCCAGATTTGCGATGGCTATTTTGTTCATTAGTTTGCACCCAGAAGCCTTCCACCTGTTAAGAAAAATGTGGTGTTTGTTATTGACGCGAGCAGCTCCATGTTTGGTACCAAAATGAAGCAGGTAACAAGGACCCCGGGGATCGTTCATTGCTCTTGATTTATAAAGCTCAGAAAGCAGAGAGTGCTGGTGCAGTGATTCCCTGAGACAAGACACCCTGCCATCCCATCACCTTTGGACCTTATAGGCCTAGGCTTACCTTAGAGTCTTGGTACCTTACATATCAGGAGCCACGTAGACATGGAGCCACAGAATCCTAGGAACACTGAAATATAGGAGTATGGGGCCTGAACCCATCAAGAGCCTCAACCACAAACCTCCAGGTCTCATAAAGGCCCAGAGTCATAGCGACTTTGGACTAGAGTACTCTGGCATCATAAAGCATGAGTCAAAAACATTAAAACTGTAGTCATTTTAGATTCAGAACTGTCAAGGGGCCACAGCTTTGCTTTGTTTTGTTTTGTTTGACTATATAGCCAGAAGAATACAGTGCACTGGTTTTATAGTACTTAGAAGCCATAGAGTCTTGGGTCCATCTAGGCTTCAGCCTTGTACCCCACCTACCAGAGCACCCTTGAAACAGAATCCTGGAGCCATAGTTCAAAGAGATTTTTACTTTAGAGCCTGAATCCATAAATTTCTGGATGCAGCGTTTCAAAGCATCGTACTCTAGGGCTCTAGAAATATAGAGTTCTAGTGTCTTGGGACAGTGTAACCTTTTTACCTTGACATTTTGAACCACAGAGCCCATGGGACCTAAGGCTAACTGACTTGTGTTTTATGAGAATATAACAAAACTGGGAGAAGGAAGTATTGAAAACTGTCTCCTCTAGCCTTTAATGTATGGGAAGGGATATACCCAACTCCAAACCTTTTTAGTCTTCCCATTTCATCTAAGGCAGGAAAAAAGCTGAAAGAACTTATGATGAGCATATTCCAGGAGCTAGGTGCCCTAAAAGACTGAGACCTAATCCTAGAACTATAGAATGTTTCTCCTCCCCCCATGCATGACCATCATATCAGCTGGGTTCTTGTGTAAAAGCAGGAGGTTACAGTTGAAAGAACTGGAAGCCTGTACTCTATTTATGAAAGAGTCTCTAGGGAAATCCAAGATAACATAGGAAACAAAAACAAGGACTCTAGAAACACTTTTAGCCTCTGACACCCACAACTGCAGCAACCAACAAACACAACCTAACTCCTAACAAGATAAACATAAAACCTCACACTAAAGGTCTATTTACTTCAGTTCCTTTTACCTCATACCCCATGTCTGGCTTTCAACAAAAATATACAAAGAGTGCTAAAAGGAAAAACACAATCTGAAGAAATGAATCAAGCATCAGAACCAAACTGATATGGCAGAGCTTAGAAATTATCAGACCAGGAATTTAAAATAAGTATGACTAATATGCTAAGGGTTCTAATGGGAAAAGTGGGCAACATACAAGAACAGATGGCAAATTTAAGCAGAGATGGATATCCTAAGAAAATTAAAAAGAATACTAGAAATATAAAACACTGTAACAGGAATGAAAAATGCCTTTGGTGGGCTCATTAGGAGACTGAACATGGCCAAAGAAAGAATCAATGAACTTGAAGATATGACAATAGAAACTTCCCAAACTGAAAAGCAAAGAGAAAAAAAGAATGAAATATATATATATATATATGGAATCTAAAAAAAAATGGTTCTGAAGAACCTAGGGGCAGGACAGGAATAAAGACACAGACGTAGAGAATGGACTTGAGGACACGGGGAGGGGGAAGGGTAAGCTGGGACGAAGTGAGAAAGTGGCTGGACTTATATATACTACCAAATGTAAAATAGATAGCTAGTGGGAAGCAGCCGCATAGCACAGGGAGATCAGCTCAGTGCTTTGTGACCATCTAGAGGGGTGGGATGGGGGGGTGGGATAGGGAGAGTGGGAGGGAGATGCAAGAGGGAGGAGATATGGGGATATATGTATATGTATAGCTGATTCACTTTGTTGTAGAGCAGAAACTAACACATCATTGTAAAGCAATTATACTCCAATGAAGATGTTAAAAAAAAAAAACAAAGACAAAATATCCAAGAACAGTGTACATGTACAAAAGTGTAACATGTGTAATGGGAATACCATAAGGAAAAGAAAGAGAGAAAGTAACAAAAGAAATATTTGGAGGAATAACAGAATCAAATTTTCCAAAATAAATTACATCCATCAAACCACAGGTCCAGGAAGCTCAGAGAACACTAAGCAGGATAAATACCAAGAAATGTGCATGTAGGCATATCCTATTCGACCTGCAGAAAATTAAAGACAGAGAAAGTCCTGTAAAAGCCCACAGAAAATAATATCTTACTTATAGAGGAACAGGAATAAGAATTACATTGAATTTCTCTTGAGAAACCATGCAAGGAAAAGGAGAGTGTAGTGAAATATTCAAAGTGTTGAAGGAAAAAACCACTCACTTTGAATTCTGTATGCAGCAAAATTGTCCTTCCAAAGTGAAAAATAAAGACTTTATCAGCCAAACAAATATTGAGAGAATTGTCACCAGTAGACCTGTCTTGCACAGCTAAATGTTAAAAGAAGTTCTCCATAGAGAATGGAAACGGGATAGCTCAGATACTTGGATCTACATAAAGAAAGGAAGATTGTTAGAGAAAGAATAAATAAAAGTAAAATAATATATTTTATTTTTTAACTAATTGATCTAACAGATAACGATTTGTTCAAAATAATAATAGCAACAATGTATTCAGTGAATATAGTTTACTGATAAGTGAAATTAATGACAGCAATGTTATAAAGGACAAGATAGAGGAATTGGACTACTCTGTCACAAGGTATTTGAACTATTCATAAAGCTGTATAGTGTTATTTGAATGTGGACTGGAATTAGTTGTAAAGGCATGTTGCAAACTCCAGGGCAACCACTAAGAAATTTTCTTAACATAATGGATATGCTAAGAGACAAGAGACAATGGGACCACATAATACACTCGACTTAAACCAGAGAAGGCAGGAAAAGAGTAGGAGACAAAGAAAAAAAAAAAGGGAAACAGAGAAAACAGTTTAAAATATAGCAAATATTAATCTAATTATATCAGTAATCACTTTAATGACGACTTGTCTAAATATACCAATTAAAAGACAGAAGCTTCCATATAATATGTTTATGTATAGCTGATTCACTTTGTTATAGAGCAGAAACTGACACACCATTTTAAAGCAATTATACTCCAATAAAGATGTTAAAAAAAAAAGTACGGCCGACTTAAAAATTGCTTAAAAATTTAAAAGACTAGATCTCATGTTTAAGTGTTTTTACCATAACAAAATTTTAAAAATTAAAAAAAAGGCAGAAGCTGTCAGTGTCAATTAAAACAAAACAAAAACAAAAACCAACTATGTTTTCTACAAGAAGCCCATTTTAAATATAAAGACACAGATAGATAAAAGTAATGGGATGCAAAGAACATATACCATGCTAACACTAATCAAAAGAAAGCTGGAACAGTTATATTAATTTCAGACCAAGTACACTTCAGAGCAAGTAATTGTCAGGGATTAAAAGGTGCATTATATTATGATAAAAGGGTCGATTCTCCAAAAAGACATAATAATCCTTAATGTGTATGCACCTAACATTAGAGTGTCAAAATACATGAGGCAAAAATTGATAGAACTGCAAGGATAAATGGACAAATGCACTATTGTAGCTGGAGACTTCAACTTCCCTATATCAGAAATGGACATATCCAGCAGGCAGAAAATCCATAAGGACATTGTTGAACTGAACAGCACCATCATTTAATTGAATCTAACTGACATCTACACAATGCTTCATCCAACAGCAGCACAATACACATTTGCCCCAAGCTCATGTGGAACATTTGCCAAGATAGACTACATTGTGGGCCATAAAACACATCTTAACAAATTTAAAATAATATAAATCATACAAAGTATGCTCTCAGACTAAATGGAATAAAACTAGAAATCAGCAACAGAAAGATAGCTGGAAAATCTCAAAGTAATAGGAGATTAAACAACATACTTTTAAAAATGTAATCTGTCCCTGGATAACAGGAGATTCTCAGGGAAGGCCATCCTTTATGTGTCAGCCCTCTCAATGGAAGCAGGAATATGGTGCTCAGATCCTTTTTTCTTTTTTAAATATTTATTTATTTATTTATTTGGCTGCTCCGGGTCTTAGTTGCAGCATGTGGAATCTTCTTTGTGGCATGTGGGATCCTTTTAGTTGCAGCATGTGGGATCTTTTTTTTTTTTTTTTTTTTTTTTTTTTTTTTTTTTAGTTGCAGCATGCAGGATCTTTGTTGCCGCATGAGAACTCTTAGATGCGGCATGTGGGATCTAGTTCCCTGACCAGGGATTGAACCGGGGCCCCCTGCATTGGGAGTGCAGAGTCTTAGCCACTGGACCACCAGGGAAGTCCCTGGTGCTCAGCTCCTGATCCCAGAATGTGTGACCTATCCCCTGAGTTCATCTTATGTCAGGAAAGATTTTGATCCCTTTAAAGCATTCAAGGCATCTTCTATCAGTTTAAGATGTAGAGAAAGGCAAGCCACAAATGTCCTTCCTGTGGTTTCTAGAATCCACACCTCTATAAAAGGTTGAAGGTGTATATTATGCTTAAAATCACTGGATTTACCACCTCCAAAATACAGATTTGAGTCCCTGGTCCCTCAATGACTAGCTGTGTGACCTTGAGCTAGCCACTCCACTCTCTGAGCCTTAATGTCATCCCTTGTAAAATGAGGATAATATTAGTACCTTCTTCATTGTGTTGCTGTGAAGATGAAATGAGCTGATGCATCTAAAGTGCACTGCCAGGAGCATAGCAAGTATCCTATAAATGATACCCTAATACTAGAACCTACATATTGTATTCCCTGAGCGTAGCCCTATACTAAATTTGGTCAAGGAGAAGGGAGCCAAGAAGAAGTAGCAATCTCAGCCCTGTTCTCAGAGGGCTCAAGATCTGTATGGAGAATGAAAATATTCCACGTAAGATAGTCAGCAAATAATGTGGGACAGGGAATATCTGGGTGCGAAGGGCATGGATCAGACTAGGCAATCAAGGAAGGGCGGCCCAGAGAAAGAGCAACTGAAGGAACTATGAAGGTATGAGTAAGTAAAGGACAAAGTTGTGGAGACGAAATGGAATCTAGGTTATCTGGAGGCTGGTGAGAAGACCAGCCTGGAAGAAACAAAAATTGAGGTAGAAGAACAGATTAGAGAGAACAGAGAACCAAAGCATGCAAAGTCATTGAAAGGTAGCTATAAATACCTGCCTGGAGTCATAAAGCTCTTAAACTTTAGGGCCCTCGAATCATTGAATCCTTGATCATGGGTTCAGAAACCATAGAACACATGAATCCTAGCTCTCTGAAAGCATAGAACTTGAACCTTCTAGACCACCACAGTCCAGTAGAACTTTTTTGATGATGGAAATGTTCTAAACAGTGTCCAGTACAGTAGCTACTGGCCACATGAGGTTATTGAACCCTTGAAATGTGGCTACTGCAAATGAAGAAACAGAATTTTAACTTTTTCTTTAATTTCAACTAACTTACATTTACATTTAAATAAATACATGTGGCTAGCAGTTACCATTGGACAGTACAGTTCTAGGCTTTCAGCCATTACAGCCTATAGAGCATTTTGACCTAAGAATCCTAGACTTAAAGTGCTAGAGTCAGAGAACATTAAAACCATGCAACACTTAGTACCTTGTATAGAAAGAGCCTTTCAGTCTTGAACAAGACCTCAAGTCTTGGTCCATCTCCTTCACATCATCTATATCCCACAGACTAAAAAGGCCATGAGTGTGATCCTTGGTAACCTGCCAGCCAGCGACTACTTCAACATCATCTCCTTTTCTGACACAGTTAGTGTCTGGAAAGCCAAAGGCTCCATCCAGGCCACCATCCAGAATGTCCACAGTGCCAAGGACTACCTGGGGCACGTGGAAGCTGCTGGCTGTGTTAGACCTACCCACCCAAATTGGCAGGCTGTGGTGACATGGGAAATTCTTGAAACCCTCCCTTCATGCACCCATCCACTTCACCTCTCATAATGTCTGAAATATCACTGTTACATTTTACACAAATATGTCCCTTTTTCCTTCTGTGTTTCTTTGCCTAGTGGAAAGAGCACAGCTAAATCTCCATGTATTTTAGGACACATTCCTCTTTGGGGCTGAATTTCCTCCTCTTTAAAGCACATACTCAAAAGAATTTGCTGAAACTTTTGTTTTATATTTTATCAATAATCTAGATATTTCTATCTTAGTATTTGAGCAAGCTGCTGCCCTGATTGTGGCTTCTGATCAATCCTCTCTCAGACGATTACTGAAGTCTCCCCCACCCACCACCTCCTGACAACTCAGCCCTTTTTTCCCCTGTAGCATGGAGGTGGAGATGCTATCCTTGGGGATCTGCCAATCTGACTAGAGAATGAGACATCCCCCCAGGAAACAGTCAGAGCAGTCTGAGACAGGGAGTGATAAAAACCAAGGACATGTGGGCCCCACTGTCAGATCTCAGGGAGCCTGTGTGGGGGTGGGGATTTGAGAAGGATAAGCAGCGGAAACAGTGTGAGCAAAGATAAGGAGATATGACTCTGCCTGGGAGGTTGGTGAGGTACCCAGTGTGTCCAATGGGGGTAGAAGTTACTAGAAAAAATGGTCTCACAGTCTGCTCTCCAATTAGGGACTGACATCAATGCAGCTCTGCTGGCAGCTGCTTCAGTGCTGAACCATAGAAACTAGGAGCCTGGGAGGGGCCCCAGTGTGGGAAGGATCCCTCTCATTATCTTCCTGACAGATGGGGAGCCCACGGCTGGAGTGATGACTCCCAGTGTGATCCGCTCCAACATCCGTCAGGCACTGGACAACAGAGTGTCCCAAGGTCAGCTTGGCCTTTGGGGATGATGCTGACTTCCCACTGCTGCGTCGCTTGTCCCTAGAGAACCAAGGAGCAGCCTGGCGCATATATGAGGACACCAACACAGCCCTACAGCTGGAGGGCCTCTATGAAGAGATCTCCATGCCTCTGCTGGTAGATGTGCATCTGGACTACCTGGGTGGCTTGATTGGGGCCTCCCCTTGGGCCTTTTTCCCCAACTACTTTGGTGGTTCAGAGCTGGTGGTGGCAGGCCAAGTGAACAGGAATTGGACATCTACCTGGCAACCCGTGGCCCCAGGGGTCAGCTTCTTGTGGCCTGCCACAGTGAGGTAGCCACCAACAACAGCCAGAAGGTCTTTGGTTGCCCAGGGGAGCCAGCCCCCAATGTAGCCCACTTCATACGCTGCCTCTGGGCCGACATCACCTCTGGAAAACTGCTGGAGACACAGTTCCAAGCTCACGATGCCAGCACTCACCACCTGCTGGCTGCCAAAGTCCTCAACCTGTCCTTTGAATAAGATTTTGTCACACCTCTGACTTCACTGGTCATGGTGCAGCCCAAAGAAGCCACTGAAGAAGTCAGGAAACAGACTTTCACCGCAGATGGACTAAGCACCATCATGCCCTCATCCACCAGCAGTCATGGCCTAAGGGCAGGCACAGCCCAGCCAGCCTTGGTTCCCAAGGTTTCTCCCAAATCAAGGCTTGTGAAACCAAAGTTCTACTTATCCTCAACTACACCTGCCCAGTTCCAAGGAGTTGGAGCCACTAGGTCAGAGCCCTAATACCCTAGCCACCCTCACACACCCAAAGCCCCAAATTCCAGCACAACAGGATTCTGGCAACTTGGCTCAGCCAACATTTAGGGTACCACCTGCTGCCATTGTGCCCTCATATTCTGGTGGCCTATTGCTTCTGAAGCCCAGCACGCCATTACATCAGAATTCTGGTACCCTATTACCCATGAATTCCAAGACACAAGTCCCACCTCTGAATCCTAGCACCCCAGCCCAGCCCAAAGCTGGCTCTATGAAACATGTTACTTTGCTCTATTCCAAACCTGGTTCTTCATCACAACCTAAACTAGATGCCCCATCACACCCCCAACCTGGGGTACTTACATCACAGTCACCCAAAAGCCCATCACAGCCCAGGGTTGGAGTCTCCATGCATCAGATTGTCAAATACCCATCACACACCAGAGCAAGGGTTCCTGCTCCTAAGACCCCAAACAACCTGCCGTACCCTAGACCTGGGATCCTCTCACCCAAGACCCTTAAAATCCCATCACCTCTTAAACCTAGTGCCCCACCTCATCAAACTTCCCTAAGCTTATCACTTTCCAAACCTAAGACAACAATCCCCAATAAACCCAAAATCTCATTACCCCACAGGCCTGACAAACTCAGGTCCCCACCTCCTCAGAGCCTTAGCATACTTCCGAGCACTATCTCAAGTCCTACAAGTCCCAGCAGTTCCATGACAATTTCTGTCCTTGGAGAGCCCCTCCCTACTCTCTTTCACCCCACTCTGCCCTCTCTGCTGCCCCCTGGAAGGCTCTGGCATCAGCATGACCTGTTGCCAGAGCCCCAATGCACCAGGAAAATTCTGGGACCATCTGTGTCAGGAGTCCCGATGATGGGCCTACCCAACAGCTCCAGGCCTATGCCAGAAGGCAACCCCCCAAACCTGCCAGTCTTGCTGCCTTCTAGCACCCTCTCTGAGGCGGTCAGCCTGCTCCTTATCCCTGAGGAGCTACAGCTGCTCTCTGAGTCAATGGAGGAGTCCAAATTTGTGGAGTCCTTGAACCCACTGGCTTTCTATACCTTCCTCACTCCTGACAAAGATGGTGAGTGCCATAGGCAAAAGGTCAAGCCACAAGGGGGGGCAGTATGAATAGAGGGAACCAGGAACTAGAAGTATACAAAGCTT
Organism: Mesoplodon densirostris; assembly: GCF_025265405.1. Taxonomy (NCBI): domain Eukaryota; kingdom Metazoa; phylum Chordata; class Mammalia; order Artiodactyla; family Ziphiidae; genus Mesoplodon; species Mesoplodon densirostris. Next base: position 90,403,300 of record NC_082681.1, read on the forward strand.
GTGCAGATTCTTGTGATTCAAGCTGCTTGCTTGCTTACTTTGAGACTTTGAACCAGCTACTTAACTTCTCTGGGCCTCAGCACATAGGCACAGAATTAGAGGCCCTGGGAGAGAAGGGATGTTAAGACTGGGGAATGCAAAGAAATGAACTGGCCAAGCTATGGCTTTGACATTTGCTTTGTTGGACAAGAGGATTGCTTATGCTTCCCAAGCAGAGAAGGGATGTGGGGTTATAAATTGGAGTATCACTGGGCAAGTCAGCTCTGATTGGTTCTTTTGTGCTCTATGAGCAGCCCTGCTTAATGAAAGGGATACAAAAATTGGGGAAGATGATGACAGTTGTCTTTAAATTTCCCAAAGACTGTGAAATAATAACAGTTTACATTTTTTAGCTCTTCCTATGTGCAGGTACTGCTCTACATATTGTACTTGTAGTCCTCATTTAATCCTCACCAAAAAACTCTTAATATCTGCATTTTACTCATGGGGAAACTGAAGCACAGAGAAGTGAAGTAACTTGTTCCACATCACATAGCTAGTAAGAGATTTGAACCTACATAATCTGGTCCCATGCTGAATGTGATTCACCACTTCACTATTCACCTTCCTGAGAGGAGTGACATTTCCTGGGGTGACCTTGTAGGGCAGGATTAGAACCAGTTTGTGGTGGCAATAAGTCATAGAGAGAGAAATTCGGGCATGACATCCTTGACCTACCCCTCTCCTTCACCACCCTCCCTCCCAATATCCCATCCATCTTCAATTCCTGACACTGTTATCTTTAATATGCTTGTCAAATGCACCCACTTCTCACTACCTCAACTGTCACTATCCTAGGGCGACTACCATTGTGCCTCACTGACAAAACTGTTCCAGCCTCCTCACTGGTTTTCTTGCTTCCTCTCTTGAGATATTCTCTTGGTCATTCTCCCCCAGCAGCTGAAGGGATCATTTTAAAAATAAATGTATTTATTTTATTTTATTTTTATTTTTGGCTGTGTTGGGTCTTCGTTGCTGCACGCGGGCTCTCTCTAGCTGCAGCAAGCGGGGGCCACTCCTCGTTGCGGTGCGTGGGCTTCTCATTGCGGTGGCCTCTCTTGCTGTGGAGCACGAGCTCTAGGTGTATGAGGTTCAGTAGTTGAGGCACACAGGCTCAGTAGTTGTGGCTCGCAGGCTCTAGAGCACAGGCTCAGTAGTTGTGGTGCACGGGCTTAGCTGCTCTGTGGCATGTGGGATCCTCCCGAGCCAGGGCTCGAACCCATGTCCCCTGCATTAGCAGGTGGATTCCTAACCACTGCACCACCAGGGAAGCCCAAAGTGATCATTTAAAAACATAGATCACTTCATGTCCCTTCCCTACTTATCTCCTCTCAAGGGTTTCCTATCATACCTAGAATAAAGTCCAAATTCCTCTTTATGAGCTTCAAGGCCCTGCATGATCTGCCCTCTATCCCATACCTCTCTGACCTCACCTTCTCCCACTCACCCTCTGAACTCAAGCCCCAGTGGCCTCCTGTTCCTCCAATGGGCCTTACCCCCATCCCTGCCTCCACTCAGGGACCTCTTCCAAGCTGTTCCCCCTGCTTGAAAATTGCTCTGACCTGCCTTGCCCTGCTCCCTCCCTACCACCCTCATCTCTTCCATTGCCACTCAAACTCCAGCTCATGCCTTAAATCTCAGGTCAAATGTTCTTCTCACCCCTTCCTACTGCCCCAGACTACATCAAGGATCTGCAACTCCCTCCATCAATCTGTTCTTTTTTCTTATAGCATTTGTCACCATTAGTAATTATAATTTCATTCATGCCTGCCTTCCCAACCAAAATATGAGCTTCACCAGGTCAGAAATCATGACTGACTTTTTCACCACCATATCACTGATACTTGAACAGTGCCTGAATGAATAAATAAATGATCACATGAAGGCATGCATAAATGCTATAAGGAAAAATTTTGAACATAACTGAGCTTGAAAGACTAAGGTACTATAGAGAACATAAGGTCTCAGTCTTGGCAATGTGCAGGTCAGATTGGGAAGCCAGTGAAGACTCTCCCGGTCAGAAGGAGAGTCTCCCCTTTGGTGGGCTGAGGACATCTTTGCCCTCAGAGTGTGAAGGATTTCTCTTATTTCTTTTACACTTGGCAGAAAATCCACATTGGGACAGCAATTCTGAGGAGATCCTGGGAGGAGCTGGAGACAGCATGGAATCTCAGGGAAGTTCTTCAGGGCTAGCACAAAGTGAACAAAGAGCTCCCCTGACAAAGATCCCTGAGCTTTCATTTCCATTCAGTTAGAATTTTCACAGTCATTGTGTGAGCCCAGAGGAGGGGCAATGTATTAATTTTCCATTGCTGCATAATAAATTACCACAAACTTAGTAGCTTAAAACACTCCTATTAATTATCTCACAGTTCTATGGGCCGGAAGTCTAGGCAAGAGTTAGTTAGGTTCTCTGCTCAGGATTTCATAAGACTAAAATAAGGGTGTCTATCAGACTGAGTTCTCATTGTCTTCCACGTTCGTTCAGGTTATTGGCAGAATTCAGTTCTTTGTATTAAGACTGAGATCGCTGTGGGATATTTTTGGGGGTTTTTTGTTTTCTTTGTTTTTTTCTGATTGTTGGCTAGCAGTCACTCTCAGCTTCTAGAGGCTCCTGGGGCCACTTTCAGATCCTAGAGGCTTCCTGCATTCCTTGCCATGTGGCCCCGTCCATCTTCCAAAGACAGCCATGGAGAATCTCCCTCCTGTTAAATACTTCTCATACTTCAAATCCCTCTGACATCTCTGCCTCCGATCTCCAGACCCAGATTTAAAGGGCTCATGTGATTAGGTCACGCCCACTTGGATAATCTCCTTATTTCATCAACTGCACCACATACCATGACCTATTTATGGGAGTGATAACTCACCATATCACACCCTGAGGATTTTACAGGGTGTGTATACTGGGGAATCTTGGGGGGCATCTTAGAATTCTACCTACCACAGGCAGAGAGCAAGAGAAAATAACATTTGAGTTGGCCTGGAAGAATAACTAGAAATTGATCCTTAGTAGCTAAAGGAAGGAGAACATTCCAGGTGGCAGGAAAAAACAGAAGCAAAGGGTCACTAGCAAGATAAGGCAGGGCACTCATAAGAATAGTCAGTTCAGTTGGGCTGGAGCGCGCAGAGAAGTCTGGAGAGCTAGGCAGGGACTAGATATCAGAAAAGACTTAAATGCTGAGCTCAGGATTTTGGGGTTTATTTTGGAGGAGGTGACTGAGAGGCCAGGGGGCCCCAGAGTACCTAGGAATGTAATAGATCAGTCTCTTACCAACATAGTCGCCCCCCCCCCTTTTTTTTTTGCGGTACGCGGGCCTCTCACTATTGTGGCCTCTCCCGTTGCGGAGCACAGGCTCCAGACGCGCAGGCTCAGCGGCCATGTCTCATGGGCCTAGCCACTCCATGACATGTGGGGTCTTCCTGGACCGGGGCACGAACCCGTGTCCCCTGCATTGGCAGGCGGACTCTCAACCACTGCGCCACCAGGGAAGCCCTCCCCCTCTCTTTTGTAGGCACGTTACCAAGCATCTTCACCTTCTCATCCTCGGGTAAGCCAGCCACCTTCGCTGTCCTGTTTGAGTACAGGACAGCTTGTGCACTAGAACTGGGGCTGGGCTGTCTCTCTGGGGAAATAGACATGGCCTCCTACCTTCTCCTCTCTCTTTCCCTCCCCTCCTCTCCCATTCCTTCTGATCTCAAGTGACCTCAGCATGCAGCGACTTGAAGCAGGGTTTTGGTTCCCAGTCAGAGACTGAGGTCAGGTCATGACAGTGAGAGCACCAAATCCTAGACACTAGACCAGTGGCCCTAGCCTTTCAGCTTTGCAGAAAAGAATTCCCACAAAGATGGAAAGTAGTGAAACAAGTAAAGTATTTATTAGAAGGAAAAAGAGACAGTACATGTGGATAGACACAGGGGCGGACTCAGAAAGAGAGTAACGCCTTCATGGTAGTTTAAATCACTTATATGGGGCATTTCTTCTGGGTTTCCTTTGGCCAATCATTTTGATTTGCCTGGTTCAGAGTCCGTATTTGGTATACCTCAGGATCCTCCCAATGTGTGCACCAAGATGGATTCCACCCAAGAGGGCTATGGGTAGTTTTGTGTCACTCCCCTTTTGACCTCCAAGGACCTTTCTAGTTGGGAAGATCTCCTTGACTTTGAGAATGATAACTATGTGGTCTCTTATCTTCTATCTGAGCAGAGCCCAGCCTCCTCTCTCAATTGTCCTGTTATTCTCATCTTAGAGTATTGGTCCACAGGTATTGAATCTCCAATAGCTTACCCTGGGGGGGGGGCATCTACCTCCTGCCTCAAATACCCCGTGAGAGATGTAGCCCCCAAGAAATATTTAAGGGGAAGATGAAGGACAAAGGTCTATCTTCCATAGCTTCTTCAGGCTGGCAAGGGTCTTGTAGACCCTACCTAGTTGGGGTCACAGAACTCTTGCCCTGTCTCATTAAGGGGACCCAGGGTGATTTCTGTTGTTATTTCGGCAGGATTGGCTGTGGGGAGTGGTTGGAGTCCCTGCACCAGCATTGTCCCATGTTGCCCTAGAGAAAACAAACTAAATAATTAGATTAAAGAAGCAGGGGCTAAAGACTAGTAAAAGACTACTATAATCAGAGACTCAAGCAAGGGTAGGAAGCTGGTTATACAAGGTCAGCATATCTTTGTTAATCTCAGGCTTAAAATTTTAGTATATTTCTCTGTTTCTAAAATGGAAGTTCTGAACCTGTTGGTTCCAGGTCTCCTTCTTGGACTGAAAGGTCTTGGTTGCAGATTTGCAACAGTATGGAAGACAACAGAGCACTAGGCAAAATATAACATAAATCAGTATGGCTGAAACAAGGAAGGTTATAAGAAAATGGAAACCTCCCACCAGAGAGGTTCTTTTTCTTTGGTTCATGATTTTATTTTTACACAACATTGTAAAGCAACCATACTCCAATAAAAATTAATTTTAAGAAAAGAATGCTGGTATAGGAAGGCATGACAGTTCACAATTGCTTAATTCTTAGATATCACTAGAAATTAAAGTTTTTAAGATTAAAGAATTCTAATGAATACATGTAATTATAATTACTAGAACCGATAAAGGAAACAACTGTGTATACCCAAAAATAATTAATTAATTAATTTATCTTTTGAGTGAACTTAATTAGAATCTAATATTAATTCTATTTTTAATTTCATTTTAAGAATATTACTATACTTTTACTTTTAAAGCCACTTCCTGTTACATTTTTTAAATCCCTTTCTTTTTTTATTAATTTTTATTGGAGTATGGTTGCTTTACAATGTTGTGTTAGCCTCCACTGCACAACAAAATGAATCAGCCATACGCATACAGATATCCCCTCCCATTTTGGACTTCCCTCCCACTTAGATTATCACAGTGCATTAGAAATGTTTTAATATCTTGTGGGATCCAGGAAAACAAGCTGGAGAACCAGTTTTCAATTTTCCCTCCCATAATAGCGAGGATTCGTGGTTAATTGTCTGCTGAAGCCAGGTGGCTTGTTGTTGAATTTTCTCAATGTTGATCTCTACCTGGGAAGAGGTGTTAATGTATGTGCAGCAAGAAGTGTTGGCAACTGCACATACCCCTCCTTGTTCTGCCAACAGATAATCCAGGGCCAGTCGGTTGTCAAGTACCACTTTGGCCAGCAAATCTAGAGACTTCTGTAAACTAGTGAGAGAGTTAGCAGTACTGTTACCTATGGTAGTAAGAGTATGAGACAAGTTTCGAAGGACATGTTGGTGGGTGGCTACTCCCCGCCATGGTAACAATGTATACCTAAAGAAATAGGCATCTCCATCTGGGATGCCACCAGGTAAATCTCGAGTTAATTGAGTGAACAGTTTTAATTAAGTGGCCCAGTGCTTGGATTCGTTTAAGGAGTGGATTAAGAAAGGGGTAATCAAGGTTCCCAGCATACACTGTGTGGGCATAGAGTTATTTTGTAGGCAATTAATGGTGCATGGTTTTTTATCTACCTAGCATATGAAAACGTATCCTGGCAGGACACGGTAGACTAACTCACCCAAAGTTTTAAAACCTAGCCATCCGGTGGGGGAAGGGTAAGCTGGGATGAAGTGAGAGAGTGGCATGGACATATATACACTACCAAATGTAAAATAGGTAGCTAGTGGGAAGCAGCTGCATAGCACAGGGAGATCAGCTCGGTGCTTTGTGATTATCTAGAGGGGTGGGATAGGGAGGGTGGGAGGGAGGCTCAAGAGGGAGGGGATATGGGGATATATGTGTACATATAGCTGATTCACTTTGTTATACAGCAGAAATTAACACAAAATTGTAAAGCAATTATACTCCAATAAAGATGTTAAAAAAAGAAAGACCTAGCTATCCAATTCTATTGTTATGGAAAACTTCTCCAGCTACAAATACAACCTGTTCCATCCACATCCGTCCTGCTATCTGCTTCTCCTGTGTGGATCGTTCTTCCTTTGGGTAGTGAGTTACAGTTTGAGCACAAATAAGTAACTGGAATTCTGGCTTGGGGGGTCATTATAAAACGCTGGGGTGCTTTAATACCAGTTCTTTGTCCTCCCTGTTTGACTTCATATTCTCCTTCTGTTGCTAAGGGGAGGGTTAGGCAAGAGACATTAGAATTTTCTTCAGTAGGAAAATGAACAATTCTGACTCTGTACATTACCGTTCTGAGCCTTGGGTCTCTGGTAGAAGACGATTTTCCATCAGGAACTTGGCTAAAATTCCTTACAGGATGGACAAGAGGGTTGCTCTGGTCCACAATGGACTTAGCTCAGGGTAAACAAATCCAGCATTCTGTCAAAAGAGTGGAGGAAGCAAGAGTTTGTGCAATGCGAACCAGAGTTGCTGTCCATCCTGTGGATAAGGGAAATAGGCATAGAAAAGTTAAGGCTTCATAGTAGCACCAGTCAGAGTCATATTTAAATCACCTAGCGTGGGCAGAGAGGTTTAGTACATTCCAAGAGCAAAGGTGAGAGCAAAGAAGACAATAGTTATCTAAATCTACCAGAGTCTATCAATTATTCTGTAAGTGGGTTGGAGTACCGGAAGGCAAGAAGGAAGATAGTGGCTATGGGTACTTAGCCTAGGGTCTAAGAAGTCTTTTTGTCCTTTTCAAATACAAGTTTCAGGTCTTGGAGAGGTTCATTCATCCACCTGGAATTTTCAGGCTTTCCTGGGTCCTCCGGATCCTGTGGAGACTCAGAGGAAGGGGTGGATTCACAGGAATGGCTGGAATGTGGGTCTTCAGGTTCTTGTAACATATCAGTGGAAACAGGTTTAATCCTGGACAGATGAACCCAGCTGGTGACCCCCTGGAGTTTAACTGCTATAGGAGTGCTCAGCAGGACTTGGTAAGGACCCCTCCATTTTGTGAGTAGCTGATGACCAGGGGACTCATTTTTCCAGGTCTTTAAAAGTTCCCAATCTCCAGGTTTTACAACAGAGTGACTGGGACTGTCATCTGGAGAGGGCTGTACTCTGTTGCCATGCTCTTGTATAGCCTCTGCACCTGGCCTAGGTTTATAATGTATTTAAGATGAACCTGGGTTTCTGGGTCAGTTAGCACGTCCAGAGTAAGGAATGTCCTTCTGTATGTCATTTCAAAAGGGCTTAACTTAGTGGTTGTTTTAGGAGCTGCTCTGACCCTTAAGAGGGCTATTGGCAGCAAGCAATACCACGACTCCTTTCCTGATGGAGTTTGCCCAAGGTTTTCTTCAATTAGCCTGTTCCACTTTTCCTGAAGACTGCGGTCTCCAGGATGAACAGAGGTTGTATTTAATCCCTAAAGCCTGAAAAATCTGTTGAGTGATCTTTGCTACAAACGAAGGTCCATTGTCACTCTGAAGGTGATGGGGCAACCTGAATCTAGGAATACTTTCCTTTAGGAGAGACTTAGCCACTTCAGTTGCTTTCTCTGTTCTAGTGGGGAAGACCTCTATCCATCCAGTAAAAGTATCTATAAAAACTAATAAGTATTTGAAACCCTGGAAAGAGAGCATCTGAGTGAAATCTATTTGCCAGTCCTCTCCTGGGTAAGTCCTACATTGCTGGACTTGGGTTAACAAGAGGGGGAGGCTTGAAGTTGCCTCCTGCATTATGGGTGGCACAAAGGGCACAGGCTCAAGTAACTCTTTTCATTGTCTCCGGGAGCCTTTTCCCTGTAAAAAGACAGAAAACAATTATAAACATTGCACCTCTCCCCAGATGGAGAGAATCATGTAGCCCTTTAATAATTTTCCATTGGTCAGAGAGAGGTATGAGCAATTTCTGATCTATGTGCCACGAGCCATCCATTCCCTTAGTTCCTCCTCTGTCTCATGCCCAGTTCTCTTTGGAAGTTGAGTACCTGGGTATAACGTTAGAAGGGGTAAGAGATGGGATTAATGCCATTTCGGTTATGGGCATCAAGACTGCTTTCTTTGTTTCCCGATTTGCCCTGTTGTTTCCTTGGGAAATTTGAGAAGTTCCCTTTTGGTGCCCATGGCAGTGAATGACTGTTATCTGTTTTGGTTTTTGAACTACTTCTATGAGATGTAAGATCTCAGCCCTATATTTTATAGGGAAATTTCTTGCATTTAGGAGTCCTCTCTCTTTGCAGATAGCTGTGTGGTCATGTAAAACAAGGAAGGCATATTTTGAGTCAGTGTATATATTTACAATCTTTCCTTCCCCTAGGATTAAGGCTTGGGTTAGAGCTATCAGTTCAGCCTTTTGGGCTGAGGTGTTAGGTGGCAAAGGTTTTGCTTCTATGACACTATGCATGCTCACAACAGCATACCCTGCCCCCCTAACTCCATCTTTAATGAAACTACTGCCAACAGTAAACCATTCTTCCTCAGGGTTTTCTATGGCCTGGTCTGTTAGGTCAGACCTATAGGCATAGACCTGGTCAAGGGTTTTGAGGCAAGAATGTGTTAGCTCTGGGCTTTCAGCAGACATTAGTGTAGTGGCGTTAAAAGTGTGGCACGTTTTGAGGGTTAGCTCTGGGGAGTCAAGGAGCAAAGCCTGGTACTTAATAAGACGACCTCCAGTTAACCAGTTGTGGCCTTTTATATCTAGAATCCCTTGCACTTGATGAGGGGTCTGGACTTCCAGTGGCTGTTCAAAGGTGAGCTTGTTGGCTTCTTCCACTAATAAATCAGTGGCAGCTACTGCCCGGAGGCAGCCAGGCCAAACTCGGGCCATGGAGTCTAGGTGCTTGGAAAAGTAGCCTATAGGCTGAGGAACTTCCCCTAGATTCTATATAAGGACACCAAAAGCTGTCCCCTGCTTTTCAGCCACGTACAAGATCAATGGCTTTTCAAACTGGGGAGACCCAGAGCAGGGGCTCTGGTGATGACCTGCTTGATATCATTAAAAGCCTTTTCTTATTCCCCATTCCAAAGTAATAGTTCTGTATCTGGGCCTTTAGTGTCTTCATATAGGGGCTTAGCCATTAGCCTGAATCCTGGAATCCAAATTCTACAAAATCCTGCCATGCCCAAAAAGGTACGGAGATGTTTCTTTGTCTTTGGTGCACTTAGGCCTAATATAGCTTGTTTTCTATCTGGAGATAACTGTCTACTTCCAGGGTTTATAATGATCCCAGATATTTAACTTGTTGCTTTGAGATTTGTGCCTTTATCTGAGAGACTCTGTAACCCCAGGCCCCAAGGATATTAAGGACTTCAATGGTATTTTGATCTGAGGCCTCCATGGAGGGACTACATATTAATATACCGTCTACATACTGTATAATAGCCCCTTCTTTCAGGTGTATTTCCCTTAGTTCCTTTCCTAGGGCTTGGGTGAAAAAGTGTGGACTGTCCCAAAACCCCTGAGGCAATGCTGTCCAGGTATATTGTTGCATTTGGCCTGAGTCGGGGTTAGTCCACTAGAAGGCAAATAGATATTGTGATGAGGGATGAACTGGGATGCAAAAAAAAAGGCATCCTTGAGGTCAAGTACAGTAAACCACTTAGTGTCCTCAGGGATTTGGGCTAATATGTTATAAGGATTGGCCATGAGGGGATGTATAGTGACCACTGCGTCGTTTACTGCCCTCAGGTCTTGTACCATCCTATAGTCCCCATTTGGCTTAACAACTAGCCTAATAGGAGTATCGCACGGAGACTGGCAGGGCACCAAGAGGCCATGTGTTAAGAATTTATATACGAGGGGTTGTAAACTCTTCTTCACTTCCAACTTTATAGGGTATTGTCTCTTGTTAGGGTAGGCAGCTTCTGGTCTATGGCTAATTCTTACAGTTGGGCATTTATGGCCCTCCCAGGGATTCCTTTGTCCCATACTGAAGTGTCCACTCCTTGTAGAATGTGGCTGGGAATAGGACCTTGCTCTTCCAGTTGGTCTGTCTTAGTCAGAGTCAAGATAAGGGGCTGCTCGGGGCCTCCTAACTGGAATATGGCCCTGAGGGAGCTCAGAAGGTCTCTCCTCAGTAGTGGGGTGGGACACTCAGGTACAACTAAAAAGGCATGCGAAATAACCACTGCTCAAACTGGCAAGTGAGAAGCCCGGTAAAGTAATGGGTGCTAAGCTTTTCATCAACACCAGTCACAGTACAGCTTTTGGAGCAAAGAGGTCTAGAGTGAGAAATTAAGACAGAGCGAGCGGCTCCCATATCAATTAAAAAATCAATCTTCTTTCCTGACACATCAAGGACTACTCAGGGCTCCTCGATGAAGATAGACATATCATTGGGGGGAGCCACCAGAATCCCCAGCCCACCTCAGTGGTCGAGCATGGCCATCTTGGGAGCGGGAGCCCCCCTTCTCCTTTGGGACTGAGGGCAGTCCCTCTTCCAATGACCTATTTGCTTGCAGGTTGGGCATGACCTGGGGGACTCTTTCTGGCAATCTTGGGGCCACTGGCCAGTTGACTTACATTTGTAGCATTCCCCCTTGTTGGTCTTACCTCCAGATGGAGAGTTGGACTTTCTTGGCCCCCTTGGGTTGTCCTGAGGTTGCAAGGCATGGCTGACAGCAACACCTATCAGTTTTGCATGAGCCCTGGCCTATCTTTTCTCATGTTGGGTTCTCTCTTCCTTCTCAGCTTGATCTTGATTATTAAATACCCCAAATGCCACATCTAGGAGTTGGGGCATGGGTGTTTGTAGGACTAATTGTAATCTTTGGAGTTTCCATTTAATATCAGGGGCGGACTGACTAATAAAGTGTTGTGTTGTCCCAGCAGGGGCTGACTTTCAGAAGTGGAGGGATCTATGTTGCTATACTTCCTATAAGTCTCCACAAGCTGCCCATGAAAGAGAGCTGGATTTTCTTCTTCTTCTTGGGTCACTCCTTTAACCTTTTCATAATTAACCGACTTTTTGATACACTTTCTCATCCCTTCTAATACACATTGGAGCATATGCTTCCTGGCTTCTGTTCCTGCCTGCAAATTATAATTGCAAGGGGGTTCCTGATTTGGGACTGCATCTCCACCCATAGCATAATGTTTGGGTTGGTGTCTGGCAAGCTGGTTGGCATGTCCCTGGGCTGCTGTCCAGATTCTCTGTTTTTCCTCAGGAGTACAGCAAATAGATAGAATTACTTGGACATCCTTCCAAGTTAAGTCATGAAACCCTTCAACAAACTTACTAGGGTCTTCAGAAAATTGGCCCCGTTTCTGTTTGCATTGGGCTAAGTCAGTTAAAGAGAAGGGCATATGTACTCTGATTGTCCCTTCTCCATTTGCCACTTCCGTAAGAAGGCATAGTTTCCCTGATCCTGGGTGATAGGAAGCTCCACTGCGAGTTACCCAGGAAGGACTAGCCTCTCTTGGGGTAATGGAGGGTCTGGTGGGACATAAGGAGGTGCAGTTTGGGGTCAGTCAGAGGGAGCAAGAGAAGTAGGTGGCTGCGGAGAAGTAGGGATACTGTCAGGAGTAGGAGGAGCTAGGTTTCCCCCTGAGAGATGGGAGAGCTTAGAAGGGGGATCATCTAAAATGTCAGGACAGTTTTCTGGTTCCCCAGGTTTTGAATTATAAGAGCCATATAAGGCGGGATTTTGGTAAAGGACCATGAAAGCCTGAATATAGGGAACTTCAGTCCACTTTCCCATCCTGCAGCAATAGAGATCCAATTGCAGAATGGTACTGTAATTTAGAGACCCATCTTCAGGCCATTTTTCTCCATTCCCTAACTCATACAAAGGCCAGGCACCATTACAGTAGAACTTAAGTTTTTCCTTTCTTAACCCTTCTATTTTAAAAAAATTTCCAATTCTTAAGGATACACTCCAGAGGTGTCTCTTCTTGCTTGGAGGGGGATCCTCCTATGTTGAGTAACATGCAAGTGAGAACAAGAGAGAGCTTCTAGAATTGAATCTGGCATTCTGGAAACATTTATCAGGAGGCTTTAACCTGAAGGGGTTCAGGGCATCGCCCAAATTCTCTTCAAACCTGATGAGGTTTCAAGCGTCCTCTACTCTCCCATCGATTTCTGACCAGACATCTCTGGTCTTCCATGGTAACTTGTGCAAGCCTTCTCCCCCAACATGGCCAGGGAAGGACCTTCGAACCAGTGCTGACCAGTTGCCAGGACTTTCCTTAGGAGGGATCCCTTGTCTATAGAGCTTATGTCCTGTGATAAGTCTTCCTATGCTGGAGTGTATTCCTCGTGACTGAGCATCTACAAAGTTTATAATTCAGGCTTCTGGGTAATGGCCAGCCAGATAGGCTGTCCATAGCAGTGTGTAGGCTGCCAAGACCTGGAGTGAAGGGGGTCCCATAGATGCAAAGAGGAACCCTTGGAGAAATTGGAGTTGGGTGCTATGGAAGATGCCACAGGGTTCAAGGTTCCAGGGCCGGGAGGTGGAGAAATTCTCATAGTAAATTTCTGGGCGTTGAGTGAGGTGAGAGACTAGACAGCAAAAGAACCCAAAATCCTTTGCCCTGTCTGGCAGCTAAGATAGAACTGGGAAGGGTCTGACAATTTTGTCTCACACGGGCAGCACTGGGTTTGTCAGTGGCGGGGATGCAGTTTAGGAATGATGTCCAGGAAATCCTTCCCTAAAAGGACACGGAGATACGAAGTGAGAAAGAGACCTTGTTGTGCAAGTAATTTCTGAAAGAAAAGCGTAGTGGAGGGTTCCATACGGGACAATGAGAGAGAGAGAGTGAGAGAGAGAAAAAGAGACCCCTTGGGTTCCTTCTCAGTTGGAAATCACGTTTCCACCATGTCCCAAAGGACAGCATCAGCTGTCACCCAAGTGTTATTTGAATCTGCACGGCCTGGGGAATCCGCCTGCCACCCTCAATGTTGTTGGGGGTAGCCACAACGCTGTGAGCAGACAGAGGTTATGCCCTGCAGGTCTTGAAAAGAAAGTGAAGTGGAGAGTGAGAAAGAAAATAAGAGCGAAAGTCAGGGGCCTCAAGCCGCAGCTGGGTGAAACCCACTGTTTACCTTGAATGCCTGAATTCCCAGGTTTCGGAACCAAATATGATCTTGGGTGCCTCAGCCTGCAGCAGTTTGAAGCAGAGTTTCTGTTCCTGGCCAGAGATGGAGGTCAGGTCATGACAGTAAGAGCAGAAAATCTTAGCCACTAGACCAGTGGTCAGTGACAAGGCTCTGGCCCCTCAGCTTTGCAGAAAAGAATTCCCACAAAGATGGAAAGCAGTGAAACAAGTAAAGTATTTATTAGGAGGAAAAAGAGTACAGTACGCATGTATAGACACAGGGACTGACTCAAAAAGAGAGTCACGCCCTCGTGGTAGTTTAAATCACTTATATGGGGCATTTCTTCCAGGTTGCCTTTAGCCAAACATTTTGATTTGCCTGGTTCAGAGTCCGTATTTGGTATATCTCAGGATCCTCCCAATGTGTGAGCCAAGATGGATGCCACCCAAGAGGCCTATGGGTAGTTGACATCACTTACTATGGGGTGGCGCCCCCTCCCTTTTTGACCTCCAAGGAGCCTTTCTAGTTGGGAAGGTCTCCTTGACTTTGAGAATGAGAAATATGTGGTCTCTTATCTTCTATCTGAGCAGGGCCCAGCCTCCTCTCTCAGTTGTCCTGCTATGCTCATCTTGGAGTTTCTGTCCACAGGGAACGAATCTCCAATTGCTTACCCTGGGGTGCCCATTTACCTCCTGCCTCACTTCTAGGACCATAACTTCAGAGTTGTGCCTCCTGCCTTGCAGTGGATGGGGACACCCACTTTGTGATCCACATCCTATGCTCAAAAGAGAGGATCCACTTCACACTAGATGGGTGTCCAGGGGACCTACTACAGCTCATAGATGACCCAAAGGCAGGTGAGAGCCCCGAAGACTCTACCTCATATAACTCCACAGCCAGATATACACATGTCAACACCCCCAGACATTTGTGGGCTAATACAAACACATAGCAGGGCACCGCACTAACACACAAGTACATACCCAGACACATGGAAACACACACAAATATACCCTAACACCAAGACACTCACAGATACACATACACACACACTAGGGAATACAGTAAACTCACAAAAATACACATCTAGGCACATATATTTTGACACTTTCCACACCTACACATAATAACATACAAATAGGCATCCAGATACACAGAGATGCACAACACATGCTCAGATATACACAATGACACATATATCAACACACTCAGACACACATACATGCGCTGGTAACCTCACTCATCCCAATACACAAGAATTCAACATACATAGGTACACATACTCTGCTACTCTAGACATAAAAAACATACCAAAGCACACAAATACCATGGCACACAGCCAGATGCATGCACACTGACACCCCCAGTTATACAATATGTACCAACACACAACCAGACACACACAACATAATATATTCACCAAGACTTATAACACCAACATATCCAGAGACACATATACACATACAACCAAAAAAAAAATACACGCTCTACCATAACACCTTCCCCAAATACGCAGATGCACTGATATGTCCAGAGATACTCATATGAACAGAACTAAACACACACATTTACACACTCAGAGGCAAGCACATACATGCAAACAGCCCCACTGGGGTAAGCATGCACAGGTATACATACATGTTCATACACTGCACAGGAAGGAGCAGCTAGATGGACTGTGGTAGAAGCACTTTCCTCAGGAGCTGCTCTCTAACTACAGAACTGTACCAATTCATCTGAACTCCAGTCTCTGAGACTTCACCCCTCCTGTGCTGTGGGTGACTATGTGAATGACCATGTGAAAGCCTGTGCTCCCAGCAAGCATTCTTCTCCCTCCAGGGCTGCATGTATGTGGACAGCTGCTGGGGACACCATCAAGGCCAGGGCACAAGGACCTACTTCCAGACCATCACAGTTACTAAAGACAAATCCCGGACCTACCCTATCACGATCACCGCAGTTCCATATCCATACAAGGTGAGGGTACCTTGCTTCTGTCCTGGGACCAGTCGGCCCTGCTGAAGAGGTCCCAGCTGGAGCTCCATGTGGCTGCCGCAGCCCACCTCATCCTCTGCCTTGGGCCCCACCTTGAATTCCTAGTCCTCCAGCACCGCTACCAGAACCCCAGCACCCCACAACTACCCCACCTGGGGCTCTATGTGATCAATGGCTCAGGTCTCAGCCCCTTGGCCCTTGGCCTGCTGGAAAAGTGGTACTGAGGCTGATAGTGGTCAGAGAGCACCAGTCCCAAGAGAGACTCTGCCAGGGTGAAAGGCCAATGAGCCCCCAGCACCTTGACCCTCAAACCACAAAGAGGAATCAGAGCCAAGCTGTGCCCTTGGAGAGCTCCTGGTCTAGGAAGAAGACAGACCCAGGACTTCCCTGTGGGCACAGTGGTTAAGAATCCGCCTGCCAATGCAGGGGACATGGGTTCGAGCCCTGGCCTGGGAAGATCCCACATGCCACAGAGCAACTAAGCCCGTGTGCCACAACTATGGAGCCTTTGCTCTAGAGCCTGTGAGCCACAACTACTGAGCCCATGTGCCACAACTACTGAAGCCCATGCACCTAGAACCCATGCTCCGCAGCAAAGAGAAGCCACCACAATGAGAAACCCACGCACCACAATGAAGAGCAGGCCCCGCTTGCCACAACTAGAGAAAGCCCACACACAGCAACGAAAACCCTATGCAGCAATATATATATATATATATATATATATATATATATATATATATATGTATGTATGTATAAGACAGACCCAGGCAGAGTGATCCCAGGGAGTTATCAGTGCTAGACAGACAGCAGTCCAGGGAGCTGGAGGAACCCAGGGTGAGGCATCTTGCCCAGCTTTGGAGTTCAAGAAAGATCTCCTATAAGAGAGAGACCCACACCGAGTCTGGAAAGTTGAGCAAACGTGTAGAGGAAAGGAATGGAGATTGGAGGAGATGGAGCTGGAGTGATCAGACAAGAGTGCCAGCATGAGGAATTTGGCTTTTTCCTGAAGGCAATGGGAGTCATGAAAAGGCATAAGCAGGTGAAAGATACAGTCAGATCTGAGTATTACAAAGATCCCTCTGGAGGCTGCTGTACAGGGGGATTGCAGGAAGCCAGACTGTAGGTCAGGAGACACTAGCAGAACTTGAGGCAGAGGCACACGTCAAAGAGTTTGGGCAGTGATGGTGGGTTGGACAGATATTTTTACTTCCTCTGAACCTCCTCACTTATCCAATCTGCCTTGTCATCTCCTTCAAGCCGGACTGAACCCCTTCTACTGCCATCTCATCCACTTTGGCTCTCTACTTTCATACTACTGTCCCATCTGGCTCCTCCACCTTTCACACAATGCTCAGTCTCTTCTCTCCTCCAGGCCTTTGCTGTCCCTCCCCCCTCCCACTTTTCCTTCTAGGTTTCCTGCTTTAGGATCCTCTCAGAGCTGTCAGTAGGACTGAGGCCACTGCCTTAACTGGTGCTGCATCTCTCTCCCTCAGGACAGTTCCAGCATGCGGACATCCAGCTGGTGGCAGGGCCTATGGGGCCAAGCTTGAGGAGGCACCAGGACCCAGATGTGCCTGTGATCCTAGGCAAGAGGCTGCTGAAGGACTCACCAAGGCTGCCACCCCGCTGGGCTTCCTGCTGGCTGGTGAAGCACTCTCATGTACAGCGGCTGCTGGGCCACCCCTACATTGCCTATGTCCTGTGATGGCCCCTGAACCCCAGAGCAGGAGACCTGACTTTTGGAGACCCAGAGGCCAGGGCATAGGGTGAGCCAGGAACAAAGCCCCGATGACGTGGAAACACACAGGGACATGCACACTAACACATGCACTAAGTGACACATATACCAGAACACACACACAAAGACATGCAGATCTATGGATCTAGAGGCTTAGGGACTTCTGCCTCCTCACAGTCCTTACTGTCTCCAGTCTCTACTCTTTCCAATCCATACTCCACAGCAGCCTTAGAAGTGACTTCCTTAAAACAAAAAACTGAGGCACCAGTCCTGCTCACGACCTTCTCTGGCTCCCATGACATATTTAAAGCTCTTACAGTTCCCCTAACAAACAATGCTCTCTCCCACCAATGGGCCTTTGCATGTGCTTTTCCTTCTATGTGGGACTCCCTTCCTTGGCTTCATGCAGGTAAATTTTACATATTCTTCAAGTCTTAGTTGTCTACTTCCTCTAGGAGGCCTTCCCTGACCCCTCCCATAGATTGAGTGTGGTCCCCTCCTGTTACCATAGCCCACTCCCACATTCCATTCAAGCTAACCTATCATACTGTGTAGTAATCATCTATTTACTTGTCTGGATCCCTTACTTAGACTGTGAGCTCTTTGAGGGCAAGGACATTTTCTGAATCATCTATGTATCCCCAGGGCCTAGCACATAGTAGGTGCTTAGTAAATATTTGCCGAATGAATGAACCAAAAAGGATCCCATGACACAGCAGTAGACACACACATATACTACTCACAACCAAAGGCATGGAATCACACACAGAAAGACAGCAACGAGGACACAGACATGGATGGGTAAATAGAGATAGAGACATGTGGAAACACAAGGACCTCAAAATAAAGAGACTAGACATAAGGGCACGTAGACATACAAAGAGGGGGCAGGAAACCAGAGTGACAGTATCAGGGACATAAACCCAGAGAAACAGATGCCCACTTGCTGGGCTTCTGTATCCCCATTTTGAGGTGCTGTCCCTGTCAAAAACAAAGAGGCAGGGAGAAAAAAATGAGGTCACCCAGGGACAAGCACACAATGACTAATGTGAAGACACTGAGACATAACAGCATACAAATGAAAAGATAGAGATTCACAGAGATTCAGACACAGGAGCAGAGGAATCAAGACACACAGGGTCACAGAAGTAACCAGGGGGACATTGGTCAAAACCACAGACCAAGACACCAAGGACAGAGAGGTAGAAACACATAGACATGATGACATGCAGACATGGAGTGGGGGATGAGAAGAGAACACAGAGATACAAGACCAGAGACCTATAAGGACATAGAAACAGAGATGTTACACAGATCCAGACTTGGTGACAAAGACCCAAGGACACACGCACATGCAGAGAAACACATTAAGAGTGAGACAGGAGCATAGACTTATATATTTAGAGATCCACCGACTAAGACATGGGGATGCAGACACCTCAACAGTGACAAACACCACCAAAGATATAAGTTTCAGACCAGGTAACAGAGACATAAGGACAGACAAAATAGAGGCCCAGGAATAATGGGGACATTGTGACACAATGATGGGGACATTGTGACACAATGACAGGGACACAGGAATTCAGAGACAGAAATCTTAGAACAAGTAGACATGGGGATGTGAACTCACAAACACAATCATATGGATACAGGCTAGACATAGGGACAAAAACACAGGCACACTTCTGGAAGCATCAAGATAGGAATAAAGAAACCTAGACACAGAAACAGATACACAGAACACAAGCAAATGGGCAAAGACACAGAATCAAGATACACTTGGTTTACCCAGAAATAGAGACACACAAAAAGGCAGCCAAGGCCACAGATGAAAGGATGGGGACAGTGAATCAGACCCAAGGACACATAAATAGTGGGTCAAAAATAAAAAGACATGGATCCAGACACCAGACACAAACAGAGACAGGGACACGGACGTGGTGAGTCAGATCAAAACTATACCAGGGACAGAGCAAGACGAAAAGAGGAACAGATACAGAGAGACACCCTGACAAATAGACCCATAGAAACAAGAACACAGTCATGGGAATCTAGAGAAAAAGACCAATGGACTAAGAAAGAGAGGCACTGAGACACAGAGCAACTTAAGACACAGCAACATCAAGAAAATAATACAGAAACACTGGCAAAATCTGGCAAAAATAAATAGAGAAGTAGGATAAATACCAAATCACAGACATGGAGAGCCCCAGAGATGCATAGACTCAGAGACTCACCAACCAAGGGCACGTGGAAGGAGGCATGTGCAGATTCATTAATATAGACACTAGAACACAGAGGCTCAGAGAAAGACACCCAGACAGGAATATAGGGACTCCAGGACACACTTACACTGGATCACAAAAGTTCAGGGATATGCAAAACTTGGGGATGCACAAAGACAGGAACACACAGATACTGGAACACAGAGGCTCATGGGTGCCCTGACATGGAGATGAACAGACACTAGATCTTAGATCACATGCAAAGACTCAGGAACATGCAGACTCAAGGATGAACAATGACTCGAGGACACAATAAAGACTCAGGAAAGTGCAAAGATTCAGAAACATGTAAAGACTCAGGAACACAAAAAGGGATACACAAACAGGGACACATAAAACCTGGGACACACACACACACTGGGACACAAGGAAACTTGGGTATAGAGACTGAAGCACACAAAAACTGAAACTCAGAGACACACAGGAGCATGTTGAGACTGGGACACACAGACAATAGAATATAAATATTGAGGCACACAGACATAAGGACATATAAAAACACTGAGACACACAGACAATTTACCTCACAAACAGTGGAACAAGCAAACACTGGAATATACATACACTGAGGCACACTGACATTGGAACACACAGAAACTGGGACACATCATGGGACATACAGTTATTGAGGCACATAGAGACACAGAACCACCATAGACCCACCACAGAACTGGATCAAACAGATGTTGTGACACACAAACACTGGGCTACAGGTACTGAAGTACACAAAAACACTGAAACTAAGAGACATATGCAACGTGGAAATAGTCACTGGGGTACACAAACCATGGGACATATAAAAATTGAAGAACACAGATACCAGAACATTCACAGACATCAAGACACACAGACACTAGAACATACAGTCGTTAGGACATAAACAGATATTGGGACACCCAAGCATTAGAGTACAGACAGGCTGTGATCTACAGATACTGGGAGTTATATACACACTGTGACACACAGTCATTTTGACACACAGACTGTTGCACAGTCAGTAGACAGAAACAGGGACTTATAGACATTGAGGTACATAGACACTGGGATACATAAACATTGAGACACACAGATACTTGGGTGTACAGACACTGGGACACAGTCCCTGAGACACATAGACACTTGGATGTACAGAAACACAGGAATGCAGTCAGTAGGGCACCTAGGCACTGGGAAACAAGGTTCACAGACACTGAGACAAACAACCACTGGGACTTACAGACCCTGAGACACACAAACACTGACACATAGAGATGTTGTGGTACACACTGGAACATACAAACATTGGGGTCCTCAGAAACTAGGACATACAGACACCAGAAAACATACAGATACTGGCATATACAGTAGCAAACACTTAAACCTACAGATTCAAGGACACACAAACACTAGGACATACAGACAGTGTGATATAGTCCCTGAGGCACACAAACACTGAAACTCAGACAGAATACAACATGCTGACATAGGGACACAGTCACTGAAACATGTAGACACTGGGATACGCAGACTCAAACACACAGAAACTGGGGTACAGACACTAAGGCGCACAAAACACTGAAATACATAGACACACTGCAACATGCTTACTCTGGGACACACAGTCACTTTGGAACACACAAACACTGGGACATACAGACATTGACAGACAATAGAACATACAGTCCATTGGGATTTGCATAGACACTAGGACACATAGACACTGGAACTTACAGACATGAAGATACAGTGACACTGGGACGTACAGACACTCTTTTCACAGATATTAAAATACACAGACACTAGTATGAAAACACTAGGGCACACAGACTGGGATAGAAACTGAGGCACATAGAAACACTGAGGCACATAGAAACACTGAAACTGAGCTATACAACCAACATGCTGACACTATGACACACAGACACTGGGGGCACATGGACACTAATGCACTTATTTACAGAGATAGAGAAATTGGTATACATAGACATTGTGGTACATAGACACTGAGACACATAGAACTTGAGACACATAGAAACTTTGAGATACAGTGACATGGGGATATATATTCATTGAGACACTCAGACACTGGGAATGTAGATACTGGTGCATAGTCACTAGGATACACAGATTCTGGGATATACAGGCACTGGAACACATAGATATTGGTGCACACACACAAGGTACCCAGACATTGGGACACACCAACTCTGGGACATTAACAGGTTCTATGAAACACAGACACCAGGAGCACACCACAAGCATCGGGATACACAGACACTGAAGCATACAGATATAGGAACACACAGAAAGTAAGGCTCATAAACACTGGGATATACTGTCATCAGGAAATATACAGCATTGGAACATACAGTAAATAGGATGCATAGACACTGGAAAACAGGAGTTAGTACATACTGACAATAAGAACAACTGAATGGGACACAGAAACACAGGCACACTTGGTCAATGGGACACACAGAGACATTGTAACACAGAGACCCTGGGACACACACACTGGGACACAGAGACTAGGACAAACAGTCATTGGAACATACCCGGACCCTGCAACTCACAGACTCTAGGAAACACAGACATTGAGATATACAGCCACTGGGACATATTAAAACTGGAAAAACAAAGACTCTGAGATATACACAGATGCTAAGATAATATCACTGTTCAA
Source organism: Mesoplodon densirostris (assembly GCF_025265405.1). Classification (NCBI taxonomy): domain Eukaryota; kingdom Metazoa; phylum Chordata; class Mammalia; order Artiodactyla; family Ziphiidae; genus Mesoplodon; species Mesoplodon densirostris. The sequence goes on from NC_082681.1 coordinate 90,425,440, forward strand.
TATAGTCATTGGGACATGTACAGACACTGGGGCACAGAGACACTGGCATTTACACATAAGGGTAAATACCAACAGCAGGAAACATGGTGCTGGGATATTCAAACACTGACCCCAAGACACATAGACACTTGGGCATAGAGAAAAGCTATGACATACAGTCATTAGGACATACAAACACTGGAACACAGAGACACCAGGGCATAAAGACATTAGGACACACAGAAACTAAAACATTTGGACACAGTGTCACTGGGATATACACAAACACGGTGACGCTCAAAGGTTGAGACACAAAGACACTGGGATACACAAACAGTGGGAGACATAGAAATGGGACACAAAGGATCTGAGGGTGTTCTTGATGCCAGGCCTTGTAGGACATTTACCATTGCTTTACCATTGACAAAGAAGAGAAAAGGAGAGACTAGGAGAGGGAGTGGTCTCATACTGAGCCTTGTGACAGGGGTAAGCATGAGAGTGCTCTAGTGAGGAGAATGGATGGCAGGGTAAAATGAGTGTAGTGGAAAGAGGGAGTGTGGATGAGAAATGTGAGTTTTCTTCCAGGGCCAGTAGAACCGGTGCAGCTTGGGGCAAGGGATGGTGTTTGAAGCCAGACTTGAGGAGCTTGGTCTGATAGGATGGGAGGAGAGGAGAGGGGAGAAGAGAATGCCTTTCTGAGGTGTTAGTGGGTGTGAATGCACAAACACAAAACTCTATTCTTGGTGCACATTCACACTCCTTTTTCTTAATTGAATATTTTAATATTTCATTTAAAATATTATATTAGTTTCAGAGGTACAACATAGTGATTCAATATTTTTATAGATTATACTCCATTAAAAGTTATTACAAAATAATGGCTATAATTCCTTTTTCTGTACAATATACCTTGTTGCTTATCTATTTTATACATGGTAGTTTGTATCTCTTAATCCCATACCCTTAACTTGCCCCTCCCCACTTCCTTCTCCGCACTGGTAACCACTAGTTTGTTTTCTGTATCTATGAGTCTGTTTCTGTTTCACTATATACATTCATTTGTATTATTTTTTACATTCCACGTATAAGTGATATCATATAGTATTTGTCATTCTCTGTCAGAGTCATTTCACTTAGCCTAATATTCTCTAGGTCCATCCATCCACAATGTTGCAAATGACAGAATTACATTCTTTTTATGGCTGAGTTACGTGTATGTGTATGTGTATGTATATATATATATGCATATGTATATATATATATATATATCTTATTTATCCATTCATCTGTTGATGGACACTTAGGTTACTTCCATATTTTGGCAATTATAAAATATGCTGTTATAAACATCAGGTACATGTATCTTTTGAATTAACATTTTTGTTTTTTCTAGATATATACCCAGGAGTGGAATTGCTGGATCATATGGTAGTCCTATTTTTAGTTTTTTGAGGAACCTCCATACTGTCTTCCATAGTGGCTGCACCAATTTATATTCCCACCAACAGTGTACAAGGGTTCCCTTTTCTCTACATCCTTGCAACATTTATTATTTGTTGACTTTTTGAAGATAGTCATACTGACAGATGTGAGCTGATATCTTGTTGTTGTTTTGATTTGCACTTCTCTAATAATTAGTGATGTCAAGCATCTTTTTATGTGCCTATTGGCCATGCATATGTCTTCTTTGGAAAAATGTCTATTCAGGTCTTCTGCCCAGTTTTTAATTGGGTTGTTTGATTTTTTGATGTTGAGTTGTATGAGCTGTTTATATATTTTGGATATTAACCCTTTATTGGTCATATCATTTGCAAATAATTTCTCCCATCAGGTAGGTTGTCTTTTCATTTCGTCAATGGTTTCCTTTGTTGTGCAAAAGCTTTTAAGTTTAATTAGGTCTTATTTCTTTAGTTTTTAAAATTTCATTTGCTGTAGGAGACAGATCCAAAAAAATATAGTTACAATTTATGTCAAAGAATGTTCTGCCTATATTTTCTTCTAAGAGTTTTATGGTTTCAGGTCTTATGTTTAGGTATTTAATCCATTTTGAGTTTATTTTTTGTATATGGTGTGATAAAATATTCTAATTTCATTCTTTTACACGTAGCTGTCCAGTTTTCCCAGTACTACTTATTGAAGAGACTGTCTTTTCTCCTCCTTTGTTGTATATTAATGGGCCGTAAGCATGTGGGTTTATTTCTGCACTATCTGTTCTGTTCCACTGACCTATGTGTCTGTTTTTGTGCCAGTACCATGTTGGTTTGACTACTGCAGCTTTGTAGTATAGTATGAAGTCAGGGAGTGTGATACCTCTAGCTTTGTTCTTTTTCCTCAGGGTTGCTTTGGCAATTCTGGGTCTTTCATGGTTCCACATAAATTTTAGGATTATTTGCTCTAGTTCTGTGGAAAATGTTATGGGTAATTTGATAGGGATTGCATTAAATCTGTAGACTGCTTTGGGCAGTATGGCCATTTTAACAATGTTAATTCTTCCAATACAAGAACATGGGATATTTTTCCATTTCTTTGTATCATCTTCAATTTCCTTTATCAATGTTTTATAGTTTTCAGAGTATAGGTCTTTTACCTCCTTGGTTAATTAATCTACCAGATAATAAGAATGCTAACTGAATTAGGGGAAAGAATAGATGAACACAGTGAGAATTTTTAAAAGGAACTCAAAAATATAGAAAAGAAGCAGTCAGAACTGAAGAATACAATAACTGAAAGGAAAAACACACAACAAGGAATAAACAGCAGACTAGGTGATATAGCAAAATGCATAAGTGATCTGAGAGATAGAATATTGGAAATCAACCAATCAGAACAGCAAAAAGAAAAGAAGTTTTAATGAGAACGATTTAAGGGATATTTGGGATAACATCAAGCATAGCAATATTCACCTTATAGGGGTTCCAGAAGGAGAAGAGAGAGAAGGGATTTGAAATTTTATTTAATGAAATCATGGGTGAAAACTTCCCAACCTGAAGAAGGAAACAGATATCCAAGTACAGGAAACACAGAGGGTCTCAATCAAGAGGAACTCAAACAGACCCACACCAAGACATGTCATAATTAATATGGTAAAAGTTAAATATAAAGAGAGAATTATAAAGGCAGTAAGAGAAAAACAAAGGGTTATATACAAGGGAACACCCACAAGGCTATCAGTTGATTTTTTGGCAAATATTTTGTAGGTCAGAAGGGAGTGGCATAATATATTCAGAGTGTTGAAAAGGAAAAATCTGCAACCTAGGATAGTCTACCCAGCAATATTATCATTTAGAATTGAACAATAGATAAAGAAGCTCTCAGACAAGCAAAACCTAACGAGTTCATCAATATTAAACCCACCCTAAAGAAATGTTCAAGGGTCTTCTTTAAGTGGAAAGAAAAGACTATAACAAGAAGTAAGAATTTATAGGAAAGGAAAAATCCCAATACTAAAGGCAAGTATATAGTAGGGACTGAGTTTCACCATTTAAATAAGCTACTATGAAGATTAAAAGATAAAAAAAAATTGTAAAAGCAATTATAACTACAATAAACCATTAAGGGATAAACATGAAGATGTAAAATGTGACATCAGAAACAAAAATGTGGGGCTGGGGGATAAAAATGTACATATTTTAGAATGTGTTTGAGCTTAAATGACTGCTAGTTTTAGAAAAGTATGTATAGTTATAGGTTAACATATGTGAACACCCTGGTAACCACAAGTCAAAAACTTACAATAGATACACAGACACTAAAAAGAAAGAGACGCAAATAATGCTAAAGAAAATCATCAAACCAAAAAGGAAGAAATGAACAGAGAAAAACTACAAAAGCAACTGAAAAACAAGTAATAAAATGGCAGTATGTATCTTTCAATAATCACATTATATATCCATGGAATAAATGATCCAGTCAAAAGACCTAAGGTGCCGACTGAATAAAAAAACAAGACTTATCTGTATGCTGCCTACAGGAGACTCATTTCAGAGCTAAAGACACACAGACAGAAAGTTAACAGATAGAAAAAGACATTTTATGTAAAAAGAAAAGACAAGAAACGGAAGGTAGCAATACTCATATCAGACAAAATAGAATTTATAACAAAGTCTATAACAAAAGACAAAAGAGGGCATTATATAATGATAAAGGGATTAGTACAAGAAGAGAATATTTCACTCATTAACATAAACACACTGAAAACAGGAGCACCTAAGTATACAAAGCAAACACTAACAGAAATAAAGGGTGAAACTGACAATTATACAACGAGAGTAGGCAACTTTAACACCCTAGTTACATCAGTGAACATATCATCTGGACTGAAAATTAATAAGGCAAGAGTAGTCTTGACCCACAGAAAGATAGACAAGATGAAAAGGCAGAGGGCTATGTACCAGATGAAGGAACAAGATAAAACCCCAGAAAAACAACTAAATGAAGTGGAAATAGGCAACCTTCCAAAAAAAGAACTCAGAATAATGATAGTGAAGATGATCCAGGACCTCAGAAAAAGAATGGAGGCAAAGATCGAGAAGATGCAAGAAACGTTTAACAAACAACTAGAAGAATTAGAGAACAAATAAACAGAGATGAACAGTAAAATAACAGAAATGAAAACTACACTAGAAGGAATCAAGAGCAGAATAACTGTGGCAGAAGAAAAGATAAGTGACCTGGAAGACAGAATTGTGGAATTCACTGCTGTGGAACAGAATAAAGAAAAAAGAATGAAAAGAAATGAAGACAGCCTAAGAGACCTCTGGGACAAGATTAAACACAACAACATTTGCATTATAGGGGTCCCAGAAGGAGAAGACAGAGAAAATGTTTGAAGAGATTATAGTCAAAAATTTCCCTAACATGGGAAAGGAAATAGCCACCCAAGTTCAGGCAGTGCAGCGAGTCCCACACAGAATAAACCCAAGGAGAAACACACTGAGACACATAGTAATCAAATTGGCAAAAATTAAAGACAAAGAAAAATTATTGAAAGCAGCAAGGGAAAAATGACAAATAACATACAAGGGAACTCCCATAGGTTAACAGCTGATTTCTCAGCAGAAACTCTACAAGCCAGAAGGGACTGGCATAATATACTTAAAGTGATGAAAGGGAAGAACCTACAACTAAGATTACTCTATGCAGCAAGGATCTCATTCAGATGGAGAAATCATAAGCTTTACAGACAAGCAAAAGCTAACAAAATTCAGCACCACAAAACCAGCTCTACAACAAATGCTAAAGGAACTTCTCTAAGTGGGAAACACAAGAGAAGAAAAGGACCTACAAAAACAAACACAAAGCAATTAAGAAAATGGTCATAGGATCATATATATTGATAATTATTTTTTAACATCTTTATTGGAGTATAATTTCTTTACAATGGTGTGTTGGTTTCTGCTTTATAACAAAGTGAATCAGTTATACATATACATATGTTCCCATATCTCTTCTCTCTTGTGTCTCCCTCCCTCCCACACTGCTTAACCCACCAATCTAGGTGGTCACAAACCACCGAGCTGATCTCCCTGTGCTATGCAGCTGCTTCCCACTAGCTATCTATTTTAAGTTTAGTAGTGTATATATGTCCAGGCCACTCTCTCACTTTGTCACAGCTTACCCTCCCTCCTCCCCATATCCTCAAGTCCATTCTCAAGGAGGTCTGTGTCTTTATTCCCATCTTACCACTAGGTTCTTCATGACCTTTTTTGTTTCTTAGATTCCATATATATGTGTTAGCATATGGTATTTATTCTTCTCTTTCTGACTTACTTCACTCTGTATGACAGACTCTAGGTCCATCCACCTCACTACAAATAACTCAATTTTGTTTCATTTTATGGCTGAGTAATATTCCATTGTATACATGCGTGACATCTTCTTTATCCATTCATCTATTCATGGACACTTAGGTTGTTTCCATATCCTGGTTATTGCAAATAGAGCTGCAATGAACATATAGGTACATGACTCTTTTTGAATTATAGTTTACCTTAAACGTGAATGTATTAAATGCTCCAACCAAAAGACACAGGCTAGCTGAATGGATACAGAAACAAGACCCATATATATAATGTCTAAAAGACACCAACTTCAGACCTATGGACACATACAGATTGAAACTGAGGGGATGGATAAAGATATTCCATGCAAATGGAAATCAAAAGAAAGCTGGAGTAGCAATACTCATATCATATAAAATAGACTTTAAAATAAAGAATGTTACAAGAGATAAGGAAGGACACTACATAATGATCAAGGGATCAATCCAAGAAGAAGATACAACAATTATAAATATATATGCCCCCAACATAGGAGCACCCCAATACATAAGGCAACTGCTAACAGCTATAAAAGAGGAAATTGACAGTAACATAATAATAGTGTGGGACTTTAACACCTCACTTACACCAATGGACAGATCATCCAAAATGAAAATAAATAAGGAAACAGAAGCTTTAAATGACACAATAGACTAGATAGATTTAATTGATATTTAGAGGACATTCCATCCAAAAACAGCAAATTACACATTTTTCTCAAGTGCGCATGGAACATTCTCCACTATAGATCACATCTTGGGTCACAAATCAAGCCTCAGTAAATTTAAGAAAATTGAAATCATATCAAGCATCTTTTCTGATCACAACGCTATGAGATTAGAAATGAATTAAAGGGGAAAAAACATAAAAAACACAAACACATGGAGTCTAAACAATACGTTACTAAATTACCAACAGATCACTGAAGAAATCAAAGAGGAAATCAAAAAATACCTAGAGAAAAATGACAATGCAAACACGATGATCCAAAACCTATTGGATGCAGCAAAAGCAGTTCTAAGATGGACGTTTATAGCTATACAAGCCTACCTCAAGAAACAAGAAAAAGCTCAAATAAACAATCTACCTTACACCTAAAGGGACTAGAGAAAGAAGAACAAACAAAACCCAAAGTTAGCAGAAGGAAAGAAATCATAAAGATCAGAGCAGAAATAAATGAAACAGAAACAAAGAAAACAATAGCAAATATCAATAAAACTAAAAGCTGGTTTCTTGAGAAGATAAACAAAATTGATAAACCATTAACCAGACTCATCAAGAAAAAGAGGGAGAGGACTCAAATCAATAAAATTAGAAATGAAAAAGGAGAAATTACAACAGACACCACAGAAATACAAAGCATCCTAAGAGACTACTACAAGCAACTCTATGCCAATAATAATCGACTACCTGGAAGAAATGGACAAATTCTTAGAAAGGTATAACCTTTCAAGACTGAACCAGGAAGAAACAGAAAATATCAACATACAAGTCACAAGTAATGAAATTGAAACTGTGATTAAAAATCTTCCAACAAACAAAAGTCCAGGACCAGATGGCTTCACAGGTGAATTCTATCAAACATTTAGAGAAGAGCTAACACCCATCCTTCTCAAACTCTTCCAAAAATTTGCAGAGGATGGAACACTCCCAAACTCATTCTATGAGGCCACCATCACCCTGATACCAAAACCAGACAAAGATACTACAACAAAAGAAAATTACAGACCAATATCACTGATGAATATACATGCAAAAATCCTCAACAAAATACTAGCAAACAGAATCCAGCAACACAGGAAAAGGATCATACACCATGATGAAGTGGGATTTATCCCAGGGATGCAAGGAGTCATCAATATATGCAAATCAATCAGTGTGTTACACCATATTAACAAATTGAAGAATAAAATCCATATGATTTTCTCAATAGATGCAGAAAAAGCTTTGACAAAATGCAACACCCATTTATGATAAACACTCTCCAGAAATTTGGCATAGAGGGAACCTACCTCAAAATAATAAATGCCCTATATGACAAACCCACAGCAAACATCTTTCTCAATGGTGAAAAACTGAAAGCATTTCCTCTAGATCAGGAACAAGACAAGGATGTGCACTCTAACCACTATTATTCAACATAGTTTTAGAAGTCCTATCCATGGCAATCAGAGAAGAAAAAGAAATAAAAAGAATCCAAATTGGAAAAGAAGAAGGAAAACTGTCACTGTTTGCAGATGACATGATACTACACATGGAGAATCCTAAAAATGCGACCAGAAAACTACTAGAGCTAATCAATGAATTTGGTAAAGTTGCAGGATACAAAATTAATGCACAGAAATCTCTTGCATTCCTATACAATAATGATGAGAAATCTGAAAGAGAAATTAAGGAAACATTCCCATATACTATTGCAAGAAAAAGAATAAAATACCTAGGAATAAACTTACCTATGGAGACAAAAGACCTGTATGCAGAAAACTCTAAGACACTGATGAAAGAAATTAAGATGATACAAACAGATGGAGAGACATACCATGTTCTTGGATTGGAAGAATCAACATTTTGAAAATGACTATGCTACCCAAAGCAATGCAATCCCTACCAAATTACCAATGGCATTTTTTAAAGAACTAGAACAAAAAATCTTAAAATATGTATGGAGCCACAAAAGACCCCGATTAGCCAAAGCAGTCTTGATGGAAAAAAACCGAGCTGGAGGAATCTGATTCCCTGACTTCAGACTATACTCCAAAGCTATAGTAATCAAGACAATATGGTACTGACACAAAAACAGAAACATAGATCCATGGAGATAGAAATCCCAAAGATAAACCCACACACCTATGGTCAACTAATCTATGACAAAGGAGGCAAGGATATACAATGGAGAAAAGACAGTCTCTTCAGTAAGTGGTGCTGGGAAAACTGGAGAGCTACGTGTAAAAGAATGAAACTAGAACACTCCCTAACACCATACACAAAAATAAACTCAAAAGGGATTAGAGACCTAAATGTAAGTCCGGACACTGTACAACTCTTAGAGGAAAACATAGGAACAACACTCTTTGACGTAAATCAGAGCAAGGTCTTTTTTTGATCCACCTCCTAGATTAATGGAAATAACAAAAATAAACAAATGGGACCTAATGAAACTTAAAATCTTTTGCACAGCAAAGGAAACCATAAACAAGAAGAAAAGACAACCCTCAGAATGGGAGAAAATATTTGCAAATGAATCAACGGCCAAAGGATTAATCTCCAAAATATATAAACAGCTCATGCAGATCAATGTTAAAAAAAACAAACAACCTAATTAAAAAATGGGCAGAAGACTTAAGTATACATTTCTCCAAAGAAAACATACAGATGGCCAAGAAGCAAATGAAAACTGCTCAACATCACTAATTATTAGAGAAATTCAAATCAAAACTACAATGAGGTATCACCTCACACCAGTTAGAACGGGCATCATCAGAAAATCTACAAACAACAAATGAGAGGGTGTGGAGAAAAGGGAACCCCCTTTCACTGTTGGTAGGAATGTAAATTGATACAGCCACTATGGAGAACAGTATGAAGGTTCCTTAAAAATCTAAAAATAGAATTACCATATGATCCAGCAATCCCACTCCTGGGCATATACCCAGCGAAAGCCATAATTCAAAAAGACACATGCTGGGCTTCCCTGGTGGCACAGTGGTTGGGAGTGCGCCTGCTGATGCAGAGTACATGGGTTCATGCCCCGGTCTGGGAGGATCCCACATGCTACAGAGTGGCTGGGCCCATGAGTCATGGCCGCTGAGCCTGCACGTCTGGAGCCTGTGCTCCACAGCGGGAGAGGCCACAGTGGTGAGAGGCCCGTGTACCGCAAAAAAAAAAAAATACACATGCACCCCAATGTTCATTGCAGCACTATTTACAATAGCCAGGTCACGGAAGCAACCTAAATGCCCATCGACAGACAAATGAATAAAGAAGTTGTGGTACATATATACAATGGATTATTACTCAGCCATAAAAAGGAATGAAGTTGGGTCATTCATTGAGACGTGGATGGAGACTGTCATACAGAGTGAAGTAAGTCAGAAAGAGAAAAACAAATATCATATATTAATGCATATATGTTGAACCTAGAAAAATGGTACAGATGAACCGGTTTGCAGGGCAGAAATAGAGACACAGATGTAGAGAACAAACGTATGGACACCAAGGGGGGAAAGAGGCAGGACGGGGGTGGTTGTGGTGTGAGGAATTGGGCGATTGGGATTTACATGTATACACTGATGTGTATAAAATTGATGACTAATAAGAACCTGCTGTATAAAAAAATAAATAAATTTCAAAAATTAAAATGGCAGACTTAAGCCTTAACACGTTACATTACATTTATATTAAATATAAATCATCTAAATATACCAATTAAGACTGAGATTGTCAAAAAAAAGACTGAGATTGTCAAAGTAAGTTAAAAAAAATAACATGACCCAACTACATGCTGACTACAAGAAATTTACTTCAAACATAATGACTTAGGTATGTTGAAATCAAAAGGATGGAAAAAGATATATCATTCAAATATTAATCAAAAGATATCAGGAGTGGCTATGTTAATATCTGTGATGGTTAATTTTATACATCAACTTGGCTGGGCTATGGTGTCCATGTGTATGGTCAAACACTATTCCGGGTGTTTCTGTGAGGATGTTTTTGGATGAGATTAACATTTATATCAGTAGACTTTAAGTAAATCCAAATGCCTTCCATATTGTGGAGGGACTACCATTTGAAGGTCTGAATAGAACAAAAGACTGACTTTCCCAGGCAAGACAGTATTCTGCCAGCAGTATAGCCTTTGGATTTTAACTGCAACATCAGTTCTTTTCTGGGTCTCCAGCCTGATAGCCTTCAGACTTGACTGCAGGTTTTGGACCTGCCAGCCTACATAATCATATGGGCCATTCCTTAAAATAAATCTCTCTCTATATATATACACATACTATTTGTTCTGTTTCTCTGGAGAACCCTGACTAATACAATATCAGATAAAGTAGATTTCAGAGCAAAGAAAATTTACATGCACAGAGAGGGATATCATATAATGATAAAAGGGTCAATCCACCAAAAAGAGATAGTAATCCTAAATGTGTATGCACTAAACAATGGACTGCAAAATATGTGAAGTAAAAACTTATAGAACTGAAAATAGAAACATGCAAATTCATAATTTTATCTGGGGACTTCAATATGGCTTGTTCAACAATAGATAGAACAACCAGACAGAAAATCAACAATAATGTACCATAACTGAATACTACCATGAAACAACAGGATCTAATCATCATTTATAGACTACTTCATCCAACAACAGAATACAGAGTCTTCTTAAGTACCCAAAGACCATATCCTGGGCCATGAAAAAAACCTCAACTAATTTAAAAGAATTGAAATCATACAGAATACATTTTATGACTACAATAAAATCATATTAGAAATGAGTAACAGAAAGATAACTGGAAAATCTCCAAAGGCTTGGAAACTAAACAACATATTTCTAAATAATCCATGAGTCTTGGGCTCTTTATAAAGCATTGGCAGAGTTAATAGAAACCAAGAGTGTATGACAAAGGACCCTGGGATTTGTGCCAGGAAGTAGTCATTACACCCACAAACTGGAAAGGAGTATGACCCTGGCAGAAAAGGCCGCTCTATCAGGAGATGAGACCTTAAGAATAGAAATATTGTAATGGTCAGTACATGCCTCAGGACAAAGAGCCAAAGAAATAAATACCCAGAACTCATTTGTTTTCTACCCTCTAATGTCCTATCCCCTGGTAAGCATTTACATCCCTCCACTCTGCGCCTATCCCTAGAATTCCATCCACATAACTAGCCTCCAGACTTGTTTGTCACCAATTTTCCTATCATATTCTTTCCTAGTCCCAGACTATCAGTAAACTCATTCAGCCATTGGACACAAATCAATAAAGTCTAAACTCAGGACATCTCTCCTCCTAACAAAATGAACAAGTAAATGTACCTCCCAAAACTCTGCTCAGTGGCAGGATTTTACTTCACTTCAGCCTCTCGTGGATACCCCTGAATTGGACTATAATGCAATAGTCATAGACTTCCACCTGATGCCACTTGCAAACCCATCTATAAACCAGGAGTGTGCTGTTTCCTCCTCTACTAGCTGGTTATAGTGAACTCCCCATAAAGCAATAAGGTGAGTTCAGTAACAGGTGTTGAAGCAGTGGGAATCAGTATCATCAGAGTGTGATCCAGTTGCTGCTCATACACTCTACTTGTGCCTTTTGATCCTGTTTTGGTCTGTTCTCATACATACCATTCAATTTAACAAAGGAACAGCACAACATATATCCAATATTCTGATTTGGTGGAATAGAACAGTTCATGACAAACATTTTGGGGCACATAATCACTTGCTGTCCTAGATTCAGGAGGTTAGTCACTACCAAGACCAAATAGCAGGTCAGAAGCTGTTTTTCGAATGGAGGATAGTTAGCAGGAAAAAGCATACTTTATTCCAAAACCTTAAGAGCCTGTGATTTTTCTGTGATGTATTCCAACACCTCCACAATGCATATCTAACAGCACAGATATTTCTGATACCATTTTGTCTAATGGATCATAAGGCTCATGAGGTAAAACAGTTTGCACACTGGCCTGAATCACTGTAGAGCCTTCTTTTGCTCCAGGTCCCACTCAAAAACCTTATGGACAATCCAGCAAATACAAGAGTACAACTTGCCTAAATGCAGTGTAACATGCCTCCAAAATCAGTGCAACAAGTTGTCTCTCACTTTTTTTTGTCTCTCACTTTTGAAAATATAACCCAATGTACCTCAGACCACTAATCCTCTACAGACTTCATCAATATGGATAGTTCCTGAATATTTATATTTTATCTCCCAATGATTATCATGCATGTTTCATACTCAGCCATCTAAAAGCCTTCTACTTCCTGCCCAATACTTCCATTTATTATCTAATGTCAATACATATAATGGACCAGTGCAATGTTTTTCAGAAAATCAAGATGATTACTGCCCTTCCAGACCTGACAATGCAGGAGACTTGATATAGGCCTGAACAAAAGAGTGAAAGCACTCTATTTTCCTTGCTATACAAATGTAAGCTGCTTTTGATTTTCGATCCTGACAGAGATGGGGGAAAGCACTTGCTAGGTAGCCACATACTAATTTCCAGTGACTGCCAATTTTCCTAAAAAGACTACATAAGAAATCATAAACATGAATGTCATCACCACCTGATTAAGTGTGTAATACTTGAATAATTTACCAAAACCCATCTGAATTTTCAATACTACAGAGATGAAATAAATCAGCATGCATATGGTAAGAGTAGTTGAAGAAAAAGGAGAAACAGAACAAGAACAAGAAGAAGAAGAACAAGAACAACAAGGTGGCCAAACAGAGACATTTCAGTAATTTAAAAGTTGAATTATTTCATTTCCAGCAGCCCTGGACTGAAAGAAAAGTTATAGGATGACCTCTGGGCAACAAGAAAATGATGCCACTTAGAAATCTGTATTTACACAGAAGAATGAAGTGCACCAGAAATTGTTACCAAATGGTTAAGCATATAAGATAAAAGCATGACAACAATAGGGGAAAAAAGCTAGGAGGAGAAAAATGGAAGTATTCTATTGTAAGTTTTTTATACTATACATTAACTAGTATAATAAACTTTGAGAAAGACTAATATATCAAAGATATACACAGTAAATGTTAAAGCAACAGCTAAAATAAAAAAAACAAAGAGTTATAACTAATAAGCCAATTAATTATATTAATGGAATCATAAAAATACTCCATTAGTCCTAAAGGAGGAAGAAAAAGAGGGAAAAGTGATTATACAAAAGAGCAGACTAAAAGAAAACAAAGAGCAAAATAATAGACTCAACCTTAGCAATTTCAACAACCATTAAAAGGAAATGGTCTAAATGGACTTGAGGATATGGGGAGGGGGAAGGGTAAGCTGTGACAAAGCGAAAGAGAGGCATGGACATATATACACTACCAAACGTAGGGTAGATAGATAGTGGGAAGCAGCCGCAGAGCACAGGGAGATCAGCTCGGTGCTTTGTGACTGCCTGGAGGGGAGGGATGGGGAGGGGGGGAGGGAGGGAGATGCATGAGGGAGGGGATGTGGGAACAGATGTATATGTATGACTGATTCACTTTGTTATAAAGCAGAAACTAATAAAAAAATAGAAAAAAAAAAAGGAAATGGTCTACATGCCCACATGCAATCAGGCAGAGATTGCCATATTGGGTAAAAAGCAAGACCAAATTATATGCTGCATACTAGAAACACACTTTAAATGTAAAGGCAAGGTCAGAGCGCAGGGAGAGGACTGGGGTTGGCGGCATGAACACAGTCTGAAGGGGCTAATGCGCCACAGCTAGCCGGGAGGGAGTCCGGGAAAAAGTCTGGACCTGCCGAAGAGGCAAGACACTTTTTCTTCCCTCTTTGTTTCCTGGTGCGTGAGGAGAGGGGATTAAGAGCGCTGCTTAAAGGAGCTCCAGAGATGGGCGCGAGCCACGGCTGAAAGCGCAGACCACAGAGACGGGCGTGGGACACTGGGACTGCTGCTGCCACCGACAAGAGGCCTGTGTGCAAGCGCAGGTCACTGTCCACGCCCCCTTTCCGGGGAGGCTGTGCAGCCCGCCACTGCCGGGGTCCCGGGATCCAGGGACGGCTTCCGCGGGAGAGCGCACGGCGTGCCTCGGGCTGGTACAATGTCACGTCGGCCGCTGCAGCCACAGGCTCGCCCTGCACTCCGTGCCCCTCCCTCCACCCTGGCCAGAGAGAGCCAGAATCCCCGAAGCGGCTGCTCCTTTAACCCTGTCCTGTCTAACCAAAGAACAGACGCCCTCTGGCGACCTACATGCAGAGGCGGGGCAAATCCAAAGCTGAGACCAGGAGCTGTGAGAACAAAGAAGAGAAAGGGAAATCTCTCCCAGCAGCCTCACAAGCAGCGGATTAAAGCTAGACAATCAACTTGATGTACCCTGCATCTGTGAAATACATGAGTAGACAATGAATCATCCCAAATTGAGGAGCCAGGAGTCAGTGCTGTGCCTCTGAGGTGGGAGAGCCAACTTCAGGACACTGGTCCACAAGAGACCTCCCAACTCCACATAATATCAAATGGCGAAAATCTTCAAGAGATCTCCATCTCAACACCAGCACCCAGCTTCACTCAACGACCAGCAAGCTACAGTGCTGGACACCCTATGCCAAACAACTAGCAAGACAGGAACACAACACCACCCATTAACAGAGAGGCTGCCTAAAATCATAAAAAGTCCACAGACACCCCAAAACACACCACCAGACATGGACCTGCCCACCAGAAAGACAAGATCCAGCCTCATCCACCAGAACACAGGCACTAGTCCCCTCCACCAGGAAACCTACACAACCCACTAAACCAACCTTAGCCACTGGGGACAGACACCAAAAACAACGGGAACTACGAACCTGCAGCCTGCAAAAAGGAGACCCCAAACACAGTAACATAAGCAAAATGAGAAGAAAGAAAAACACACAGCAGGAGAAGGAGCAAGATAAAAACCCACCAGACCTAACAAATGAAGAGGAAATAGGCAGTCTACCTGAAAAAGAATTCAGAATAATGATAGTAAAGATGATCCAAAACCTTGGAAATAGAATACACAAATGCAAGAAACAGTTAACAAGGACCTAGAAGAACTAAAGATGAATCAAGCAATGATTAGAAATACAATAAATGAAATTAAAAATACTTTACATGGGATCAATAGCAGAATAACTGAGGCAGAAGAATGGATAAGTGATGTGGAAGATAAAATAGTGGAAATAACTACTGCAGACCAGAAGAAAGAAAAAAAGAATGAGAAGAACAGAGGACAGTCTCAGAGACCTCTGGGACAACATTAAACGCACCAATGTTCGAATTATAGGGGTTCCAGAAGAAGAAGAGAAAAAGAAAGGGACTGAGAAAATATTTGAAGAGAATATAGTTCAAAATTTCCCTAATATGGGAAAGGAGGCACAGAGAGTCCCATACAGGATAAATCCAAGGAGAAATATGCCAAGACACATATTAATCAAACTGTCAAAAATTAAATACAAAGAAAATATATTAAAAGCAGCAAGGGAAAAACAACAAATAACACACAAGGGAATCCCCATCAGGTTAACAGCTGATCTTTCAGCAGAATCTCTGCAAGCCAAAAGGGACTGGCAGGACATATTTAAAGTGATGAAGGAGAAAAACCTGCAACCAAGATTACTCTACCCAGCAAGGTTCTCATTCAGAATTGATGGAGAAATTAAAACCTTTACAGACAAGCAAAAGCTGAGAGAGTTCAGCAACACCAAACCAGTTTTACAACACATGCTAAAGGAACTTCTCTAGGCAAGAAACACAACAGAAGGGAAAGACCTACAATAACAAACACAAAGCAAGTAAGAAAATGGGAATAGGAACATACATATCGATAATTACTTTAAATGTAAATGGACTAAATGCTCCTGCCAAAAGACACAGATTGGCTGAATGGATACAAATACAAGACCCATATATATGCTGTCTACAAGAGACTCACTTCAGACCTAGGGACACATACAGACTGAAAGTAAGGAGATGGAAAAAGATATTCCATGCAAATGGAAATCAAAAGAAAGCTGGAGTAGCAATTCTCATATCAGACAAAATAGACTTTAAAATAAAGACTACTAGAAGAGACAAAGGAGGACACTACATAATGATCAAGGGATCGATCCAAGAAGAAGATATAACAATTGTAAATATTTATGCACCCAACATAGGAACACCTCAATACATAAGGCAAATACTAACAGCCATAAAAGGGGAAATCGACAGTAACACAATCATAGTAGGGGACTTTAACACCCCACTTTCACCAATGGACAGACCATCCAAAGTGAAAATAAATAAGGAAACATAAGCTTTAAATGATACATTAAATAACATGGACTTAGTTGATATTTATAGGACATTCCATCCAAAAACAACAGAATACACATTTTTCTCAAGTGCTCATGGAACATTCTCCAGGATAGATCATATCTTGGGTCCCAAATCAAGCCTTGGTAAATTTAAGAAAATTGAAATTGTATCAAGTATCTTTTCCGACCACAATGCTATGAGACTATACATCAATTACAGGAAAAGATTTGTAAAAAATACAAACACATGGAGGCTAAACAATACACTACTCAATAACGAAGTGATCACTGAAGAAATCAAAGAGGAAATTTAAAAATACCTAGAAACAAATGACAATGGAGACACGACGACCCAAACCTATGGGACGCAGCAAAAGCAGTTCTAAGGGGGAAGTTTATAGCAATACAATCCCACCTTAAGAAACAGGAAACATCTCGAGTAAACAACCTGACCCTGCACCTAAAGCAATTAGAGAAAGAAGAACAAAAAAACCCCAAAGTTAGCAGAAGGAAAAAAATCATAAAGATCAGATCAGAAATAAATGAAAAAGAAATGAAGGAAACGATAGCAAAGATCAACCAAACTAAAAGCTGGTTCTTTGAGAAGATAAACAAAATTGACAAACCATTAGCCAGACTCATCAAGAAAAGAAGGGAGAAGACTCAAATCAATAGAATTAGAAATGAAAAAGGAGAAGTAACAACTGACACTGCAGAAATACAAAAGATCATGAGAGATTACTATAAGCAACTCTATGCCCATAAAATGGACAACCTGGAAGAAAGGGACAAATTCTTAGAAATGCACAACCTGCCAAGACTGACTCAGGAAGAAATAGAAAATATGAATAGACCAATCACAAGCACTGAAATTGAAACTGTGATTAAAAATCTTCCATCAAACAAAAGCCCAGGACCATATGGCTTCACAGACGAATTCTATCACACATTTAGAGAAGAGCTAACACCCATCCTTCTCAAACTCTTCCAAACAATATCAGAGGAAGGAACACTCCCAAACTCATTCTACGAGGCCACCATCACCTTGATACCAAAACCAGACAAGGATGTCACAAAGAAAGAAAACTACAGGCCAATATCACTGATGAACATAGATGCAAAAATCCTCAACAAAATACTAGCAAACAGAATCCAACAGCACATTAAAAGGATCATACACCATGATCAAGTGGGGTTTATTCCAGGAATGCAAGGATTCTTCAATATACGCAAATCAATCAACGTGATACACCATATTAACAAATTGAAGGAGAAAATCCATATTATCATCTCAATAGATGCAGAGAAAGCTTTTGACAAAATTCAACACCCATTTATGATAAAAACCCTGCAGAAAGTAGGCATACAGGGAACTTTCCTCAACATAATAAAGGCCATATATGACAAGCCCACAGCCAACATTGTCCTCAATGGTGAAAAACTGAAACCATTTCCACTAAGATCAGGAACAAGACAAGGCTGCCCACTCTCACCACTCTTATTCAACATAGTTTTGGAAGTTTTAGCCACAGCAATCAGAGAAGAAAAGGAAATAAAAGGAATCCAAATTGGAAAAGAAGAAGTAAAGCTGTCACTGTTTGTAGATGACATGATACTATACATAGAGAATCCTAAAGATGCTACCGAAAAACTACTAGAGCTAATCAATGAATTTGGTAAAGTAGCAGGATACAAAATTAATGCACAGAAATCTCTGGCATTCCTGTACACTAATGATGAAAAATCTGAAAGTGAAATCAAGGAAACACTCCCATTTACCATTGCAACAAAAAGAATAAAATATCTAGGAATAAACCTACCTAAGGAGACAAAAGACCTGTATGCAGAAAATTATAAGACACGGATGAAAGAAATTAAAGATGATATAAATAGATGGAGAGATATACCATGCTCCTGGATTGGAAGAATCAATATTGTGAAAATGACTCTACTACCCAAAGCAATCTACAGATTCAATGCAATCCCTATCAAACTACCACTGGCATTTTTCACAGAACTAGAACAAAAAATTTCAAAATTTGTTTGGAACAACAAAAGACCCCGAATAGCCAAAGCAATCTTGAGAACGAAAAACGGAGCTGGAGGAATCAGGCTCCCTGACTTCAGACTATACTACAAAGCTACAGTAATCAAGACAGTGTGGTACTGGCATAAAAACAGAAAGATAGATCAGTGGATCAGGATAGAAAGCCCAGAGATAAACCCACGCACATATGGCCAATTTATCTTTGATAAAGGAGGCAGGAATGTACAGTGGAGAAAGGACAGCCTCTTCAATAAGTGGTGCTGGGAAAACTGGACAGGGACATGTAAAAGTTTGAGATTAGATCATTCCCTAACTCCATACACAAAAATAAGCTCAAAATGGCTTAAAGACTTAAATGTAAGGCCAGAAACTATCAAACTCTTAGAGGAAAACATGGGTAGAACACTCTATGACATAAATCACAGCAAGATCCTTTTGGACCCACCTCCTAGAGAAATGGAAATAAAAACAAAGATAAACAAATGGGACCTAATGAAACTTCAAAGCTTTTGCACAGCAAAGGAAACCATAAACAAGACCAAAAGACAACCCTCAGAATGGGAGAAAATATTTGCAAATGAAGCAACTGACAAAGGATTAATCTCCAAAATTTATAAACAGCTCATGCAGCTCAATAGCAAAAAAACAAACAACCCAATCCAAAAATGGGCAGAAGACTTAAATAGGCATTTCTCCAAAGAAGATATACAGACTGCCAACAAACACATGAAAGAATGCTCAACATCACTAATCATTAGAGAAATGCAAATCAAAACTACAATGAGATATCATCTCACACCAGTCAGAATGGCCATCATCAAGAAATCTAGAAACAGTAAATGCTGGGGAGGGTGTGGAGAAAAGGGAACACTCTTGCACTGCTGGTGGGAATGTGAATTGGTACAGCCACTATGGAGAACGGTATGGAGGTTCCTTAAAAAACTAAAAATAGAACTACCATATGACCCAGCAATCCCACTACTAGGTATATACCCTGAGAAAACCATAATTCAAAAAGAGACATGTACCAAAATGTTCATTGCAGCTCTATTCACAATAGCCCGGAGCTGGAAACACCCTAAGTGTCCATCATCGGATGAATGGATAAAGAAGATGTGGCACATATATACAATGGAATATTACTCAGCCATAAAAAGAAACGAAACAGCTATTTGTAATGAGGTGGATAGACCTAGAGTCTGTTATACAGAGTAAAGTAAGTCAGAAAGAGAAAGACAAATACCGTATGCTAACACATATATATGGAATTTAAAAAAAAATGTCATGAAGAACCTAGGCGTAAAACGGGAATAAAGACACAGACCTACTTGAGAATGGACTTGTGGATATGGGGAGGGGGAAGGGTAAGCTGTGACAAAGCAAAAGAGAGGCATGGACATATATACACTACCAAACGTAAGGTAGATAGATAGTGGGAAGCAGCCGCAGAGCACAGGGAGATCAGCTCGGTGCTTTGTGACCGCCTGGAGGGGTGGGATGGGGAGGGTGGGAGGGAGGGAGATGCATGAGGGAAGGGATGTGGGAACAGATATATATGTATGACTGATTCACTTTGTTATAAAGCAGAAACTAATAAAAAATCAAATAATAATAAAAAATAATAATAATAATAAAAAATTTAAAATAAATAAATAAATATATGCTGGAGAATCTTATTCACCAAATCTTATTCAATAAAAAAACAAAAAACAAAAAGAGTCATGTACCAAAATGTTCATAGCAGCCCTATTTACAATAGCCCAGAGATGGAATCAACCAAAGTGTCCATCATTGGATGAATGGATAAAGAAGATATGGCACATGTATACAATGGAATATTACTGAGCCATAAAAAGAAATGAAATTGAGCTCTTTGTAATGAGGTGGATAGACCTAGAGTCTGTCATACAGAGTGAAGTAAGTCAGAAAGAGAAAGATAAATACCATATGCTAACACATATATATGGAATTTAAGAAGAAAAAAAATATCATGTAGAACCTAGGGGTAAGACAGGAATAAAGACACAGACTTACTTAAGAATGGACTTTAGGATATGGGGATGGGGAAGGGTAAGCTGTTGACAAAGCGAAAGAGAGGCATGGACACATATACACTACCAAACGTAAGGTAGATAGCTAGTGGGAAGCAGCCGCATAGTGCAGGGATATCAGCTCTGTGCTTTGTGACCCCCTGGAGGGGTGGGATAGGGAGGGTGGGAGGCATACGCAAGAGGGAGGGGATATGGGAACATATGTATATGTATAACTGATTCATTTTGTTATAGAGCAGAAACTAACACACCCTTGTTAAGCCATTATACTCAAATAAAGATGTAAAAAAAAGTCTGAAAAAGAATGTAAAGGCAAATAGGTTAAAATTTAAAAGATGGAAAAGATATAACAAGCTAGAGTGGCTATATTAAGATCAGGTGAAGGTAGATTTCAGGGTGAAGAATATAACCAGGGATTTTTAACAGCCATTTCATAAAGATAAAGTGATTAGTTAATCAAGAGTACATAATCCTAAAGGTTTACACACCTAATGTCAGAACTTAAAATATGTGAAGCAAAAACTGACAGAACTTTAAGGAGAAATACACAAATCCATAATGGTAGAGATTTCAATAACCCACTCTCAATAATTGATAACTAGGCAGAAAATCAACAAAGATAAAATAATCTCAAATAGTACTATTGACCAACTTGACCAGATTTACACTTATTGAACCCTCCACACAACAACAGCAGAATATATATTCCTCTCAAGTGCATACAGAACATCTAACAAGATAAACCATATTCTAGGCTATTAAAAAGTCTCAATAAATTCAAAACTATTTAAATCATACAAAGTATGTTTTCTGACCACAGTGGAATTTAACTGGAAGTCAGTAACAGAAAAGTCCTTAGAAACTCCCCAAATATTTTGACATGAAGTAACACACTTCTAAGTAATCCATGAATCATAGAAGAAATCAAAATTAAAATTAGAGAATGTTTTGAACTGAAAAAAATGAAAATATAATCTATCAGAATTTGCAGGATACAGTTAAAGCAGTACTTGAGGGGAAAGTTATGGTATTAAATACGTAGATTAGAAAAGAAGAATAGTCTCAAATCAATGGCCTCACTTTCCATTTTAAGAAGCTAGATAAAGAACACATTAGGGGCTTCCCTGGTGGCACAGTGGTTAAGAATCTGCCTGCCAATGCAAGGGACACAGGTTCAAGCCCTGGTCTGGGAAGATCACACATGCCGTGGAGCAACCAAGCCCATGTGCCACAACTACTGAGCCTGCACTCTAGAGCCCACGAGCCACAACTACTGAGCCCACATGCTACAACTATTGAAGCCCACGCACCTAGAGCCTGTGCTCTGCAGCAAGAGAAGCAAATGCAACGAGAAGCCTGTGCACCACAACAAAGAGTAGCCCCCGCTCACTGCAACTAGAGAAAGCCCATGCACAGCAATGTAGACCAAATGCAGCCAAAATAAATAAATTAAATAAATTAAAATTTTAAAATTATCCAAAAGATAAACTAAAAAAAAGAACACATTAAACCTAGAATAAGTAGCAAAAATAATGAAAATCAAAACAAAAATCAATGAAGCAGAAAACAGAGAAAATCAATGAACCAAGAGATGGCTCTTTGAGAAGATCAATAAAATTGATAAACCTCAGAAACATTGATCGGGAGGAAGACAAATTACTAATATCAGAAATGAGAGAGGCGACACTATAGATTCTACAGATATTAAAAATAATAAGGGAGTAGAAAAGGAGGAATGGGGATTGAATGCTAAAGGGTATGGAGTTTCTGGAAGTCCCTGTTGGTCCAGTGGTTAGGACTCCACGCTTTCACTGCCAAGGGCCTGGGGTTGGATACCTGGTTGGGGAACTAAGATCCCACAAGCCATGAAGCATGGCCAAAAATAAATAAATAGATAAATACAAAATAAAGGGTATGGAGTTTCTTTTTGGGGTGATAAAAGTGTTCCAGAATGAGATACTATTGATAATTGTTCAACTGTGCCAATATACTAAAAAAACAATAAATTGTACACTTTTTTAAAGTGTATGTGGTATGTGAATTATATCTCAATTTAAAAATCAGGAAATATTATGAACAACTTAATGCCAATAAACTTGACAACTTACATGAAATGAAAAAATTCCTAGAAGGACACAAAGTATCAAAGCTCACTCAAGAAGAAGTAAGTAACATGAATAGCCATCTATGTATTAAAGAGATTGAGCTTGTAGCTACACTGCTTACTACCAAGAAAACTCCAGGTCTAGATGCCTTCAGTGGTGAATTCTACCAGATATATAAGAAAGAAGTAATACAAGCTCTATGCATTTTCTTCCTAAAAATCAAAGAGCAGAGAATACTTCCCAATTTATTCTATGAGGCCAGGACTACCTTGAAACCAAAATCAGACAAAGACATTACAAGAAAAGAAAACTACAGACCAATATTTCTCATGACCACAATGCAAGATTTTTTTAAATAGCAGATCAAATTCAAAAATATAATATACCATGACCAAATGGGGTTTATCCCAGGAATGCAGGGTTTGTTAATTATTGAAAAATCAAAAGAGCCAATACAATACTGAATAAAAGAACAAAGGCAGGAGACTGACAATACACATCTTCAAGACTTATTATAGAGATAATGTAATCAAGAAAGTGTGACATTAGCAAAAGAGTTGTTAAGCAGAGCAATGCAACAGATTTGAGAGCCTAATAACAGACCACACAAATAGAGTAAACTGATCTTTGACAAATGAGCAGAGGTAATTCAATGGGGAAAGGGCAGTCTTTTCAAGAAAAGGCTCTGGAACAACTGCACATTCACATGCAAAAAAAGAAAAAAGAAGGGCCTCCCTGGTGGCGCAGTGGTTAAGAGTCCGCCTGCCGATGCAGGGGATACGGGTTCGTGCCCCGGTCTGGGAGGATCCCATATGCCGCGGAGCGGCTGGGCCCGTGAGCCATGGCTGCTGGGCCTGCGCATCCGGAGCCTGTGCTCCGCAACGGGAGAGGCCACAACAGTGAGAGGCCCGCATACAGAAAAAAAAAAAAAAAAAAAAAAAAGAAAAAAGAAAAGAAAAAGAAGAAGAAGAATCTAAACACAGACCTTACAGCTTTCATAAAAACTCACCCAAATGCAAAATACCAGGACTTCCCTGGTGGTCCAGTGGTTAAGAATCCGCTTTCCAATGCAGGGGATGTGAGTTCAATCCCTGGTCAGGGAAATAAGATCCCATATGCCGTGGGGCAACTAAGCCCACACGCTGCAACTACTGAGCCTGCATGCTCTGGAGCCTGCATGCCACAACTAGAGAACCCGTGTGCCACAAATAGAGAGAAGCACACGTACCACAAAAAAAGATTCCACATGCCAAAATCAAGATATCACATGCTGCAACTAAGACCCAATGGAGCCAAATAAATAAATAAATAAAAATTTTTGATATTAATGGTCTTTTCACAGGACTAAAACAAATAATTCTAACATGTTTGTGGAAACACAATAACCAAAACAATCTTCAGAAAGAACAAAGCTGGAGGTATCATGCTACTTGATTTCAAACTATACTATAAGTCTACAGTAATTAAAGCAGTATGGTACTGGCACCAAAACAGACACATAGATCATTGAAACAGAATAGAGAGCCCAGAAATTAACCCATGCTTATATGATCAATTAATCTATGACAAAGGAGGCAAGAATATACAATGGGAAAAAGACAGTCTCTTCAATAAAAGGTGTTGGGGAAACTGCACAGCTATATGCAAAAGAATCAAACTGGCCTACTCACACACACTATGCACAAAAATAAATTTCAAATGGGTTAAAGACTTAAATGTAAAACCTTGAAATCATAAAATTTCTAGAAGAAAACATAGGCAGTAAGCTCTTTGACATTAGTCTTAGCAATAATTTTTGGGATATGTCTCCTCAGGCAAAGGAAACAAAAGCAAAAATAACAAATGGTCACCTTTTCTTTGATAAAGGAGGCAAGAATATACAATGGAGAAAAGACAGCCTCTTCAATAAGTGGTGCTGGGAAAACTGGACAGCTACATTGAAAACAATGAAATTAGAACACTCCCTAACACCATACACAAAAATAAACTCAAAATGGATTAAAGACCTACATGTAAGGCTAGACACTATCAAACTCTTAGAGGAAAACATAGGCAGAACACTCTATGACATAAATCAGAGCAAGATCCTTTTTGACCCACCTCCTAGAGAAATGGAAATAAAAACAAAAATAAACAAAGGGGACCTAATGAAACTTAAAAGCTTTTGCACAGGAAAGGAAACCATAGGGCTTCCCTGGTAGCATAGTGGTTGAGAATCTGCCTGTCAATGCAGGGGACATGGGCGCGAGCCCTGGTTTGGGAAGATCCCACATGCCGCAGAGCAACTAGGCCCGTGAACCAAAACTACTGAGCCGGTGCATCTGGAGCCTGTGCTCCACAACAAAAGAGGCCACGATAGTGACAGGCCCGCACACTGCAATGAAGAGTGTCCCCCGCTTGCTGCAACTGGAGAAAGCCCTCGCACAGAAACGAAGACCCAACACAGCCAAAAATAAATATAAAAATAAATTAATTAATTTTAAAAAAAGACCTAAAGAAGAAAAACATGGCAAATCTCTTTTAAAAAAAACAGGGAACCATAAAAAAGACAAAAAGACAACCCTCAGAATGGGAGAAAATATTTTCAAATGAAGCAACTGACAAAGGATTAATCTCCAAAGCATACAAGCAAGTCATGCAGCTCAACATCAAAAAAACAAAAAACCCAATCCAAAAATGGGCAGAAGACCTAAATAGACATATCTCCAAAGAAGATATACAGATTGCCAACAAACTCATGAAAGAATGCTCAACATCATTAATCATTAGAGAAATTCAAATCAAAACTACAATGAGATATCATCTCACACTGGTCAGAATGTCCATCATCAAAAAACCTACAAACAACAAATGCTGGAGAGGGTGTGGAGAAAAGGGAACCCTCTTGTACTGTTGGTGGGAATGTAAATTGATACAGCCACTATGGAGAACAGTATAGAGGTTCCTTACAGAAATAAAAATAGAACTACCATACAACCCAGCAATCCCACTACTGGACATATATCCTAAGAAAACGATAATTCAAAAAGAGTCAGGTACCAAAATGTTCATTGCAGCTCTATTTACAGTAGCCAGGACATGGAAGCAGCCTAAGTGTCCATCAACAGATGAATGGATAAAGAAGATGTGGCACATATATACAATGGAATATTCCTCAGCCATAAAAAGAAACAAAATTAAGCTATTTGTAATGAGTTGGATGGACCTAGAGTATGTCATACAGAGTGAAGTAAGTCAGAAAGAGAAAGACAAATACCGTATGCTAACACATATATATGGAATTTAAGAAAAAAAATGTCATGAAGAACCTAGGGGTAAGACAGGAATAAAGACACAGACTTAGTAGAGAATGGACTTGAGGATATGTGCAGGGAGAAAGGTAAGCTGTGACAAAGTGAGAGAGTGGCATGGATATATATACACTACCAAATGTAAAATACATAGCTAGTGGGAAGCAGCCGCATAGCACAGGGAGATCAGCTCGGTGCTTTGTGACCACCTAGAGGGGTGGGATAGGGAGGGTGGAAGGGAGGGAGATGCAAGAGGGAAGAGATAAGGGAACATATGTATATGTATAACTGATTCAATTTGTTATAAAGCAGAAACTAACACACCATTGTAAAGCAATTATACTCCAATAAAGATGTAAAAAAAAAAGAAAAGAAACTAACACACCATTGTAAAGCAATTATACTCCAATAAAGATGTAAAAATAATAATAGTTTTAAAATAGAAGTTTGGCAGTTTTCTTTTCAATACCGTAAATATATCATTCCACTGCCAGCTAACTCCCTTTATGTAAAAATTTAGCTTTCATTATTTTTAGTGCTCCTTTAAAAGTAGTGTATCTTTTAATTTGGATAATTTTAAGGTTTTCCTTTTATCATTGTTTTTTGGGAAGCTTGACTGCAATTTGTCTAAATGCTGTTTTCTCTTAATAATAAAACATTATTGCTTTGAAGAAAAGAAGATGTGACACATATATACAATGGAATATTACTCAGCCATAAAAAGGAACGAAACTGAGTTATTTGTAGTGAGGTGGATGGACCTAGAGACTGTCATACAGAGTGAAGTAAGTCAGAAAGAGAAAAACAAATACCATATGCTAACACATATATATGGAATCTAAAAAAAAAGAGAAAAAATGGTCTGAAGAACCTAGGGGCAGACCTACTAGAGAATGGACTTGAGGATATGGGGAGGGGGAAGGGTAAGCTGGGACAAAGTGAGACAGTGGCATGGATATATATACACTACCAAACATAAAATAGATAGCTAGTGGGAAGCAACCACATAACACAGGGAGAGCAGCTTGGTGCTTTGTGACCACCTAGAGGGCTGGGATAGGGAGGGTGGAAGGGAGGGAGATGCAAGAGGGAAGAGATATGGGGATATATGTATATGTATAACTGATTCACTTTGTTATAAAGCAGAAACTAACACACCATTGTAAAGCAATTACACTCCAATAAAGTTGTTTAAAAAATAATAAAATAAACAAATGGGACTACATCAAACTAAAAAGTTTTCGTACATCTATAGAAACTATCAATGAATCAAAAAGCAGCCAACTGAACAGGAGAAGATATTTACAAATGATTGATAAGGGGTTAATATCCAAAATACACAAAGACCTCATACAACTCAACATCAAAAAAAAACTGATTAAAAACTTGGCAGAGGAGCTGAAGAGATATTTTTCCAATGAAGACATACAGATGGCCAATAGGCACATGAAAAGACATTCAACACCACTAATCATCAGGGAAATGCCAACCAAAACCACAATGAAAAATCACCTTATACCTGACAAAGTGTATTAGCCGAAAGACAACAAATAACAAGTGTTGGCGAGGATGTGGAGAAAAGGGAACTCTTGTGCTCTGTTGCTGGGAATGTAAATTGATACAATCACTATGGAAAGCAGTACGGAGTTTTCTCCAAAAAGTTAAAATAAAACTACCATACAATCTAGCAATTCGACTTCTGTTTTTTTTCTGAAGAAAACAAAAACATTAATTAGAAAATATATATACATCCCTATGTTCATTACAAAATTATTTACAATAGCCAAGATATGGAAACAACCTAAGTGCTAATTAATAGATGAATGGATAAGGAAGAAGTGGTATATATATGATATTATATGGTATATATGATATTGTATGATATGATAGTAGATGATATATATTATATACAATATTATGTAATATATATATATATTTTAAAAACACGCAATGGAATATTACTCAGCCATAAAAAAGAATGAAATCTTGCCATTTGTGATGATGTGGATGTATCTAGAGGGTATTATGTAAGTGAAATAAGTCAGATGAAGAAAAAAGCTATATGATTTCAGTTATATGTGGAATCTAAAAAATAAAACAAATGAACAAACATAACAAAACAGAAGCAGACTCATAGAAACAGAGAACAAACAGATGGTTGCCAGAGAGGAGGGGGTGAAGGGATGACTAAAATAGGTAAGAGAGATTAAAAGATACAAACAACTATTTACAAAATAAATGCATCATGAGGATGAAATGTACAGAATGGGGAATATAGTCAATAACATTGTATGGTGACAGATGGTAACAAGACTTATCATGCTGATAATTTTTAATATATAGAAATATTGAATCACTATCTTGTGCACCTGAACTAACATGGTGTAGTAACTCAATTATACTTCAATCAAAAATTAACTCAAAATGGATCATAAACTTAAACATAAAATGTGAAACTACAAAACTGCTAAAATGTAACACAGGACAAAAATCTAAGTAAGCGTGGTTTTTCTATGAGTTTTTATATACAACACCAAAAGCACGGTCTACAAAAGAAAAAAAATGATAAGTTAGACTTCATTAAAACTAAAAATATCTGCTTTGTGTAAGACAATATTAAGAGAATGGAAAAAGCCAAAGACTGAGGAAAGTATTTGTAAAACATGTATCTGAAAAAGGACAGTTATCCAAAATATATAAAGAACTCTTAAAACTCAACAATAATAAAAGAAATAACTCAGTTTTAAAATGGACAAAAGATCTAAACAGACATCTCACCAACAAAGATATAGAGAAAACAAGCAAGACAAAGCTCAATAGGTGATTAGATAAACAAACTGTGGTACATCTAGACAATAAATATTATTCAATGATAAAAAGGCATGAGCTATCAAACCATGAAGAGACATGGAGAAGGGGTGCTCCAGGATCCTGACGAGTTGCAGCAGGAATAAGGGAGGGTGGGGGCATCAGCTACTTCTTCTAGATGTTAGGGAATGCAGGTGGACCTGGATACCAAGCAGGTTCTCCATATCAACCAGGTCCAGAAGACAATGCATGGCTGGAGGACTGAGCAGAGTGCAGAAGGCCAGCTACCCTGTGCCTTTGAATTGAGGAATTTAGCATATTTACATGCAAGCCATGTGGCTGACAAGGTCTTGGTGCTCTGACCAGGTGGCCGGCCTTAACCTCTGTGGTGGGAGAGATGAATTCAGGACATTGGACCAAGAGTGACCTCCTGACCCCATGAAATATCAATTGGCAAGAGCTCTCCCAGAGATCTCTGTCTAAACTTTAAGATGCAGCTCCACTCAATGACCTGAAAGCTCCAGTTCTGGACATGCCATACCAAACAATTAGCAACATGAACACAACCAGACCCATTAACAAAGAGGCTACCTAAAATCATGCTAAGTTCAAAGACATCTCAAAACACATCACTGGACATGGACCTGTCCACCAGAAAGACAAGATCCAGCCCCACTCACCAAAACACAGGAACTCGTCCGCTCCACCAGGAAGCTTACACAACACACTGAAAACACCTTACCCACTGGGGGCAGACACCAAAACAATGGGAACTACGAACCTGCAGCCTGTGAAAAGGAGACTCCAAACACTGTATATTAAGCAAAATTACAAGACAAAGAAATACAAAGCAGATAAAGCAGCAAAGTAAAAACCAAACAGACCAAACAAATGAAGAGGAAATAGGCAGTCTACCTGAAAAAGAATTCAGAGTAATGATACTAGAGATGCTCCAAAATCGTGGAAATAGAATGGAGAAAATAAAAGAAACGTTTAACAAGGACCAAGAAGAACTAAAGAGCAAACAAACAATGATGAACAACAGAATAAATGAAATTAAAAATTCTCTAGAAGGAATCAATAGCAGAATAACTGAGGCAGAAGAACGGATAAGTGACCTGGATGATAAAATAGTGGAAATAACTACTGCAGAGCAGAATAAAGAAAAAAGAATGAAAACAATTAAGGACAGTCTCAGAGACCTCTGGAACAACATTAAACACACCAAAATTAGAGTTATAGGGAACCCAGAAGAAGAATAGAAAAAGAAAGGAACTGAGAAAATATTTGAAGAGATTATAGTTGAAAACTTCCCTAATATGGAAAAGGAAATAGTCAATCAAGTCCAGGAAGCAAAGAGAGTCCCATAAGGATAAATCCAAGGACAAACATGACAAGACACATAATAATCAAACTAACAAAAATTAAATACAAAGAAATAATATAAAAAGCAACAAGGGAAAAGAAACAAATAACATATAGGGAATCCCCATAAGGTTAACAGCTGATCTTTCAGCAAAAACTCTGAAACACAGAAGGGAGTGGAAGGACATATTTAAAGAGATGAAAGGGAAAAACCTACAACCAAGATTATCTACACAGCAAGGATCTCATTGAGATTTGACAGAGAAATTAGAACCTTTACAGACAAGCCAAACGTAAGAGAATTCAGCACCACCAAACCAGCTTTACAACAAATGCTAAAGGAACTTCTCTAGGCAGGAAACACAAGAGAAGGAAAAGAACTAAAACAACAAACCCAAAACAATTAAGAAAATGGTAATAGGAACATACATATCAATAATTACCTTTAATGTAAATGGATTAAACGCTCCAAACAAAAGACATAGACAGGTTGAATGGATACAGAAACAAGACCTGTATATATGCTATTTACAAGAGAACTCGGGAAACATACAGACTGAAAGTGAGGGGATGGAAAAATATATTCTATGCAAATGGAAGTTAAAAGAAAGCTGGAGTAGCAATTCTCATAACAGACAAAATAGACTTTAAAATAAAGACTATTACAAGAGACAAAGAAGGACACTACATAATGATCAAAGGATCGATCCAAGAAGAAGATATAACAATTGTAAATATTTATGCACCCGACATGGGAGCACCTGAATACATAAGGCAAATGCTAACAACAATAAAAGTGTAAATTGACAGTAACACAAAATTAGCAGGGGATTTTAACACCCCACTTTCACCAATGGACAGATCATTGAAAATGAAAATAAATAAGGAAACACAGCTTTAAATGACACATTAAACAAGATGGACTTAATTGATATTTATAGGACATTCCATCCAAAAACAACAAAATACACTTTCTTCTCAAGTGCTCATGGGATGCTCTCTGGTGGTCTAGTGGTTAGGATTCGGCACTCTCAAGTGTTCATGGAACATTCTCCAGGATAGATCATACCTTGGGTCACAAATCAAGCCTTGGTAAATTTAAGAAAATTGAAATCATACCAAGTATTTTTTCTGACTGCATTGCTATGAGACTAGATATCAATTACAGGGAAAAAAACTGTAAAAAATACAAACACATGAAGGCAAAACAATACACTATTAAATAACAAAGAGATCACTGAAAAAATCAAACAGGAAATCAAACACTAACTAGAAACAAATGACAATGAAAACATGATGACCCAAAACTTATGGGATGCAGCAAAAGCAGTTCTAAGAGGGAAGTTTACAACAATACAATCCTACCTAAAGAAACACGAAAACATCTCAAATAAACAACCTAACCTCACAGCTAAAGCAATTACAGAAAGAAGAAGAACAACAACAACAACATAAAAACAAAGTTAACAGAAGGAAAGACATCAAAAACTCAGATCAGGGATTCCCTAGTGGCACAGTGGTAGAGAGTCCGCCTGCTGATGCAGGGGACACGGGTTCATGCCCCAGTCCAGGAGGATCCCACGTGCCACGAAGCGGCTGGGCTCATGGGCCATGGTCACTGGGCCTGCGTGCCCGGGGCCTGTGCTCCACAGCGGGAGAGGCCACGGCAGTGAGAGGCCCACATACTGCAAAAAAAAAAAAAAAATCAGATCAGAAATAAATGAAAAAGAAATGAAGTAAACAGTACGAAAGATAATAAAACTAAAGCCTGGTTCTTTGAGAAGATAAACAAAATTGATAAACCATTAGCAAGACTCATCAAGGAAAAAAGGGAGAGTACTCAAATCAACAGACTTAGAAATGAAAATGGAGAAGTAACAATTGACACTGCAGATATACAAAGGATCATGAGAGATTACTACAAGCAACTATATGCCAATAAATGGACAACCTGAAAGAAATGGACAAATTCTTAGAAAAGCACAACTTTCCAAAACTGGACCAGGAAAAATAGAAAATATAAAGTGACCAATAACAAGCACTGAAATTGAAACTCTGATTAAAAACCTTCCAACAAACAAAAGCAAGCCCAGGACCAGATGGTTTCACAGGCGAATTTTATCAAACATTTAGAGAACAGCTAACTCCTATCTTTCTCAAACTCTTCCAAAAAAATAGCAGAGTGAGAAACACTCCCAAACGCATTCTACAAGGCCACCATCACCTAATAACAAAACCAGACAAAGATGTCACACAAAAGAAGAAACTAAAGGTCAATATCACTGATGAAGATAGATGCAAAAATCCTCAACGAATTACTAGCAAACAGAATCCAACAGCACATTAAAAGGATCACACAACATGATCAAGTGGGGCTTATCCAAGGAATGCAAGGATTCTTCAATATATACAAATCAATCAATGTGATACACCATTTTAACAAAGTGAAGGAGAAAAACCATATGATCATCTCAATAGATGCAGAAAAAGCTGTCGACAAAATTCAACACCCAGTTATCATAAAAACCTTCCAGAAAGTAGGCATAGAGGGAACTTACCTCAACATAATAAAGGCCATATATGACTAATCCAGAGAAAACATTGTTCTCAATGTTGAAAAATTGAAATTATTTATACTAAGATCAGGAACAAGACAAGGTTGCCCACTCTCACCACTGTTATTCAACATGGTTTTTGAAGTTTTAGCCACAGCAATCAGAAAAGAAAAAGAAATAAAAGGAATCCAAATTGGAAAAGAAGAAGGAAAGCTGTCACTGTTTGCAGATGACATGATACTATACAGAGAGAATCTAAAGACTCTATCTGGGACTTCCCTGGTGGCACAGTGGTTGAGAGTCCACCTGCCAATGCGGGTTCGTGCCCCGGTCTGGGAGGATCCCACATGCCGTGGAGTGGCTGGGCCCATGAGCCATGGCCACTGGCCCTGCGCATCCGGAGCCTGTGCTCCACTGTGGGGGAGGCTGCAACAGTGAGAGGCCCACGTATAGCAAAAAAACAAACAAACAAACAAACAAAACAAAAAAAAGACTCTACCTGAAAACTACTAGAGGTAATCAATGAATTTGGTAAGGTAGCCATATACAAAATTAATGTAAAGAAATCTCTTCCTTTTCTATACACTAATGATAAAAAATCTGAAAGAGAATTTCAAGAAACACTCCCATTTACCATTGCAAATAAAACAATAAAATACCTAGGAATAAACCTACCTACAGAGACAAAAGACTTGTATGCAGAAAACTATAAGACACTGATGAAAGAAATTAAAGATAATACAAACAGATGGAGAGATATACCATGTTCTTGGATTGGAAGAATCAATATTGTGAAAATGTCTCTACTACCCAAAGCAATCTACAGATTCAGTGCAATCCATATCAAACTACCAATGGCATTTTTCACAGAACTAGAACAAAACATTTCACAATTTGCATGGAAACACAAAAGACCCCGAATAGCCAAAGCAATCTTAAGAAAGAAAAATGGACCTGGAGGAATCATGCTCCCTGACTTCAGACTATACTACAAAGCTACAGTAATCAAGACAGTATGGTACTGGCCTATAAACAGAAATATAGACCAATGGAACAGGATAAAACCGCACAGATAAACCCATGCATATATGGTCACCTTAAATTTGATAAAGGAGGCAAGAATATACAATGGAGAAAAGATAGCCTCTTCAATAAGTGGTGCTGGGAAAACTGGACAGGTACATGTAGAAGTATGAAATTAGAACAGTCCCTAACACCATACACAAAAATAAACTCAAAATGAATTAAAGACCTAAATGTAAGGCCAGACACTATAAAACTCTTAGACGAAAACATAGGCAGAACACTCTATGACATAAATCACAGCAAGATCCTTTTTGACCCACCTCCTAGAGAAATGGAAATAAAAACCAAAATAAACGAATGGGACCTAATGAAGCTTAAAACTTTTTGCACAGCCAAGGAAACTTTAGACAAGATGAAAAGACAACCCTCAGAATGGGAGAAAATATTTGCAAATGAAGCAGCTGACAAAGGATTCATCTCCAAAATATAGAAGCAGGTCATGCGGCTCAATATCAAAAAAACAAATAACCCAACCCAAAAATGAGCAGAAGACCTAAATAGACATTTCCCCAAAAAAGATATACAGATTGCCAACAAACACATGAAATGATGCTCAACATCACTAATCATTAGAGAAATTCAAATCAAAACTACAATGAGGTATCACCTCACACTAGTCAGAATGGCTATCATCAAAAAAAACTACAAACAATAAATGCTGGAGAGGGTGTGGAGAAAAGGGAACCCTCTTGCACTGTTGGTGGTAATGTAAATTGATACAGCCACTATGTAGAACAGTATGGAGGTTCCTTAAAAAACTAAAAATAGAACTACCATACAACCCAGCAATTCCACTACTGGACATATACCCTGAGAAAACCATAATTCAAAAAGAGTCATGTACCAAAATGTTCATTGCAGCTCTATTTACAACAGCCAGGACATGGAAGCAACCTAAGTGTCCATTGACAGATGCATGGATAAATAAGATGTGGCACGTATATACAATGGAATATTACTCAGCCATTAAAAGAAATGAAATTATTTACAGTGGGGTGGATGGACCTAGAGTCTGTCACACAGAGTGAAATAATTCAAAAAGAAAAAAACAATTACTGTATGCTAACACATATATATGGAATCTAAAAAAAAATGGTTCTGAAGAACCTAGGGGCAGGACAGGAATAAAGACACAGATGTAGAGAATGGACTTGAGGACACGGGAAATGGGAAGGGTAAGCTGGGATGAAGTGAGAGAGTGGCATGGATTTATATATACTACCAAATGTAAAATAGATAGCTAGTGGGAAGCAGCAGCATAGCACAGGGAGATCAGCTCAGTGCTTTGTGACCACGTAGAGTGGTGGGATAGGGAGGGTGGGAAGGAGACACAAGTGGGAAGGGATATATTTATACATATAGCTGATTCACTTTGCTATACAGTAGAAACTAACAACAACATTGTAATTATACTCCAATAAAGATGTTAAAAGAAAGAAAGAAAGAAAGAAAGAAAGAAAGAAAGAAAGGAAGAAAGAAAGAAAGAAAGAAAGAAAGAAAGAAAGAAAGAAAGAAAGAAAGAAAGAAAGAAAGAAAGAAAGAAAGAAAGAAAGGAGCTGGGACCCATTGGTCATTCAAATGTCTTGTCCACATTGGATTATCTGTATTTACCTATATTTACATGGGAGAGAATTAATTTCTACCCATTTTGTTTAATTTATTATTACCTTTATGTTTCTACCATTTTCTGTGAAACCTAATTTTAACTGATATGATTTCTAACCTTACAAGGAGACCTACTGCTTCAAAACTCTTGGTTTTAAGGCTCAGGTGACTTGCCAGTCTTTTAAATTTCCTAAAATCCTTTCATTGCCTGAAAACTGTGAAAATAGAGCAACAATAAAAATTAGAATTGCAAAAAAAATAAAAATAGATAAATAGATAAACCACGTTCCTATGGCCAATTAATCTACAACAAAGGATGCAAGACTACACAGTGGTGGAAAGACAGTCTCTTCAACAAATGGTGCTGGGCAAACTGGACAGCTACATGTAAAAAAAAATGAAAGTAGATCATTCTTTAACACCGTACACAAAAATAAGTTCAAACTGGATTCAAGACCTAAATGTGAGACTGGACTCTATAAAACTCTTAGAGGAAAACATAGGCAGAACACTCTCTGACATAAATTGCAGCAATGTCTTTTTCAATCTGTCTCCCAGAATAATGGAAACAACAAAAATCAACATGTTGGATCTAATTAAACTCAAAAGCTTTTGCACAGCAAAGGAAACCATAAACAAAATTAAAAGACAACCCACAGATTGGGAAAAAATATTTGCAAATGATGTGACTGAAAAGGGATTAGTCTCTAAAATTTACAAACAGCTTATGAGACTTAATATCATCAAAATAAGCAACCCAATCAAAAAATGGGCAGAAGACCTAAATAGACTTTTCTCTAATGAAGACATACAGACTGCCAACAAACACATGAAAGGATGCTCAACATCACTAATCATTAGAGAAATGAAAATCAAAACTACAATGAGATATCACCTCACACCAGTCAAAGTGGCCATCATCAAAAAATCCACAACAATAAATGCTGGAGTGGGTGTGGAGAGAAGGCAACCCTTCTACACTTTTGGTGGGAACGTAAATTGGTACAGCCACTAGGGAAAACAGTATGGAATTTCCTTAAAAAACTAAAAATAAAGCTGCCATATGACCCTGAAATCCCACTCCTGGGCATCTATCCAGAGAAAAGCACATCACGAAAGGATATATGCACCCCACCCCATTGTTCATTGCAGCACTGTTTACAATAGTCAAGACATGGAAGCCACCTAAATGTCCTTCGACAGAGGAATGGATAAAGAACATATGGTGTATATATATACAATGGAATGCTACTCAGCCATTAAAAAGAATGAAAAAATGCCATTTACAGCAACATGGATGGACCTAGAGATTGTCATACTGAGTGAAGTAAGTCAGAGAAAGAATTATCATATGATATCCCTTATATGTGGAATCTAAAATGAAATGATACAAATGAACCTATTTACAAAACAGAAACAGACTTAGAGTACAAACTTATGGTTACCAGAGGGGAAGGATGGGGGGAAGGTATAGTCAGGTAGTTTGGCATCGACATGTACACACTGCTATATTTAAAATGGATAACCAACAAGGACCTACTGTATAGCGCAGGGAACTCTGCTCAATGTTATGTGGCAGCCTGGATGGGAGGAGAGTTTGGGGGAGAATTGATACATGCATATGTATGGCTGAGTCCCTTTGCTGTGCACCTGAAATTATCA
Organism: Mesoplodon densirostris; assembly: GCF_025265405.1. Classification (NCBI taxonomy): domain Eukaryota; kingdom Metazoa; phylum Chordata; class Mammalia; order Artiodactyla; family Ziphiidae; genus Mesoplodon; species Mesoplodon densirostris. The sequence continues at coordinate 90,462,822 of NC_082681.1, forward strand.
CAACATTGTTAATCAGCTATACTCCAATATAAAATAAAAAGTTTTTAAAAAATCATGATTGATGGTGCTTTTCTCCTAAGGTTAGGAACAAAGAAGAGATGTTCACACTCATCATTCCTGTTCAACATCATACTGAAAGTCTTAGCCAGTGCAATACAGTGAGAAAAAGAAATAAAAACATAGAGATTATATAGGAAGAAATAAAACCTAGCTAGAGTCAACATGATTTTCAATACAAAAAATTTGTAAGGAATCCATAAAAACACTTTCAGAACTAATAAGTTATTTTAGAAATGTAGCAAAATACAAGCCAACACTCAAAAATCAGTTATATTTCTATACACTAATAATGTATGGTAGAAAACCAAAATTTTGAAATTGATAACATTTACAATAACAGCTCAATAAAAGAAATAGTATGAATGTAACAAAACATGTACAGAATGTATATAGTGAAAACTACAAAATGCTGCTTAAGTAAATCAAACACTTAAGTAAGTGGAGAGACTTGTGGTATTCATGGACTGGAAGACAACATAATTTAGAAGTCAATTCTTTGCAAATTAATCCATAGATTTAATAAAATACCAATCAAACTCCCAGCACAATATTTTTTTCTTTTTTATTTAAGGGTGATTTATTTTACTTAAGGGTGGCAGTGGGAACACTCATAGATTTCTAATACAAACCAAATACAAAAATCAAACAACCACAAGAATAATGAAAATCTAAATATGAAAAGCTAATCTTTTAGGAGAAAAATAAGGAGACTATCTTTTTTTTCTTTTTTTTTTGCCAATGATAATGGATATGTAAGGATATTGACAACAACATTGGAACAGCAGAGGAATTAAAAATGCTATTCATTGATCAATGGGAAGCTAGCTAAATTAATTATATTGCATATACACAATAAAATACAATGAAGAAAGCAAACACATATATAGGCTTTGGTTGAACCATATACCATTCTAAGTGCTCTACATTACATATACTATCTCACATAATTTCCCAACAATACTACTACTATCCCATTTTACATATGAGACAAGAAGGTAAATAACATGCCCAAGATGACACACATATATTTTTTTTTCTATGTCATAATATTGACATTCAGTCCAGTAATCCTCCACTGTAACAGCGCCTTTACCTTGCAGTGAAAATTGACGTGTATATTTTTTGCCTCTGAGTCCTTGTGAGATTTTCTTTTAATTCAAACAGAAAGTCACAAAAATTATAATCATCCTCATCAGTTCACTCAGTCCCATGTAATTAATTTTTTTCCATCTCGATATTTTGTTAGCACTTTAATGAATTCATCAGTTTTCCATTAGAGTTCTGAAAATGCTTATTCATTCAGTTCAGCAGTATAGTCAGTTACCAGAAACCTGTACTTGTCAGAGTCTTTTCCATGAATTCCTTGAAGATGAAACCCTTTTATAGGAACATTTTTGCAAAAGCATCAGAGAACACCCAGAACTGTCTGTAAATGACAAAAGACTTAAAAATGACCACGGTTAAAGATTTGATGAAAGTCCATAATAATGCAATTGACAAGGAAATTTAGTTATTTCTGAGATATACATTTTAAAGTAATAACTAGAATTATGACTTATAACATTATACCAGAACATATAAGATTTTTAGAAATTTCATGTAATGTCTCAAACATTTATATTAACATATGTCCATACAAATAACCCAAAGAAAGTTTAGTATTAGTTGTTTTTTTGTTTGTTTGTTTGCTTATACTGCAGGTTCTTATTTGTCATCAATTTTATACACATCAGTGTATACATGTCAATCCCAATTGCCCAATTCAGCACACCACCATCCCCACCCCACAGAGGTTTTCCCCCCTTGGTGTCCATACATTTATTCTCTACATCTGTGTCTCAACTTCTGCCCTGCAAACCGGTTCATCTGTACCATTTTTCTAGGTTCCACATACATGCATTAATATATGATATTTGTTTTTCTCTTTCTGATTTACTTCACTCTGTATGACAGTCTTTAGATCCATCCATGTCTCAACAAATGGCTCAATTTCGTTCCTTTTATGGCTGAGTAATATTCCATTGTATATATGTACCACAACTTCTTTATCCATTTGCCTGTCAATGGGCATTTAGGTTGTTTCCATGACCTGGCTATTGTAAATAGTGCTGCAATGAACATTAGGGTGCATGTGTCTTTTTGAATTATGGTTTTCTCAGGGTATATGCCCATCAGTGAGATTGCTGGATCATAGGATAATTCTATTTTTAGTATTTTAAGGAACCTCCATACTGTTCTCCATAGTGGCTGTATCAATTGACATTCCCACCAACAGTGCAACAGGCTGCCCTTTTCTAAACACCCTTTCCAGCATTTGTTGTTTGTAGATTTTCTGATGATGCCCATTCTAACTGGTGTGAGGTGCTACCTCATTGAAGTTTTGATTTGCATTTCTCTAATAATTAGTGCTGTTGAGCAGCTTTTCATGTGCTTCTTGGCCATCTGTATGTCTTCCTTGGAGAAATGTCTATTTAGGTCTTCTGCCCATTTTTGGATTGGGTTGTTTCTTTCTTTATTATTGAGATGCATGAGCTGTTTATATATTTTGGAGATTAATCCTTTGTCCGTTGATTTGTTTGCAAATATTTTCTCCCATTCTGATGGCTGTGTTTTCTTCTTGTTTATGGTTTGCTTTGTTGTGCAAAAGCTTTGAAGTTTCATTAGGTCCCATTGGTTTATTTTTGTTTTTATTTCCATTACTCTAGGAGGTGGATCAAAACGGATCTTGCTGTGATTTATGTCATAGAGTGTTCTGCCTATGTTTTCCTCTAAGAGTTTTATAGTGTCCGGCCTTACGTTTAGGCCTTGAATCCATTTTGAGTTTATTTTTGTGTATGGTGTTAGGGAGTGTTCTAATTTCATTCTTTTACATGTTGCTGTCCAGTTTTCCCAGCACCACTTATTGAAGAGACTGTCTCTTCTCCATTGAATATCTTTGCCTCCTTTGTCATACACTAGTTGACCATAAGTGCGTGGGTTTATCTCTGGGCTTTCTATCTTGTTCCACGGTTCTATGTTTCTTTTTTTGTGCCAGTACCATATTGTCTTGATTACTGTAGCTTTGTAGTATAGTATGAAGTCAGGGAGTCGGATTCCTCCAGTTCCGTCTTTTTCCTTCAAGACTGCTTTGGCTATTCACAGTCTTTTCTGTCTCCATACAAATTTTAAGATGATTTCATCTAGTTCCATTAAAAAAATGCCATTGGTAATTTGATAGGGATTGCATTGAATCTGTAGATTGCTTTGGGTAGTATAGTCATTTTCAGAATATTGATTCTTCCAATCCAAAAACATGGTATATCTCTGCATCTGTTGGTATCATCTTTAATTTCTTTCAACAGTGTCATAGTTTTCTGCATACAGGTCTTTTGTCTCCCTAGGTAGGTTTATTCCTAGGTATTTTATCCTTTTTGTTGCAATGGTAAATGGGAGTGTTACCATAACTTCTCTTTCAGATTTTTCGTCATTACTGTATAGGAATGCAAGAGATTTCTGTGCATTAATTTTGTATCCTGCAACTTTACCAAATTCATTGATTAGCTCTAGTAGTTTTCTGGTGGCATTTTTAGGATTCTCTATGTATTGTATCATGTCATCTGCAAAGAGTGACAGTTTTACTTCTTCTTTTCCAATTTGGATTCCTTTTATTTCTTTTTCTTCTCTCATTGCTGTGGCTAGGACTTCCAAAACTATGTTGAATAATAGTGGTGAGAGTGGATATCCTTGTCTCGTTCCTGATCTTAGAGGAAATGCTTTCAGTTTTTCACGATTGAGAATGATGCTTGCTGTGGGTTTGTCATATATGGCCTTTATCACATTGAGGTAGGTTCCCTCCATGCCCACTTTCTGGAGAGTTTTTATCTTAAATGGGTGTTGAATTTTGTCAAAAGCTTTTTCTGCATCTATTGAGATGATCATATGGTTTTTCTTCTTCAATTTGTTAATATGGTGTATCACATTGTTTGATATGCATATATTGAAGAACCCTTGCATCCCTGGAATAAATCCCACTGATTGTGGTGTATGATCCTTTTAATGTGTTGTTGGATTCTGTGTGCTAGTAGTTTTGTTTGTTTGTTTGTTTGTTTGTTTGTTTGCAGTATGTGGGCCTCTCACAGTTGTGGCCTCTCTCGTTGCGGAGCACAGGCTCTGGACGTGCCGGCTCAGTGGTCATGGCTCACGGGCCTAGCCGCTCTGTGGCATGTGGGATCCTCCTGGACTGGAGCATGACCCCATGTCCCCTGCATCGGCAAGTGAACTCTCAACCACTGTGTCACCAGGGAAGCCCGTTTGCTAGTATTTTGTGGATGATTTTTCCATCTATATTCTTCAGTGATATTCATCTGTAATTTTCTTTTTTTGAAGTATCTTTGTCTGGTTTTGGTATCAGGGTGATGGTGGCCTCATAGAATGAGTTTGGGAGTGTTCCCTCCTCTGCAGTTTTTTGGAAGAGTTTGAGAAGGATGTGTGTTAGCTCTTCTCTAAATGTTTGATAGAATTCACCTGTGAAGCCATCTGGTCCTGGACTTTTATTTGTTAGAACATTTTTAATCACAGTTTCAATTTAATTACTTGTGATTGGTCTGTTGATATTTTCTGTTTCTTCCTGGTTCAGTCTTGGAAGGTTATACCTTTCTAAGAATTTGTCCATTTCTTCCAGGTAGTCCATTTTATTGGCATAGAATTGCTTGTAGTAGTCTCTTAGGATGCTTTGTATTTCTGCAGTGTCTGTTGTAACTTCTCCTTTTTCATTTCTAATTTTACTGATTTGAGCCCTCTCCCTCTTTTTCTTGATGAGTCTGCCTAATGGTTTATCAATTTTGTTTATCTTCTCAAAGAACCAGCTTTTAGTTTTATTGATCCTTGTTCTTGTTTTCTTTGTTTCTATTTCATTTATTTCTGCTCTGATCTTTATGATTTCTTTCCTTCTCCCAGAAGAATTTTTTTGTGGATATAAACAAACTTACCTAAAATTCATTTGGAAAGGCAAAGGAAATAGAATAATTAGAATAATTTTGAAAATGAAGAATAAAGTTGGAGGAATCATACTACTTGATTTTAGGACTTACTATACAGCTACGGGAATCTAAACAGTGTGGTACTGGCAAAGAAATGGACACATAGACCAATGTAACAGAATGGAGAACCCAGAAATAGACACACACAAGTACAGCCAAGTGATTTTTTACAAAGGTGCAAAGGAAATTCAATGGAGAAAGGATAGTCTTTTCAACAAAATATTATTGGAACTTTAAGACATCTACATGCAAAAAAATGTGAACCTCAATGTAAACACCACACTTTATATAAAAATTAAGTCAAAATGGGTCATAGATCTAAATGTAAAAATACAAACTTTTAGAAAACATAGGAAAAAATTCTACATGACCTTAGGTTTGGCACCAAAAGTATGATCCAAAAAAAGATTTGCTAAATAGATTTGGACTGCATCAAAATTTCTAAATGTTTGTTTTGCAAATGGCACTGTTAAGAAAATGGAAAACAAGCCATTTACTATGAAATAGTGTTTGAAAATCACATATCCAACAAAGAGCTTGTAGCCAGATTATACAAAGAACTCTCAATATGGTAAGAAAACAAACAACCCAATTAAAAAGTAAACAAAACAATGAACAGACACTTCATTAAAGAGGGTCTAAATATGACAAATAAGCACATGAAAAGCTTTTCACCATCATTAGATAAATGCAAATTCAAACTGTGTTGAGATACCACCACACATCTTGAAGAATAGTTAAAATTTTTTAAAATAATGACAATACCCAGTGCTGTTGAAGATGTAGGGCAACTGGAAGTCTCATATATTGCTGATAAAAATACAAAATGGTACACTGACTCTGGAAAACGTTTTTGAAGTTTCTTATAAAGTTAAACATACACTTATCATATAACCCAACAATTCCATACCTGACTCTTTGTCCTAAAGAAATGAAAACTTATGTTCACAAAAAAGCCTTCATACAAATGTTCATAGCAACTTTATATGTAATAGTCAAAAACTGGAAATAACCAAAATATCTTCCAACAATTGAATGTATAAACTGACTGTGGTACATTCATATAATGGAATATTGCCTAATAATAAAAAATGAATATTTGATACACAGGACTATTTGGATGAATCTCAAAGGCATTGTGCTGAGTAAAAGAAACCAGTCACATAAGGTTACATACTGTATGATTGCATTTATGATATTCTTGGCAAGACAAAACTATAGTGATGGATAACTATTCAGTGGTTTCCAGGGTCTAGCACTGAGGGGTGGGTGTGATTATAACAGAAATGTATGCAGCATTACTAAGTACACAGGAATAGGAGTGGAAACATAGTAGTAATTCTTCATTAATAGAGGGGGAAGGATAAAAAGACAAGGAAGAAAAGGGATTAGAACAAAATGATCTTTCTTCAGGATTTGATCATAGCAACTGCCAGAGTGATTAAACCATGGGCTATAGGAATGCTTATGGAGACCCAGCAGATTACCACTGTGAGTTCTGACCAGGCTACCTTGGCAATTAGAAACAAATGAGCAGCAGCTAAACTGGCTAGAGAGAGAGCCAAGACTGGCTGAAGAAAGGGCTATGAAAATGAACAAATAAATGGGTATCCTGGTGTTTTTGCTCCAGAAAACAAGCAGGAAAAAAAGAAATTATTCTATTGGGTGTGGTCATGGCAATCGTTCATATATTTGGAGAATTACTATGGGTCAAGGAAGGCAGGGACGCCAGTTGTGTCATCTTTGAGAGCTCTTTTTTCCACCCTACCACAGTGATGATCCGCTAGGTAGACTCCCAAATATTATGTCATAAGTCCTCACCTCCTCAGCCTCAATAAACACCTGGATGAATAAATGTGTGCCAGGTCAGAAGATCTGCCCTCCAAAATGAATTTGTCATTTAGGACACATACTGGAGATTATGGTGGAACTTTCAAGACCCCCTTAGGAGCTAAGTTCCAAGGAAGTCAAAGAGAAGAAGTGAAGATAAAGGGGAAATGACCTAGGTTTTAACAAAGGGACTCCACCCTCAGAGGAAAGTAGAATAAATCTCCAGGAACTGTTGATGATACAGGGCTCACAAAACAAAGAAAACTGGATATATGCCAAAAAAATTATATAAAGGTGAAAGGGTAAGTGAATAAGAGATTTTTCAAATTTTCTTACCCTTATTTGTGGAAGTAGCTAGTTTCTTAAACTGTGACTATTTCTGACTACCAGTACTTTTTGTAAGTAAAAAATTTTTATTGAGACTAGCTCTGCTTTTAAAGTAGGTGTTCTTTCTCTGTCTAATTTATTTCACTTAGTGTAATACTCTCAAGGTCCATCCATGTTTTCACAAATGACAAAGTTTCTTTCGTTTTATGGCTATGCAGTATTCCATTATATATATATACATATAAATGTATATATACATACATATATACATTCCTATTCCATTATATATTATATTCTATATATATAATTCGATCATATATATATATATATATATATATATATATATAAAACACATGTTCTCATCTGTATGTATGTGGAATCTAAAAAACAAAACAAACAAAACAAAACAAAACACAGACTCATAGACACAAGAATGATTTGGTAGTTGCCAGAGGGGAAGAGATTTGGGAGGCGTGAAATGGGTGAAGGGGATCAAGAGGTACAGACTTCCAATTATAAAATAAATGTCATGCAATGTAATGTACAATCATGGCCAATATAGTCAATAATATTGTATTAACGTTGTACGCTGATGGACAGTAATTAGACTTATGTGGTGATCATTTCACAAAGTATACAAATGTTGAATCACTATGTTGTACACATGAAGCTAATATAATATTGTGTGTCAAATATACTTAAATTAAAAAGTGTGTGTTCCATACAGACTGAAAGTGAGGGGATGGAAAAAGATATTCCATGCAAATGGAAATCAAAAGAAAGCTGGAGTAGCAATTCTCATATCAGACAAAACAGACTTTAAAACAGACTATTACAAGAGACAAAGAAGGACACTACATAATGATCAAGGGATCAATCCTAGAAGAAGATATAACAATTGTAAATATTTATGCACCCAACATAGGAGCACCTCAATACATACGGCAAATACTAGCATCCATAAAAGGGGAAATAGACATTAACACAATCATAGTAGGGGACTTTAACACCACACTTTCACCAATAGACAGATCATCCAAAATGAAAATAAATAAGGAAACACAAGCTTTTAATGATATATTAAACAACATGGACTTAATTGATATTTATAGGACATTCCATCCGAAAACAACAGAATACACTTTCTTCTCAAGTGCTCATGGAACATTCTCCAGGATAGATTGTATCTTGGGTCAGAAATCAAGCCTTGGTAAATTTAAGAAAATTGAAATCGTATCAAGTATCTTTTCCAACCAGAGTGCTATGAGACTAGATATCAAATACAGGAAAAAAATCTGTAAAAAATACAAACACATGGAGGCTAAAAATACACTACTTAATAACCAAGAGATCACTGAAGAAATCAAAGAGGAAATCAATAAAAACATGACAACCCAGAACCAATGGGAAGCAGCAAAAGCAGTTCTAAGAGAGAAGTTTATAGCAATACAATCCTACCTTAAGAAACAAGAAACATCTCAAATAAACAACCTAACCTTACATCTAAAGCATTTAAGCAAAGAAGAACAAACCCCCCCCAAAGTTAGCAGAAGGAAAGAATCATACAGATCAGATCAGAAATAAAAGAAAAAGAAATGAAGGAAAGAACAGCAAAAATCAATAAAACTAAAAGCTGGTTCTTTGAGAAGATAAAAAATTGACAAACCATTAGGCAGATTCATTAAGAAAAAAGGAGAAGATTCAAATCAATAGAATTAGAAATTAAAAAGGAGAACTGACACTGTAGAAATAAAAGGATTAAAAGAGATGCTACAAGCAACGATATGCCAATAAAATGGAAAATCTGGAAGAAATGGACAAATTCATAGAAAAGCACAACCTTCTGAGATTGAACCTGGAAGAAATAGAAAAAAAAAAACAGACCAATCACAAGCACTGAAATTGAGACTGCAATTAAAAATCTTCCAACAACCAAACGCCCAAGACCAGATGGCTTCACAGGCGAATTCTATCAAACATTTAGAGAAGAGCTAACACCTATCCTTCTCAAACTCTTCCAAAACATAGCAGAAGGAGGAACACCCCCAAACTCATTCTACAAGGCCACCATCACCCTGATACCAAAACCAGAAAAAGATGATACAAAGAAAGAAAAATACAGGCCAATACCACTGAGGAACAAAGATGCAAAAATCCTCAACAGAATACTAGCAAACAGAATGCAACAGCACATTAAAAGCATCACACAACATGATCAAGTGGTGCTTATCCCAGGAATGCAAGGATTCTCCAATATATGCAAATCAATCAATGTGATACACCATTTTAACAAACTGAAGGAGGAAAACCATATGATCGTCTCAATAGATGCAGAAAAAGCTTTCGACAAAATTCAACACCCACTTGTGATAAAGACCCTCCAGACAGTAGGCATAAAGGGAACTTACCTCAACATAATAAAGGCCATATATGACAAACCCACAGCCACGATCGTTCCCAATGGTGAAAAACTGAAACCATTTCCTCTAAGATCAGGAACAAGACAAGGTTGCCCACTCTAACCATTATTATTCAACACAGTTTTGGAAGTTTTATCCACAGCATTCAGAGAAGAAAAAGAAATAAAAGGAATCCAATTTGGAAAAGAAGAAGTAAAGCTGTCACTGTTTGCAGATGACATGATACTATACATAGAGAATCGTATAGATGCTACCAGGAAACTACTTGGGCTATTCAATGAATTGGGTAAAGTAGCAGGATAAAATATTAATGCACAGAAATCTCCAGCATTCCTATACACTAATGATGAAAAATCTGAAAGACAAGTTAAGGAAACACTCCCATTTACCATTGCAACAAAAAGAATAAAATACTTAGGACTAAACCTACCTAAGGAGAAAAAGACCTGTATGCAGAAAACTATAAACACTGATGAAAGAAATTAAACATGATACAAACAGATGGAGAGACATATCATGTTCTTGGAGTGGAAGAATCAACATTGTGAAAATGACTCTACTACCCAAAGCAATCTACAGATCCCATGCAATCCCTATCCAACTACCAATAGCATTTTTCACAGAACTAGAACAAAATAATTCACAATTTTAATGGAAACACAAAAGACCCTAAATAGCCAAAGCAATCTTGAGAAAGGAAAATGAGCTGGATGAATCAGCCTCCCAGAATTCAGACTATACTACAAAGCTACAGTAATCAAGACAGTATGGTACTGGCACAAAAACAGAAATATAGATAAATGGAATAGGATAGAAAGCCCAGAGAGAAACCCATGCACATATGGTCACCCTATCTTTGATAAAGGAGGCAAGAATATACAGTGGAGAAAAGACAGCCACTTCAATAAGTGGTACAGGGAAAACTGGACAGATACATGTACAAGAATGAAGTTAGAACACTCCCTAACACCATACACAAAAATAAACTCAAAATGGTTTAAAGACCTAAATGTAAGGCCAGACACACTCTTAGAGGAAAACCTAAGCAGGACACTCTATGACAGAAATCACAGCAAGGTCCTTTTTGACCCACCTCCCAGAGAAATGGAAATAAAAACAAAAATAAACAATTGGGACCTAACGAAACTTCAAAGCTTTTGCACAACAAAGGAAACAATAAACAAGATGAAAAGACAACCCTCAGAATAGGAGAAAATATTTGCAAATGAAGAAACTGACAAAGAATATATCTCCCAAAATTTACAAGCAGCTCATGCAGCTCAATATCAAAAAAAAAACAAACAACCCAATCCAAAAATGGGCAGAAGATCTAAATTGACATTTCCCCAAAGAAGATATACAGATTGCCAACAAACACACGAAACACATCATTAATCATTAGGGAAATGCAAATCAAAACTAAAATGAGTTATCACCTCACACCAGTCAGAATGGCCATCATTAAAAAATCTACAAACAATAAATGCTGGAGAGGGTGTGGAGTAAAAGGAACCCTCTTGCACTGTTGGTGGGCACATAAATTGATACAGCCACTGTCGAGAAGAGTATGGAGGTGCCTTCAAAAACTAAAAATAGAACTACCATATGACCCAGCAATCCCACTACTGGGCATATACCCTTGAGAAAACTATAATTCAAAAAGACATGGGGAGAGGAAACAAGATGGCAGAATAGAAGGCTGTGCTCTCACTCCCTCTTGCGAGAACACCAGAATCAACACTAGCTGTTGGACAGTCATCGAAAGGAAGACAATGGAACTCACCAAAAAAGATACTCCACATCCAAAGACAACTGATAAGCCACAATGAGACGTTAGGAGGGGCGCAATCACAGTAAATCAAATCTCATAACTTCTGGGTGGGTGACTCACAGACTGGAGAACACATAGACCACAGAAGTCAACCCACTGGAAGGAATGTTCTGAGCCCCACGTCAGGCTTCCCAACCTGGGGGTCTGGCAATGGGAGCAGGAATTCCTAGAGAAATAGACTTTGAAGCCTAGTGGGAATTGATTGCAGGACTTCGACAGTACTTGGGGAAACAGAGACTCCACACGTGGTGGGCACACACAAAATAGTGTGTGCATCAGGATGCAGGGGTAGGAGCAATGACCCCAGGGGAGACTGAAGCAGACCTAGCTGCTAGTGTTGGAGGGTGTCCTGAAGAGGTGGGGGGTTGCTGTGGCTCACCATGGAGACAAAGACACTGGCAGCAAAAATTCTGGGAAGTACACCTTGGCGAGAATCCCCCACCCAGAGTCTCTCATTGGCCCCACCAAAGAGCCCAGGCAGGCTCAAGTTTTGGGTTGCCTCAGACCAAACAACCCTCATGGAGCGAACCCAGCCCCACCCATCAAAAGTCAAGCGGATTAGTTTTACTGAGCTCTGCCTACCAGAACAACAATCAGCTCTATCCACCACCACTCCCTCCCATCAGGAAACTTACAAAAGCTGCTTAGATAGCCTCACCCACCAGAGGGCAGACAGCAGAAGCAAGAAGATCTACAATCCTGCAGCCTGTGGAACAAAAACCACATTCACAGAAAGATAGACAAGATGAAAAGGCAGAGGGCTATGTACCAGAGGAAGGAACAAGATAAAACCCCAGAAAAACAACTAAATGAACTGGAGATAGGCAACCTTCCAGAAAAAGAATTCAGAATAATGATAGTGAAGACGATCCAGGACCTTGGAAAAAGAATGGAGGCAAACATTGAGAAGATGCAAGAAATATTTAACAAAGACCTAGACGAATTAAAGAACAAACAGAGATGAAAAATACAATAACTGAAATGAAAACTACACCAGAAGGAAACAATAGAATAACTGAGGAAGAAGAATGGATAAGTGACCTGGAAGACAGAATGGTGGAGTTCACTGCTGCAGAACAAAATAAAGAAAAAAGAATGAAAAGAAATGAAGACAGCATAAGAGACCTCTGGGACAACATTAAACGCAACAACATTTGCATTATAGGCGTCCCAAAAGGAGAAGAGAGAGAGAAAGGACCAGAGAAAATATTTGAAGAGATTATAGTCAAAAACACCCCTAACATGGGAAAGGAAATAGCCACCCAAGTCCAGGAAGCATGGAGAGTCCTATACAGGATAAACCCAAGGAGAAATACGCCAAGACACATAGTAATCAAACTGACAAAAATTAAAGACAAAGAAAAATTATTGAAAGCAGCAAGGGAAAAACGACAAATAACATACAAGGGAACTCCTATAAGGTTAACAGCTGATTTCTCAGCAGAAACTCTACAAGCCAGACGGGAGTGGCATGATACACTTAAAGTGATTAAAGGGAAGAACCTACAACCAAGATTACCCTACCTGGCAAAGATCTCATTCAGATTCAAAGGAGAAATCAAAAGCTTTACAGACAAGCAAAAGCTAAGAGAATAAAGCACCACTAAACCAGATCTACAAAAAATGCTACAACAACTTCTCTAAGTGGGAAACACAAGAGAAAAAAAGGGCCTACTAAAACAAACCCAAAACAATTAAGAAAACGGTAATAGGAACATACATATTGATAATTACCCTAAACATAAGTGGATTAAATGCTCCAGCCAAAAGACACAGGCTTGCTGAATGGATACAAAATAAGACCCATTTATATGCTGTCTACAAGAGACCCACTTCAGACATAGGTACACATTCAGATTGAAAGGGAGGGGATGGAAAAAGATACTCCATGCAAATGGAAATCAAAGAAAGCTGGAGTAGCTATACTCACATCAGATAAAATAGACTTTAAAATAAAGAATGATACAAGAGACAAGGAAGGACACTGCATAATGATCAAGGGATCAATCCAAGAAGAATATAGCAATTATAAATATATGTGCACCCAACATAGGAGCACCTCAATACATAAGGCAACTGCTAACAGCTCTAAAAGAGGAAATCGACAGTAACACAATAATAGTGGGGTACTTTAACACCTCACTTATTCCAATGGAAATATCATCCAAAATGAAAATAAATAAGGAAACAGAAGCTTTAAATGACACAGTAGACCAGATAGATTTAATTGATATTTATAGGACATTCCATCCAAAAACAGCAGATTACACTTCTCAAGTGCACATGGAACATTCTCCAGGATAGATCACATCTTGGGTAACAAATCAAGCCTCAGTAAATTTAAGATACTGAAATCATATCAAGCATCTTTTCTGACCACAAAGCTATGTGACTAGAAATGAATTACAGGGAAAAAACTGAAAAAAACACAAACACATGGAGGATAAACAATACGTTACTAAATAACCAAATGATCACTGAAGAAATCAAAGAGGAAATCAAAAAATACCTAGAGACAAATCACAATGAAAACACGACGATCCAAAACCTATGGGATGCAGCAAAAGTAGTTCTAAGAGGGAAGTTTATAGCTATACAAACCTATCTCAAGAAACAAGAAAAATCTCAAGTGCACAATCTAACCTTACACCTATAAGACTAGGGTAAGAACAAAAAACGAAACCCAAAGTTAGAAGAAGGAAAGAAACATAAAGATCAGAACAGAAATAAATGAAGTAGAAACAAATAAAACAATAGCAAAGATCTAATGGTTCTTTGAGAAGACAAAAAAAAATGGATAAACCATTAACCAGAATCATCAAGAAAAAGAGGGACAGGGCTCAAATCAATAAAATTAGAAATGAAAAAGGAGAAGTTACAACAGACACGGTAGAAATACAAAGCATCCTAAGAGACTACTACAAGCAACTCTATGCCATTAAAATGGACAACCTGGAAGAAATGGAAAAATTCGAAGAAAGATATAACCTTCCAAGACTGAACCAGGAAGAAATTGAAAATATGAACAGACTAATAACAAGTAATGAAATTTAAACTGTGATTTAAAATCTTCCAACAAACAAGACTCCAGGACCAGATGGCTTCACAGGTGAATTCTATCAAACATTGAGAGAAGAGCTAACCCCCATGCTTCTCAAACTCTTCCAAAAAATTGAAGACGAAGGAACACTCCCAAACACATTCACCCTGATACCAAAACCAGACAAAGATACTACAACAAAAGAAAATTACAGACCAATATCACTGATGAATATAGATGCAAAAATCCTCAACAAAACACTAGCACACAGAATCCAACAACACATTTAAAGGATCATTCACCATGATCAAGAGGATTTATCCCAGGGATGCAAGGATTCTTCAATATATGCAAATAAATCAATCCATGTGATACACCATATTAACAAATTGAAGAAGAAAAACCATATGATCATCTCAATAGATGTGGAAGAGCTTTTGACAAAATTCAACACCCATTTATGATAAAACCGCTCCAGAAAGTGGGCATAGAGAGAACCTACCTCCACATAATAGAGGCCATATATGACAAACCAACAACAAATATCATTGTCAATGGCGAAAAACTGAAAGCATTTCCTCTAAGACCAGGAACAAGACAAGGATGTCCACTCTCACCACTATTATTCAACATAGTTTTGGAAGTCCTAGCCATGGCAATCAGAGAACAAAATGAAATAAAAGGGATACAAATTGGAAAAGAAGTAAACTTGTCACTGTTTGCAGATGACATGATACTATACATAGAGAATCCTAAAAATGCCACCAGAAAACTACTAGAGCTAATCAATGAATTTGGTAAATTTGCAGGATACAAAATTAATGCACATAAATCTCTTGCATTCCTATACACTAATGATGAAAAATCTGAAAGAGTAATTAAGGAAACGCTCCCATTTACCATTGCAACAAAAAGAATAAAATACCTAGGAATAAACCTACCTAGGGAGACAAAAGACCTGTATGCAGAAAACTATAAGACACTGATTAAGGAAGTTAAAAATGATACCAACAGATGGAGAGATATACCATGTGCTTGGACTGGAAGAATCAACATTGTGAAAATGACTATACTACCCAAAGCAATCTACGGATTCAATGCAATCCCTATCAAATTACCAATGGCATTTTTTACGGAACTAGAACAAAAGATCTTAAAATTTGTATGGAGACACAGAAGAACCCGAATAGCCAAAGCAGTCTTGAGGGAAAAAAATCAGAGCTGGAGGGTACTTCCCTGGTGGCGCAGTGGTTAAGAGTCCGCCTGCCAATGCAGGGGACACGGGTTTGGGCCTTGGTCCAGGAGAATCCCTCATGTCACGGGTTGGCTAACCCTAGGTGCCACAACTACTGAGCATGCACTCTAGAGCCCGTGAGCCACAACTACTGAGCCTGCGTGCTTAGAGCCTGCTGTCTGCAACAAGAAAAGCCACTGCAATGAGAAGCCCGCGTGCTGCAAGGAAGAGTGACCCTTGCTCACTGCAACTAGAGAAAGCCCACGCAGCAGCGAAGACCCAACGCAGCCAAAAATTAATTAATTAATTAATTAATTTTTAAAAATTGGAGCTGGAAGAATCAGACACCCTGACTTCAGATTATACTGCAAAACTACAGTAATCAAGACAATATGGTACCGGCACAAAAACAGAAACATAGATCAATGGAACAAGATAGAAAGCCCAGAGATAAACCCACACACCTAAGGTCAACTAATCTATGACAAAGCAGGAAAGGATATACAATGGAGAAAAGACAGTCTCTTCAATAAGTGGTGCTGGGAAAACTGGAGAGCTACATGTAAAAGAAAGAAATTAGAACACTCCTTAACACCATACACAAAAATAAACTCAAAATGGATTTGCGACCTAAATTTAAGACTGGACTCTACGAAACTCTTAGAGGTAAACATAGGAAGAACACTCTTTGACATAAATCACAGCAAGATCTTTTTTGATCCACCTCCTAGAGTAATGGAAACAAAAACAAAAATAAAGCAATGGGACCTAATGAAACTTCGAAGCTTTTGCACAGCAAAGTAAAACATAAACAAGATGAAAATACAACCTTCAGAATGGGAGAAAATATTTGCAAATGAATCACTGGACAAAGGGTTAATCTCCAAAATATGTAAACAGCTCATGCTGCTCAATGTTAAACAAACAAACAACCCAATCCAAAAATGGGCAAAAGGCCTAAATAGACATTTCTCCAAAGAAGACATACAGATGGCCGAGAAGCACATGAAAAGCTGCTCAACATCACTAATTATTTGAGAAATGCAAATCAAAACTACAATGAGGTATCACCTCACACCAGTTAGAATGGGCATCGTCAGAAAATCTACAAACAACAATTGCTGGAGAGGGTGTGAAGAAAAGGGAACCCTCTTGCACTGTTGGTGGGAATATAAATTGATACAGCCACTATTGAGAACAGTGTGGAGGTTCCTTAAAAAACTAAAAATAGAACTACCGTACGACCCAGCAATCCCTCTACTGGGCATATACCCAGAGAAAACCATAATTCAAAAAGACACATGCACCCCAATGTTCATTGCAGCACTATTTACACTAGCCAGGTCATGGAAGCAACCTCTATGCCCATCGACAGATGAATGGATAAAGAAGTTGTGGTACATATATACGATGAAATACTACTCAGCCATAAAAAGGAACGAAATTCAGTCATTTGTTGAGATGTGGATGGATCTAGAGACTGTCATACAGAGTGAAGTAAGTCAGAAAGAGAAAAGCAAATATCGTATATTAACGCATGTATGTGGAACCTAGAAAAATGGTACAGATGAACCGGTTTGCAGGGCAGAAATTGAGACACAGATGTAGAGAACAAATGTATGGACACCAAGGGGGGAAAACGTGGGGTGGTGGGGATGGTGGTGTGCTGAATTGGGCGATTGGGATTGACATGTATACACTGATGTGTATAAAATTCATGACTAATAAGAACCTGCTGTATAAAAAATAAATAATATAAAATTCACAAATGAAAAACAAAAAAAAAGTCATGGACCACAATGTTCATTGCCGCTCTACAATAGCCAGGACATGGAAGCAACCTAAGTGTCCATCAACAGATGAATGGATAAAGAAGATGTGGCACATATATACAATAGAATATTACTCAGCCATAAAAAGAAACGAAATTGAGTTATTTGTAGTGAGATGGATGGACCTAGAGTATGTCATACAGAGTGAAGTAAGTCAGAAAGAGAAAAACAAATACCATATGCTAACACATATATATGGAATCTAAAAAAAAAGTTATGAAAAACGTAGAGGCAGGACAGGAATAAAAGCGCAGATGTAGAGAATGGACTTGAGGACACGGGGGGGTGGGTAAGCTGGGATGAAGTGAGAGAGTGGCATTAACATATATACACTACCAAATGTAAAAGAGATAGCTAGTGCGAGACAGCTGCATAGCACAGGTAGATCAGCTCAGTGCTTTGTGACCACCTAGGGCGGTGGGATAGGGAAGGTGGGAGGGAAACACAAAATGGAGGAGATATGGGGATATATGTATAGGTATAGCTGATTCACTTTGTTATAAAGCAGAAAATAACACACCATTGTAAAGCAATTGTGCTCCAATAAAGATATTAAGTAAATAAATAAATAAATAAAGGCCCTGGAAATTATCTTAATGGCATACACCAAATTTGAAAAATAACATTTATTCTTGAAAATCTACCAAATCCCCCACAAGAACAAGGAGAGTCTGTAGCACTTCAACCATAACCTGATCTCTCCCTCATCCCCCCCAGCTAATCTTGACAGAAGCTCAACTCTAGGGGAATGTGGCCCAAGGAGTGCTTCCTCTCCTCATAGCTCCTAATCAAGGGATGATATCTTACTGGAGGGGAAGTCTGTCAGCATTTCTCAATTGCTTCAACACTGAGTTATAGAGGCTAAAAATTCTCAGTGAGTTCCTTCCTCCAGCCAGCTCCAAATCATATGACAAAGGCTCTACCCAAGACACAGCACACCAATAATATGGGACTCAAAATGACCTCACCTCAGCTTTCTCATTTAGTGCAGACCCAACACCAAGAGAGGCAATATAAGAAGGCCAGAGGCTACCATCCCAGCCAAGTGCTTGGAACAGTGGCTCAGAGCTTTTGCCCAGGGAAAGAAGCAGTCCCTAAGAACTGAGTTTATTTGAAGCCTAAGGACATTCTCATAACAATAGATTTTGGTAATAGGGAATTAAGAAGAGGCTGGTAGCTCTCTGGGAGCCACAAGTTAAATCATAGGTCACCTACATTACCAGAGAGAACAAAATAGAGAGATAAGAAGAGTCCTCCTTGGGGTCAGATCAAACCTCAAGTCTGACCTCAAAACCTTCTTCCTAAATATAATTGAATCAGACATCAGCAATTTATTCCGCAAGGCATTGTTGCAAAAAATAGAGCAATCAGACTGAAATTAGTGAAAACTAATAGCTGTAATATCAACAGAGGCAGACAACGTAGAAATCAGGGAAAGATATAGTCAAAAAGAATCCTGCTAAAACCTCTGTCATCCCAAGGTGACTGTGCGTGACCAAGGCTATACCCTCTGAGGAGTGACATAAGAGGCATCACACTGTTGAGGAAGAATATTTCACTAAAATAGTCTAGGCACATCACTAAACAAATAAACAAGCAAAAACAAAACAAAATAAAAATAAGCCCAAATAGAGAGGGGAGGGAATCAATATATAGAGTTGCTACAGTATATTGCTTAATATGACTGGTCTTCAACAAAAGTATGAGACATGCAAAGAAACAGAAAAGTGTGACCCATATAAGGAGGGAGGGGAAATAAGCAACAGAAGTGATTTGAGAGAGCCCCGTTGTCAGAGTTAAAAACTTCAAAGCAGTCATTATAAATGTTAAAAGAATTAAGAAAACCATGCTTAAGGAAATAAAGTATGCTGTGATGACAATGCCTCACAAACGTAGAATATCAATAAATAGACAGAAGTTATTTTTAAAACAATCAAATAGAATTTCAAGATATTAAAAAAATACAGTAACTAAAATAAAAAATTCACCACAGGGATCAATAATAGGTCTGAACTAACATTTTTAAAAATGGATCAGTTAGCTGGAAAACAGATTGATAGAGATTATGCAATTTGAAGGACAGAGAGGAAAAAGAATGAAGAAAAATGAACAGAGAAATATAGACATTAAGCACACCACCATATGCATAATGAGAGTACAAGAAGGAGAGAAGAGAAAGGAGCAGAAAAAAGTGTTACAGGAAACAGTGACTGAAAACTTCCCACATTTTATGAGATGTATTAATCTATTAATCAAATAAATTCAATAAATCCAAGTAGGATTAACAAAGAAATTCACACCCAGGCATATCATATTAAAAATATTGAAAGACAGACTAAAAGAACAATTTAAAGAAGCAAGAAAAAAACAACTCATCACATACAAGGGAACCCCATTAAGATTAATAGTTGACGTCTCTTCAGAAAAAAATGTAAGCCCGCAGGCATTAGGATGACATATTTTAAGTACTAAAGGAAAAAACTCTCAACCAAGAACATTATATCCAGAAAAATTATTTCAAAAATGAATGCAAAATAAAGGCATTCTCAGATAAACAAAAACTGAGACAACTTACTGCTAACAGACCTTCCTTAAAAAAAAAATACTAAGAGGAAGTTCTTCACGCTGAAAGTACGTGATCCCAGACAGTCATTCAAATTCACACAAAAAAAGAAAGATTATCAGTAACGGTAATTATGCAATTATAAAAAACAATATAAATGCATATTTCTTCCCCTTTCCCCTCTTAAGCTAATTTTAAAAGAAATTCTATAAAACCATATCTAGATGGATAGATGATAGATAGATAGATAGATAGATAGATAGATAGATAGATAATAAACAGATCATACCTGTGTTCATATATACATGTATAGGTATATTTATATTGTAGGCCCATACATGTAAAAAATATAATACACTTGACAATAAAAGCGCAAAAGTGTGGGTGACAGCAAAGCTGTATTGGCATAAGGAAATAACACCCGAAGGTAACTTAAATCCACAAGAATACATGGTAAATAATATTAGTGTAGAGGAACAGTCACCAAGATGGAAGAGTTGGTGACCCCAGCCTCCATATCCTCACAAAGATCAACAATTAGACAGCTATCCATGAACAAAAACAGCTCTGAGAAAACTCTGGAGTCCACTTAAAAAGTTTCAGCAACACAGTGGAACAAAATAGTTGAGAATAACCACACAAACATGGAAGGAAGAACAGCTTCATTTTGCCTGCATCATCCCATCCCCCAAGCCAGCATTACTCAGTGCCAAGAGAGAACTCCCCAGCTAGAAAGATTTTGCCTCACCCTCCCTGGCTAGAAAAGGAGGGTGGGTTGGGAGACCAACTTCCCCAGCCTTTTGGGGCACTGCATGAAAGACCTATTTTGGTTCCCCCCGCCCCCCCATTCAGAGACAAGCAAAGCTTAGAAATACAGCAATGGCTAGGAACAAGGAAGAAAAGCAGGGGCTACCAATACCAGTCATGTAGTGGGAATAACCAAATTTCCCAGTGACCTGCTTTTCAGAAGACCCAGCAGATTTCACTGCTGAGGAAACCAATGGCCAACACAGCCTCCACAGACCCCATGTAGATTTCACCATGTTTCATGCAAAAAGTATTTGTGTTGGCAAATGCCAGCTGCCTGTGTCCCTCCATGCTCCCTTGCTACATGCCCATGCCATAGCCCAGAAACTGCATCAGCAAAAATCCCAGGCCTCTTTAGCTGTGTGACTACAAAATGCCAGCCTAGCTCATGCAGTTAACCACCACCACAACGTGTGCACTCAGGGCTAGACCCTATAGCTATGCTTTTGCTCACCACTGGCCTGATGCCCATCACTGGCCTCCATTGCCATGGGCACACCCATTGCAAGATCCTGCAACCATAAATGTGTATGCCAAAGCCAAGGCCCCTAGAGATGCTATGGGTGCAGATATGACTGTATCCTGTCACTGGCCTCACCTAAAGATAGCCCCTATAGATGTGCACCTGCACATCCCCAGCACAACCCACATCACTGGATTCCATTGCCATGCACAAGTCCCTGGGGAGACTGTGCAGGTACTAGTGTGAATGCCAACAACCAGAGTCTCCATAGCTGCTCATGGACCCAGATCTGACCCTATCATTGGCCTGGACCACTGAGCTCAACTGGAGCTAGCTTCTCCAACTGTGTACCTACATGTCAGCTGCCTGACCCATGTCACCAGTCTCCACTGCCATTCACATGCCTGTGGGGAGACTATGAAATCACAGGAAGGCATGTCCAAGCCAGGACTTCCATGGGTACTTATAGGCTCAGATCCAGCCCTGTCTCCTGTCACTGGCCTACATCACCGGGCTCACCAACAGCTAGCCCCTCCAGCCTTACACTTGCATGACCCCAGCCTGACACCCAATACCAGCCTCCACTGCCATGTGCCTGTAGTGAGAACCAGCATCCACAGTATTACGTGCTGACAGCCAGGTCCCCTGTTACTGCCAGTGTGCCTACAGTTGGCACTGGCCCTTGCTGACGCCCTAACCCCCTAACCACTATGTGTATTATTGCAACTAGTGCCTGCCACTACACAGGCACTTGCATCTGTCCCCTGCAGCTGAGTATGTACACACCACCAATTCCAGCCACCACCACTGCCTGCCCTGTTCCCTAGATGCTGGACCTGAAGGTGCCACTGAGGAACCCAACAGCCTGTGCAGACACTGTGGACCCCGCAGCACTTGGCATGTACCACATGATTGTTGGTGCTGTGGACCCCAGTAGCCTGAGCTGAAGAGATATCACACACATCCAGACCTGATGCCACCACACACCCCTGCATTTGGTGATCTGCACCACTAGAGCCAGGGTCATGGCACATTCCAGCATACCTCCCCCCCCAACACACATATAGGTAAAAGTCTTTTCTTACCAAAGTCAGTCCATGAAGTCCATAGAAACGACTGCTTCTTCAAATGCACAGACACCTACAAAACACTACAGGGACCATGAAACTCAGAGAAATATGACTCCACCAAAGGAAACAATAAACTTCTAGTAACTGACCCCAAAGAAATGGAGATATAGGTATTTCCCAAGAAAGAATTCAAAATAATTATTCTAAACATGCTCAGATGCCTACAAGAGAACACAAATGAACAATTTAATGACATCAGGAAGAACAATACAAGAACAAATTGAGAAGTTCAACAAACAGATACAAATAATAAAAAAAGAACAAAACAAATTTTGTAGCTAAAGAATACAGTGACTGAAGTGAAGAATTCAATAGAGAGTTTCAACAGCAGACTGGACCAAGCAGAAGAAAGAATCAGTGATCTTGAAGACAAATCATTTGAAATTGTCAGAGGAGCAAAAAAAAATGAAATGAAATGAAGGAAAGCCTTCAGAACTAATGGGATACCACTAAGAGAAATAATCTACACATCACTATAGTCCCAGAAGGAAAAGAAAAGTAGGAAAGAATAGAAAGCTTATTTAAGGAAATAATGTCAGAGAATTTTGCTGACCTGGGGAGAGATTTGGACGTCCACATTCATGAAGCTAAGAGTCACCCCAAAATTTCAATCTAAAATTATCTCCAAGACACATTAAAATAAAACTGTCTCAAAGACAAAGGGAGAATTTTAAATCAGCAAAAAACATATTTTCTTTCAGAAAAATGGAAACAGTGGACTTCTAATCAGAAACCTGGCAGGGCAGGAGAGAATGGGTTGGTATATTCAAAGTGATGGGGGAGGACTTCCCTGGTGGTACAGTGGTTAAAATCCACCTGCCAATGCAGGGGACATGGGTTTGAACTCTGGTCTAGGAAGATCCCACATGCCACAGAGCAACTAAGCCCATGTGCCACAACTACTGAGCCTGCACTCTAGAGCCTGCAAGCTGCAACTACTGAGCCCTCATGCTGCAACTACTGAAGCCTGCATGCCTAGAGCCTGTGCTCTGCAACAAGAGAAGCCACCATAATGAGAAGCCCGTGCACTGCAATAAAGAGTACCCCCCCACTCGCCGCAACTAGAGAAAGCCTGCGCACAGCAACGAAGACCCAGTGCAGCCAAAAATTAATTAATTAATTAATTAATTAAAAATTTAAAAAGTGACAGGAAATACTACCAACTAAGAATACTTTACCCAGAAAAGTTGTCCATCAGAAGTAAAAGCAAGGGCTTCCCTGGTGGCGCAGTGGTTGAGAGTCCGCCTGCCGATGCAGGGAACACGGGTTTGTGCCCCGGTATGGGAAGATCCCACATGCCGCGGAGCAGCTAGGCCCATTAGCCATGGCCACTGAGCCTGTGTGTCCGGAGCCTGTGCTCCACAACGGGAGAGGCCACAACAGTGAGAGGCCCACGTATTGAAAAAAAAAAAAAAAAGAAGAAGTAAAAGCAAGATAGGGACCTCCCTGGTGGTCCAGTGGGTAAGACTCCATGCTCCTAATGCAAGGGGCCTGGGTTTTATCCCTGGTCAGGGAACTAGATCCGACATGCATGTCCCAACTAAGAGCTTACATGCTGCAAATAAAGATCTCACATGCCGCAACAAAGATTCCACATGCCACAACATAGGCCCAGCAAAGCCTAAATAAACAAATAAATAAATAAATAAATAAATATTTAAAAAAATAAATAAAACGTAAAAGCAAGACAAAGACTTTGCAAAACAAACAAACAAAAGCTGAGGGAGTTTCTTCCCACTTGACCTGCCTTAAAAGAAATGCTGAAAGGTGTTCTTCAAGATGAAATGAAAGGACACTAACTAGTGACATGAAAATACACAATGCACTGGTAAAGTTAAATATGTAGTCAGATTCAGAATACTCTAATATTGTAATATGGTGGAGTGTTAAACACTTAACTCTAATATAAGCTTTAAAGAATAAAAGTATTTTTAAAAGGCTATAGCTACAATAATTAGTTAAGGGAAACAATATAAAAAAGATGAAAATTGTGACACAAAAACATAAAATAGGGAGGAGGGAGGTAGAAGATAGAAATTTTGTATACAATCAATTTTAAGTGATTATCAGCTTAAAATATACTGTTATATATCCATAAGATGTTTCAAGTAAGCATCAGGGTAACCACATACACACACAAACACACACACACACACACACATATGTATACAACCCTATAGTAGATACACATAAGATAAAGAGAAGGGAATCAAAGTATACCATGACACAAACCACCAATTCACAGAGGACAGACAACAAGAGGAAAAGAGAAAACAACAACAAAAAAAACCCCAGAAAATAATTAAGAGATGGCAATAGTGTTTATCTAACACTAAATTACTTTTTTTTTTTTTTTTTTTCGGTATGCGGGCCTCTCACTGTCGTGGCCTCCCTCGTCGCGGAGCACAGGCTCCGGACGCGCAGGCTCCGGACGCGCAGGCTCAGCGGCCATGGCTCACGGGCCCAGCCGCTCCGCGGCATATGGGATCCTCCCAGACCGGGGCACGAACCCGTATCCCCTGCATCGGCAGGCGGACTCTCAACCACTTGCGCCACCAGGGAGGCCCACTAAATTACTTTAAATGTAAATAGAATAAATTCTCCAATCAAGAGGCGAGAGTGGATGAATGGATTTAAAAAAAAAAAAAAAGATCCAACTATACTGTGCCTACAAGAGACTCACTTCAGCTTCAAAGATACACATAAGCTCAAAGTTAAGAAATGGAAAAAGATATTCACGCAAATGGAAACTGAAACAGAGCAGTGGTAAGCTGTACTTATAAGGACAAAATAGACTTTAAGTCAGAAACTGTAAGAAGAGACAAAGAAGGTCATTATATAATGATAAAGGGGTAAATTCATCAACAGGATATATCAATCATAAAAATATATGCACCCAACTTTAAAGCACCTGAATATGTTAATCAAATACTAACTAATGAGCAGGGAGTAATAAACAACAATGCTATAATAGCAAGAGACTTCAATACCACGCTTTCAGCAATAGATAGATCATCCAGACAGAAAATAAGGAAACACTGTATCTGAACTATACTTTAGACCAAGTAGACCTAATTGATAAATACAGAACATTCAAACCAACAGCAGAAGAATACACATTCTTCTCAAGCACACATGGAATAGTCTCCAGGATAATATATGTAGGTCACAAAACAAGTTTCAGCGATTTTTTTTTAAAAATCTGTAATTATATCAAGTAGCTTTTCTAAGCACAATGGTAAGAAACTAGAAATCAATTACAGGAGGAAACAAAATTTTTACAAATATGTGTGGAAATTGAATGACACACTCCTTATAAAAAAGGATTAAAGATGAAATCAAAGGAAAATTTAAAAGTAGCTTGAAACAAATGAAAATGGAACACAACATACCAAAACTTATGGAATGCAGCAAAAGTTGTGCTAAGAGTGAAATCTATAGTGATAAATGTCGACACTAAAAAAAAGGAAAGATCCTCACACACCTATGGTCAGCTAATCTATGACAAAGGATTCAAGAATATGCAATGGAAAAAACACAGTCTCTTCAACAAGTGGTGCTGGGAAAACTGGACAGCTACATGTAAAAGAATGAAATTACAACACTGCCTAACACCATACAGAAAAATAAACTCAAAATGGATTAAAGGTACTTCCCTGGTGGCACAGTGGTTAAGACTCCACACTCCCAATGCAGGGGACCTGGGTTGGATCCACGGTCAGGGAACTAGATCCCACATGCATGACACAACTAAGAGTTTGCATTCCACAACTAAGGGGCATGCATGCTTCAACTAAGGAGCCTGTGAGCCACAACTGAGAATCAGTGCAACTAACTAACTAAATCAATAATAATAAATGGATTAAAGACCTAAACATAAGGCAGGACAGTATAAAACTCTTAGAGGAAAACTTAGGCAGAGCACTCTTTGACGTAAATCACAGCAAGATCTTTTTTAATTTTTTTTGTGTGTGTGTGGTACACAGGTCTCTCACCGCTGTGGCCTCTCCTGCTGCAGAGCACAGGCTCCGGATGCACAGGCCCAGTGGCCATGGCTCACGGACCCAGCTGCTCCACAGCATGCAGGATCCCCCCAGACCAGGGCATGAACCCATGTCCCCTGCATCGGCAGGTGGGCTCTCAACCACTGAGCCACCAGGGAAACCCCAGCAAGATCTTTTTTTACCCACCTCTTAGAGTAATGAAAATAAAAACAAAAATAAACAAATGGGACTTAGTTAAACTTCAAAGCTTTTGCACAGCAAAGGAAACCATAAACAAAACAAAAATCCAAACCTCAGAATGGGAAAAATATTTGCAAATGATGAGCAATAAGGAGTTAATATCCAAAGTGTATAAATAGCTCATACAAGTCAACATTTAAAAAATCAAACAACTTGATTAAAAAATGGGCAGAAGAACTGAATAGACGTTTCTCAAAAGAAGAAATACAGATGGCCAACAGGCACATGAAAAGATGCCCAACATTAGTAATTATTAGAGAAATGCAAATCAAAACTACAGTAAGGTATCACCTCACACCAGTCTGAATGGCCATCATCAAAATATCTACAAACAATAAATGCTGGAGAGGGTATGAAGAAAAGGGAACCCTCCTACACTGTTGGTGGGAATGTAAATGGGTACAGCCACTATGGAGAACAGTATGGAGGTTCCTTAAAAAACTAAAACTAAAGCTACCATATGATCCACCAATCCCACTCCTGAGCATATATCCAGAGAAATCCATAATTCGAAAATATATATGCATCCCAATGTTCATTGCAATGTTATTTACAATAGCCAAGACATGGAAGCAACCTAAATGTCCATCAACAGAGGAATGGATAAAGAAGATGTGGTACATATATACAATGGAATATTACTCAGGCTTATAAAAGAACAAAATAATGCTATTTGAGGCAACATGGATGGACCTAGAGATTGCCATACTGAGTGAAGTAAGTCAGACCAAGAAAGACAAATATCATATGATATCACTTATATGTGGAATTTGAAAAAGGGTACAAATGAACTTATCTACAAAACAGAAATAGAGTTACAGATGTAGAAAACAAACTTATGGTTACCAGGGGGGAAGGGGGGAAGAGATAAATTGGAAGATTTGGATTGACATATACACACTACTATATATAAAATAGGTAACTAATAAGGACCTACTTATAGCACAAGGAACTCTACTCAATGCTCTGTAATGGCCTATATGGGAAAAGAATCTTTAAAAAGAGTGGATATATGTATAACTGACTCAGTTTATACACCTGAACTAACACAACATTGTAAATCAAATATAATCCGATAAAAATTTTGAAAAAAGAGAAAATGGTGCTACAAAATAAAATAAAATAAAATAAAATGGGCAAAGGAGTTGAACAGATATTTCTCCAAAGAAAATATACAAATTACCAAAAGGCACAAGAAAAGACACTTAATATAATTAGTCATTAGAGAAATGCAATCAAAACCACAATGAGATAGCACTTCATACTCACTAGGCAGGCTGTAATCTAAGAAACAGGAAATAGCAAATGTTGGGGAGGATGTGGAGGGGAAAACATTTTGTCAGTTCCTCAAATACTTAAAACATAGAATTACCATATGACACAGCAATTCCACTCCTTGTTATTGAATATATACCAAAAGAATTGAAAACATGTATTTAAACAACTACTTGCACATAAATTTTTTTAACTTTTTATTTTATATTGGAGTATAGTTGATTAACAATGTTGTGATAGTTTCAGGTATACAGCAAAGTGGTTCAATTATAAATATACATGTATCTATTCTTTTTCAAATTCTTTTCCCATTTAGGTTGTTACATATAATTGAGGACTATTCCTTGTGCTATACGGTAGGTTCTTGTTGGTTATCCATTTTAAATATACAAGTGTGTACATGTCAATCCCAAACTCCCTAACTATCCCTTCCCACCACCCTTCAACCCTGGTATTCATAAGTTCATTCTCTAAGTCTGTGAGTCTGTTTCTGTTTGGTAAATATGTTTCATTTGTATCATTTCTTTTTAGATTCCCTGTATAAGCGATATCATATGATATTTCTCTTTCTCTGTCTGACTTACTTCATTCAGTATGACAATCTCTTGGTCCATGCATGTTGTTAAAAATAGCATTATTTCATCCTTTTTAATGGCAGAGTAATATTTCCTTTTATATATGTACCTATTCTTCTTCATCCATCCCTCTGTCGATGGACATTTAGGTTGCTTCCGTGTCTTGGCTATTATAAACAGTGCTCCAATGAACATTGGGGTGCTTGTATCTCTATGGACCATGTTTTTCTCCATATATATGCCCAGGAGTAGGAATGCAGGATCATATGGTAGCTCTGTTTTTAGATTTTTATGGAACCTCCATACTGTTCTGCATAGGGGCTGTATCAATTTACATTCCCACCAACAATGTAGGAGGGTTCCTTTCTCTCCACATCTTCTCCAACATTTACTGTTTGTGGATTATTTGATGATAGCCATTTTGACTACTGTGAGGTTATAGCTCATTGCAGTTTTGCATTTCTCTAATAATTAGAGATGTTGAACACCTTTTCATTTGCCTCTTGGCCATCTATATACCTTCTTTAGAGAAGTGTTTATTTAGGACTTCTGCCCATTTTTTGATTGAGTGGTGTGTTTGGATGATATTAAGCCACATGAGCTGTTTGTAAATTTTGGAGACTAATCCCTTGTCAGTCACATCATTTGCAAATATTTTCTCCCAATCTGTGGGTATTCTTTTCATTTTGTTTATGGTTTCCTTTGCTGTGCAAAAGCTTTGGAGTTTAATTAAATCCAATTTGTTTATTTTTGTTTTTATTTCCATTACTTTGGGAGACAGATCAAGAAGATATTGCTGCAATTTATGTCAGACAGTGTTCTGCCTAGG
Source organism: Mesoplodon densirostris (assembly GCF_025265405.1). Lineage (NCBI taxonomy): Eukaryota > Metazoa > Chordata > Mammalia > Artiodactyla > Ziphiidae > Mesoplodon > Mesoplodon densirostris. The sequence continues at coordinate 90,492,300 of NC_082681.1, forward strand.
TTTTCCTCTAAGAGTTTTATAGTCTCTCATATAGGTCTTTAATCCATTTTGAGTTCATTTTTGTGAATGGTGTTAAAGAATGTTCTAATTTCATTTTTTACATGTAGCTGTCCAGTTTTCCCAGTGTCATTTATTGAAGATATTGTATTTCCCTCATTATTTAGTCTTGCCTCCTTTGTCATATATTAATTGACCATAGGTGTGTGGGTTTATTTCTGGGCTTTCTATCCTGTTCCATTGATCTACATTTCTGTCCTTTCTCCTGCACCATACTGTTTTGATGACAGTAGCTTTGTAGTATAGTCTGAAGTCAGGGAGCATGATTCCTACAGCTCCATTTTATTTCTCAAGTGTGCTTTGGCTACTTGGGGTCTTTTGTATCTCCACACAAATTTTAAGATTTTTTGTCCTAGTTCTATGAAAAATGCCATTGGTAATTTGATAAGGATTGCATTGAATCTGTAGATTGCTTTGGGTAGTATAGTATTTTGACAATATTGATTCATCCAATCCAAGAACGTGGTATATCTTTCCATCTATTTCTGTCTTCTTTGATTTCTTTCATCAGCGTCTTATTGTTTTCAGATTACAGGTGTTTTGTCTCCTTAGATAGGCTTATTTCTCGGTGTTTTACTCTTTTTGATGCAGTGGTAAATGGGATTGTTTGTTGGATTTCTCTTTTTGATCTTATGTTGTTAGTGTATAGAAATGCAACAAGTTTCTGTGCTTTAATTTTGTAACCTGCAACTTTACCAAATTCATTGATGAACTCTAGTAGTTTTCTGGCGCTGTCTTTAGGATCTTCTATGTACAGTATCATGTCATCTGCAAACAGTGACAGTAAAATTTCTTCTTTTCCAATTTGGATTCCTTTTATTTCTTTTTCTTCTTGATTGCTGTACCTAGGACTTCCAAAACTATGTTGAATAAAAGTGGCAAGAGTGGACATCCTTGTCTTGTTCCTGATCTTAGAGGAATTGCTTTCAGTTTTCATCATTGAGTATGATGTTAGCTGTAGGTTTCTCATATATGGCCTTTATTATGTTGAGGTATGTTCCCTCTATGTCTAATTTCTAGAGAGTTTTTATCATAAATGGGTGCTGAATTTTCTCATAAGCTTTTTCTGCATCTATTGAGATGATCATATGGCTTTTATTCTTCAATTTGTTGATGTGGTGTGTCACAATGTTTGATTTGCAGATATTGAAAAATCCTTGCATCCCTGGATAAATCCCACTAGATCATGGTGTATGATCCTTTTAATGTATTGCTACATTAATTCTTCTCCTGAGTTCTTCGGGTGTTTTTATGATCATTACCTTGAACTCTTTGTTCAGTAGATTGCTTATCTCCACTTCACTTGGTTCTTCTTCTGGGGTTTTATCTTGTTCCTTTGTTTGGAACATATTCCTCTATGGCCTCATTTAGCTTAATTCTCTGTTTTTATTTATATGTATTTGGGAGGTTTGTTATGTTCCTGATCTGGAGAAGTTGCCATATGTAGGAGACGTCCTATGGGGTCCAGCAGTACACACCCCTCTGGTCACCAGAGATATATGCTCTCTCTGTGTGGGCTGCCCTCTATGTGAATTGTGTGGGCCTTTCTGTTTTTGCATGCTGATATGCATGGCTGGCCCCATTCCAGTCCAGCTGGTTACCTAATGTGGAGGCTGCTGGCCATGGGTGGGCAGGACCATGTCCTGGCATGGCTGGCTGTATGACCCAGGGAGTCCTGGTGCTGGTGTTGGCCTACTGGTAGGCTTAGCTGTGTCACCAAATGACTGGCTGCAGAGCCCCGGGGTTCCTGGGGCTAGCGTTGGCCCACTGGTCTGCAGAGCCAGGTCCTGAGGTAGCTGGCTGTGGGGTTAAGGATCCCAGAGCTAGTGTTGGCCTGCTGGTGGGTAGGGCTGGTTCCTTATATGGTTGGCTGTGGAGTCTGGGATGTCCCAGAGCTGGTGGCAGCCCACTGATGGACGGGGTCAGGGCCCAGATAGTGTTGGGGCTGTTGCTGGGCTGCTGGTGGGTGGGCTGGGTCCTGACACTGCTGGCTGTGGGGAGGCAGTGGTCCCTGGGCTGGTGTCCACCTGCTGGTGAACAGGATTGGGGTCCATAGGGTCCCGGATGCTGATACCAACCCACTCGTGGGTAAGGCCATGTCCTGGAGCTAGTGCCAGCCCATCCATGGGTGGAGCCAGGTCCTGGGTTCTCTGGCTGCAGGGCCCAGGGATCCTGGAGCTGGTGGCAGCCTGCTGGTTGGCAGGGCCATGTTCCAATGGCTGGCTACTAGTCCCAGGTGTTCCAAGGCTAGTGCCAGCCCACTGGTGTGTGGTGCTGGTTGCTGGGCCCTCTGGTGGGCAGGTCTGAGCCCTGGAGTGGCAGAGTTTAAGGGGGTCCTATGGCAGCTGGCCTGCTGGTGAGTGGGGCTGTGTCCTTGCCTGACTAGCTGCTTGGTCTAGGGTATCCCAGGATTGGTTCTGACTATCCAGTGGGCAGGGATGGCTCTCACCACTGATAAGCTAGAGGGAGTATTCCAAAATGGTTCTTGCCAACACCAGTGTCCTCATGGTAGGATGAGCTCCCCAAAATGGCTTCTTCCAGCATCTAATCTCCCAGTGTGAGTCCCAGTTGCCTCCAGCCTCTCTGGGAGGTTCTCCAAGATCAACAAGTGGGTCTGTCCCAGGCTATATTCAAATTATTGCTTCTGACCCGGATCTTGGAGAGTGTGAGATTTTATGTGTGCCCTTTAAGAGTGGAGTCTCTATTTCCCACAGCCCTCTGGTTCTCCCAAAAGTAAGCCCCACTGGCTTTCAAAGTCAAATGTTCTGGGGGCTTGTCTTCCTGGTGCAGGACCCCTGGGCTGGGGAGCCTAATGTGGGGTTCAGACCACTCTTTCCTTGGGGAGAACCTCTGCAATTGTAATTACCCTCCCATTTGTGGGTCACCTACTCGGGGCGGGTATAAGTATTGACTCTATTGCATCTCTGCCCTTCCCACCTGTCTCCCTGTGGTTCCTTCTTTATATCTTTAGTTGTGGAAGATGTTTTCTTCTAGTCTTCACATTGTTCTCATCGAAAGTTTGTCTCTGAATAGTTGTAACTTTGGTGTGCCCATGGGAGGAAGTGAGCTCAGGGTCTTTCTACTCCACCATTTTGGCCACTCATTCCCAGAAAATATGTCTCTTGGTATTTACCCAAATGAGTTTAAAACTTATGTTTATGAAGAAAACATGCACTCAAATATTTATGGCAGCTTTATTCATAATTACCAAAACTTGGAAGCAATCAAGATGTCCTTCAGTAGGTGAATGGATAAAGTCTGGTACATCCATAGACTTGATTGCTATTCATCAATAAAAAGAAATGAGCTCTCAAGCCACAGAAACACAGAAAGAAACCTTAAATGCATACTACTAAGGGAAAGAAGCCAAACTGAAAAGGCTATATACCATATGGTGCCAAGTATATGACATTCTGGAACAGGCAAAACTAGAGGGAGACAGTAAAAAAGATCAGTAGTTGCAAGGAGTTGGCAGGGTGGGGGAAGAAGTAGGGATGAATACGTGGAGCACATGGGATATGGGAGGCAGTGAAACTATTTTGAATAATACTGTTATGGTTAAAATATATAACACAAAGAGTGAACCCTAATATAGCCTAAGGAATTTAGCTAATAATAATGTATCAATATTGGCTCATTGGGCTTCCCTGGTAGCTCAGTGGTTGAGAGTCCACCTGCCAAGGCAGCGGACATGGGTTCGTGCCCCGGTCTGGGAAGATCCCACATGCCACGGAGCGGCTGGGCCTGTGAGCCATGGCCACTGATCCTGCACGTCCGGAGCCTGTGCTCCGCAACGGGAGAGGCCACAACAGTGAGAGGCCCACGTACTGCAAAAAAAAAAAAAAAAAAAAAAATTGGCTCATCAACTCCCTCTTGTGAGAGCACCAGAATCACAACTAACTGCTGAACAATCATCAACAGGAAGACACTGGAACTCTCCAAAAAGATACCCACATCCGAAGATAAAGGAGAAGCCACAACGAGACAGTAAGAGGGGCGTATTCACAATAAAATCAAATCCCATAAGTGCTGGGAGGGTGACTCACAAACTGGAGAATACTTATACCACAGAAGGCCACCCACAGGAGTGAAGGTTCTGAGCCCCACGTCAGGCTTCCCAACCTGCGGGTCCAGCAATAGGAGGAGGAACTCCTAGAGAATCAGACTCTGAAGGTTGGCGGGATTTGACTGAAGGACTTTGACAGGACTGGGGGAAACAGAGACGCCACTCTTGGAGGGCACACACAAAGTAGTATGCGCATCAGAACACAGGGGAAGGAGCAGTGACCCCATAGGAGACTGAACCAGACCAACTTGCTAGTGTTGGAGGGTCTCCTGAAGAGGTGGGGGGGTGGCTGTGACTCACGGTGAGGACAAGGACAATGGCAGCAGAAGATCTGGGAAGTACTCCTTGGCATGAGCCCTCCCAGAGTAGGCCATTAGCTTCAACAAAGAGCCCAGATAGGCTCCAGTCTTGGGTCACCTCAGACCAAACAGCCAACAAGGAGGGAACCCAGCCCCACCCATCAGCTGACAAGTGGATTAAAGTTTTACTGAGCTCGGCCCACCAGAACAACAGACAGCTATACCCACCACCAATCCCTCCCATCAGGAAATGTGCACAAGCCTCTTAGATAGCCTCATGCACAAGAGAGCAGACAGCAGAATCAAGAAGAACTACAATTCTGCAGCCTGTGGAACAAAAACCACATTCACAGAAAGATAGAGAAGATGAAAAGGCAGAGGACTATGTACCAGATGAAGGTACAATATAAAACCTCAGAAAAACACCTAAATGAAGTGGAGAAAGAAACCTTCCAGAAAAAGAATTCAGAATAATGATACTGAAGATGATCCAGGATCTCGGAAAAAGAATGGAAGCAAAGAGTGAGAAGATGCAATGTTTAACAAAGACCTAGAAGAATTAAAGAACAAACAAACGGAGATGAACAATAACTGAAATGAAAATTACACTCGAAGGAATCAATAGCAGAATAACTGAGGCAGAAGAACGGATAAATGACCTGGAAGACAGAATTGTGGAATTAACTGCTGTGGAACAGAATAAAGAAAAAAGAATGAAAAGAAATGAAGACAGCCTAAGAGACCTCTGGAAAAACATTAAATGCAACAACATTCGTGTTACAGGGGTCCCAGAGGGAGAAGAGAGAGAGAAAGGACCCAAGAAAATATTTGAAGAGATTATAGTTGAAAACTTCCCTAACATGAGAAAGCAAATAGCCACCCAAGTCCAGGAAGCACAGAGAATCCCATACAGGATAAACCCAAGGAGAAACATGCCGAGACACATAGTAATCAAACTGACAAAAATTAAAGACAAAGAAAAATTATTGAAAGCAGCAAGGGAAAAATGACAAATAACATACAAGGGAACTCCGATAAGGTTCACAGCTGATTTCTCAGCAGAAATTCTACAAGCAAGAAGGGAGTTGCATGACATATTTAAAGTAATGAAAGTGAAGAGCCTACAACCAAGAAATCTGGAAACAATAAACGCTGGAGAGGGTGTGGAGAAAATGGAACCCTCTTGCTCTGTTGGTGGGAATGTAAATTGATACAGCCACTATGGAGAACAGTATGGAGGTTCCTGAAAAAACTAAAAATAGAACTACCATACGACCCAGCAATCCCACTACTGGGCATATACCCAGAGAAAACCATAATTCAAAAAGACACATGCACCCCAACGTTCATTGCAGCACTATTTACAATAGCCTGGACATGGAAGCAACCTAAATGCCCATCAACAGATGAATGGATAAAGAAGATGTGGTACATATATACAATGGAATATTACTCAGCCATAAATAGGAATGAAATTGGGTCATTTGTAGAGACGTGGATGGATCTAGAGACTGTCATACAGAGTGAAGTAAGTCAGAAAGAGAAAACAAATATCGTATGTTAACGCATATATATCAAACCTAGAAAAATGGTACAGATGAACCGGTTTGCAGGGCAGAAATTGAGACACAGATGTAGAGAACAAATGTATAGACACCAAGGGGGGAAAGTGGCAGTGGGGGCGGTGGTGGTGTGTTGAATTGGGAGATTGGGATTGACATATATACACTGTGTATATGTGTAAAATGGATAACTAATAAGAACCTGATGTATAAAAAAATAAATACAATTAAATTTAAAAATTGGCTCATCAGTTCTAAGAATATACCACACCAATGCAAGATGTGAATAATAGGGGAAACTGGGGGGAGGAGGGCAGGAGTGAGGACTAAAGGTATATGAGAACTCTCTACACTTTCCACTCAATTTTCTGTAAACCTCGAACTGCTCTTTTAAAACAGCTATTAATTTTTAAATAAATATATAAATAAGTAGCAATATAAGCACATTATATAAATATCTGGACATAATATATAGGGAAGAATTTAGAACTGGAATTGTTGACTTTGGAGGGAAAGATGGGCGTTGTGGAATCGTAGGATGGAAGGTGGGTTTTTTTTATTATGAGGCTTTAATACTATAATAATTACTTAATATAGAGTAATACTTTTATACATAATTGATATTTTAAAGGACAAATGTAAAATCACAGAATAGCCATCACTTATCATTTCCTACTAAATTCCACTGCAGTTTATTTAAATAGTCAACTTGGATTAAACACTCTGTGCTAACATCTACACAGTTACAATTAATGGTGCTTATTCCCACAATATAGAGAGTATATAGAATCTCTCAGAAACCATCCAATGCAGCAAAGAAACATGGAAGGAATGGGGGGATTTGGTTGCCACTAACTGCAGTCCTCCTCTAATATTAGTACATCTTCAATCCTGAATGGTCAGGGACTTCATAAAACAGTTTGGGAAATGCATGGACTCCCAACGAAGCTCACATGTAAGAAAACCACAGACAAATCTCACTTATAAATATTGGTAAAAAATAAATAAAATATTAACAAATAAAGTCCAGTAGTAAACTGAAAGACTGAAAAACATGGGGTCCATTCTAAGAGTGCAAGAATTATTCAATATTAGGAAGTATATACAATCCACTATATAAATAGGCCAAGTGAGAAAACTCATGTGGTCAACTCAATAGACTCCCAAAAGATGAACTTAACAAAATCAAACATGTATTCCTGATTTAGTTATCTAGGAATGGATATTTCATTGACAATTTTTATAATACATGTTTCTAACCAGAAGTCGATGTTATACTGAATAATTAAATGTACAAATTTCCATTAAAGTTAGGAAAAGTGTGCATAGCCCCAGTACCACCACTATAATTGTTCCCTAGAGCACTACATAACATACTTAGACAAGAGAATTAAATGAGGCATAAACCTTGGATAACTAGGAGCAAAACAGTCTCTATTTGTTAAAGACATAGTTGTATAACTTGAAAACCTGAGAGAATCTATGGAAAACCCACTAGAAAAAATAATAAGATGTAATGAAGTACTTGTAATGGCTTTCCCACAAGATCCAGTTCAAAAAGATAAGAGAGGGACTTCCCTGATGGTGCAGTAGTTAAGAATCCACCTGCCAATGCAGGGGACACAGGTTTGAGCCCTGGTCTGGGAAGATCTCACATGCCGTAGAGCAAATAAGCCCATGTGCCACAACTACTGAGCCTGCGCACCAGAGCCTGTGAGCCACAACTACTGAAGCCTGCATGCCACAGCTACTGAAGCCCAAGTGCCTAGAGCCCATGCTCTGCAACAAGAGGAGCCAACAAAATGAGAAGCCCATGAACCACAATGAAGAGTAGCCCCTGCTCGCTGCAACTAGAAAAAGGCCATGCACAGCAACAAAGACCCAATGCAGCCAAGATAATTAATAAATAAATAAATAAATAAATAAACTTTATAAATAAAATGAAACACCAGCTGTCAAGACAAGAACACTCTTTAAAAAAAATGGTAAGAGAAAAAAATCCCCTTCACAATAGGAACCAAAAATAAGAATAAACCTGAGAGAACATAAAGAAAACTTTAAAATTCTCCTAAGCAATAAAAAGACTTGAATAAATAGAAAGCCATACCTTGTTCTGCAATAGGAAGACTCACTATTATAAAGACAACCTTTTTCTCTAAATTAACCTATAAGTTCAATAAATCTCTGTCAAAATATCAATAGGTTATTTTGAAATATTTCTCTTGATGAAATGATGTTTAGGTTTATCTGTAAGAATAAATATGTGAGAATAGGCAGAAATTTTCTCAAAAAAGATAACAGAGAGGCCTTGCCCCACAGATATGAAAATATATTATGAAGTTACATTAATGAAAATGGAATGGCAGTGGAGCAAGCATAGACATTCAGATGAAAGGAACAGAACAGAAAGCACATATGAAAACTTCATATATGATAAAGGTGACATTTCAAATCAATGGGTCAAAAATTATTATTCAATAGATGGTACTAAGACAGCTCACTTACCATTTGAAAGGAAAATCCTACTCCAAAACAATTTCAAGACAGATCAAAGATTTAACTATAAAGCTGAAACCACGAAAGTACTAACAGAAAGCACATATAAATCATTTTTATGTATAATCTTTGAGTGGAGAAGGTTTCTGTAAAGAATAGAATGAACTACAGAGGCCATTAAAAATGATTGATAAACTAGACCATATAAGTTTAAACAAAATTTCTCTGTGCATATACCACAGGCAAAGTCAAAATACAACAAATGGGTGTTGGGAACATTTCTACAAATACACACATAATATTTATTTCAATATTACTTCTTATAATAAAAAATTTAGGATAAAATAATAGCTATTAAGAGGGGCCTGGTTAGGCTTAGCTCAAGATGGTGGAGTAGAATGGTGTGAGCTCACCTGCTTCTTACAAAAACACCAAAAATCACAACTAGCTGCTGAACAAACATAGACCAAAAAACGCTGGAACCTACCATAAAAGATACCCTACATCCAAAGACAAAGAAGAAGCCACAAGATGGTAGGAGGGGCACAATCACAATAAAATCAAATTCCATACCCGCCAGGTGGGTGACCCACAAACTGGAAAACAACTATACCACATAAGTTATCCCATAGTAATGAGAGTTCTGAGCCCTGCAACAGGCTTCCCAGCCTGGGGGTGTGGCAATGGGAATAGGAGTCCCCAGAAAATCAGGCTCTCAAGGCCAGCAGGGTTTAATCGCAGGACTTCCACAGGACTGGGAGAAACAGAAACTCCACTCTTGGAGGGTGCACACAAAGTCTCATGCACATGAGGACCCAGGGGAAAAAAGCAGTGACCCCATAAGAGACTGGGCCAGAGCTACCTGCTAGTACTGGAGGGTGTCCTGCAGAGGCAATGGGCAGCTGTGGCTCACTGAGGGACAAAGACACTGGCAGCAGCAGTTCTGGGAAGTACTCATTGGCATAAGCCCTCCCACAGGCTGCCATTAGCCCAGCCAAACAGCTTGTAGGCTCCAATGCTGGGTCGCCTCAGGCCAAACAACCAACAGGCAGGAACACAGCCCCAGCCATCAGCAGACAAGTGGCTTAAAGTCTCTCTGAGCACAGCCCTGCCCACCAGAGGGACAAGACCCAGCTCCAGCTACCACTAGGCAGGAATAAGCCCCTACCATCAGGAAGCTTGCACAAATCTCTTAGACATCCTCATCTATCAGAGGGCAGACACCAGAAGCAAGAAGAACTACAATCCTGCAGCCTGCAGAATGGAAACTGAAATCACAGAAAGTTAGTCGAAATGAGACAGCAGAGGAAATATGTCCCAGATGAAGGAACAAGATGAAACCCCAGAAGAACAACGAAGTGAAGTGGAGATAGCCAACCTACCAGAAAAAGAATTCAGAATAATGATAATGAAGTTGATGAAGGATCTCGGAAAAAGAATGGAGGCAAGGATCGAGAAGATTCAAGAAATGTTTAAAAAAGACCTAGAAGAACTAGGGAACATACAAACAGAAATGAAAAATAGAATAACTGAAATGAAAAATACACTGGAAGGAATCAATAGCAGAATAACTAAGGCAGAAGAACAAATAAGTGACCTAGAAGACAGAATGGTGGAAATCACTGCTGCAGAACAGAATAAAGAAAAAAGAATGAAAAGAATTGAGGACAGTCTCAGAGACCTCTGGGACAACATTAAACACACCACCATTCACATTATAGGGTCCCAGAAGGAGAAGAGAAAAAGGGACTGAGAAAATATTTGAAGAGATTATAGTTGAAATCTTCCCTAATATGGGAAAGGAAAAAGTCAATCAAGTCCAGGAAGCACAGAGAGTCCTATACAGAATAAATCCAAGGAGGAACACATCAAGACAAATATTAATCAAACTATCAAAAATTAAATACAAAGAAAATATATTAAAAGCAGCAAGGGAAAAGCAACAAATAACATATAAGGGAATCCATATAAGGTTAACAGCTGATCTTTCAGCAGAAACTCTGTAAGCCAGAAGGGAGTGGCAGGTCATATTTAAAGTGATGAGAGGGGAAAACCTACAGCCAAGATTACCCAGCAAGGATATCATTCAGGCTCGAAGGAGAAATTAAAAACTTTACAGACAAACAAAAGTTAAGAGAATTCAGCACCACTAAACCAGCTGAACAACAAACGCTAAAGGAACTTCTCTATGCAGGAAACACAAGAGAAGGAAAAGACCTACAAAAACAAACCCGAAACAATTAAGAAAATGGTAATAGGAACATACATATTGATAATTACCTTAAATGTAAATGGATTAAATGCTGCAACCAAAAGACACAGACTGGCTGAATGGATACAAAAATAAGACCAATATATATGCTGTCTACAAGAGACCCACTTCAGACCTAGGGACACATACAGACTGAAAGTGAGGAGATGGAAAAAGATATTCCATACAAATGGAAATCAAAAGAAAGCTGGAGTAGCAATTCTCATATTAGACAAAATAGACTTTAAAATAAAGACTTTTACAAGAGACAAAAAGGACATTACATAATGATCAAGGAGGGATCAATCCAAGAAGAAGATAAAACTATTGTAAATATATATGCACCCAAGATAGGAGCACCTCAATATATAAGGCAAATACTAAGAGCCATAAAGGGAGAAATCAACAGTAACACCATTATAGTGGGGGACTTTAACACCTCACTTTCATAAATGGACAGATCATCCAGACAGAAACTCAATAAGGAAACACAGGCCTCAAATGACACATTAGAGCAGATGGACTTAATTGAGATTTATATAGCATTCCATCCAAAAGCAGCAGAATACACATTCTTCTCAAGTGCACATGGAACATTCTCCAGGATTGAACACATGCTGGGCCAGAAAGCAAGCCTTGGTAGATTTAAGAAAATTGAAATCATATCGAGGATCTTTTCTGACCACAATGCTATGAGATTAGAAATAAAATACAAGAAAAAAATGAAAAAACAAGAACACGTGTAGGTTAAACAGTATGCCACTAAACAACTAAAGCATCACTGAAGAAATCAAAGAGGAAATCAAAAAATACCTAGAGACAAATGAAAACAAAAGCACAGTGATCCAAAACCTATCAGATGCAGCAAAAGCAGTTTTAACAGGGAAGTTTATAGCAATGCAATATTACCTCAGGAAACAAGAAAAATCTCAAATTAACAATCTAAACTTATGTCTATAAGCAACTAGAGAAAGAAGAACGAACAAAACCTAAAATTAGTAGAAAGAAAGAAATCATAAACATCAGAGCAGAAATAAATGAAATAGAGACAAAGAAAACAATAGCAAAGATCAATGAAACTAAAAGCTGGTTCTTTGAAAAGATAAACAAAATTGATAAACCTTTAGCCAGACTCATCAAGTAAAAAACAGGAGAGGACTCAAATCAATAAAATTAGAAATTAAAAAGAAGACGTTACAACAGACACCACACAAATACAAAGGATCATAAGTGACTACTACAAGCAACTGTATGCCAATAAAATAGACAGCCTAGAAGAAATGGACAAATTCTTAGAAAGATACAATCTCCCAAGATTGAACCAGGAAGAAATAGAAAAAATATCAAGTTATGAAAGTGAAATTATGATTTTAAAACTCCCAACAAACAAGTCCAGGACCAGATGGCTACCCAGGTGAATTCTATCAAACCTTGAAAGAAGAGTTAACACCTATCCTTCTGAAAGTATTACAAAAAACTGCAAAGGAAGGAAAACTCCCAAACTCATTCTATGAGGCCACCATCACCCAGATACCAAAACCAGACAAAGATACCACAAAAAAAGAAAACTACAGGCTAATATCACTGATGAACATAGATGCAAAAATCCTCAACAAAATATTAGCAATCTGAATCCAACAATACACTTAAAGGGTCAGACAACATGATCAAGTGGGATTTATTCCAGGGATGCAAGGATTTTTCAATATCTGCAAATCAGTCAGTATGATACACCATCAACAAATTGAAGAATAAAAACCATATGGTCATCTCAATAGATGCAGAAAAAGCTTTGACAAAATTCACCACCCATTTATGGTAAAACCTCTCCAGAAAGTGGACATAGAACAATTCTCAACATAAGAAAGGCAATATATGACAAACCTACAGCTAACATCACACTCAGGGGTGAAAAACTGAAAGTTTCCCCTTAAGATCAGGAACAAGACAAAGATGTCCACTCTCACCACTTTTTTTTTTTTTAATTTTTTTTTAATTTTTTTAACATCTTTATTGGAGTATAAATTGCTTTACAATGGTGTGTTAGTTTCTGCTTTATAACAAAGTGAATCAGCCATACATATATCTCCTCCCTCTTCTTTTTTTTTTTTTCTTTTTGCGGTATGCGGGCCTCTCACTGTTGTGGCCTCTCCCGTTGCGGAGCACAGGCTCCGGATGCGCAGGCCCAGCGGCCATGGCTCACGGGCCCAGCCGCTCCGCGGCATATGGGATCCTCCCAGACCGGGGCACGAACCCGTATCCCCTGCATCGGCAGGCGGACTCTCAACCACTGCGCCACCAGGGAGGCCCAACCACTTTTATTCAACATAGTTTTGGAAGTCCTAGTCATGGGAATCAGATAAGAAGAAGAAAAAATAATAGGAATCCAAATTGGAAAAGCAGAAGTTAAACTGTAACTGTTTGCAGATGAGATGATACTACTATACATAGAAAATCCTAAAGATGCTACCAGAAAACTACTAGAGCTCATCAATAAATTCAGTAAAGCTGCAGGTTACAAAATTAATACACAGAAATCTGTGGCATTTCTGTACACTAACAACAAAAGATCAGAAAGAGAAATCAAACAATCCCATTTACCATTACATCAAAAAGAAAATAATACCTTAGGGATAAACCTAAGGAGGCAAAAGACCTGTACTCCAAAAACTATAAAACACTCATGAAAGAAATCAAAGATGACACAAACAGTTGGAAAGATATACCATGTTCTTGGATTGGAAGAATCAATATTGTTAAAATGACTATACTACCCAAGGCAATCTACAGATTCAATGCAATCCCCAGCAAATTACCAATGGCATTTTTCACAGAACTAGAACAAAAAATCTTTTGTATGGAGACACAAAAGAACCCAAATAGCCAAAGCAGTCTTGAGAAAGAAAAACAGAGCTGGAGGAATCAGGCTCCCTGACGTCAGACATTACTACAGAGTTACAGTCATCAAAACAGTATGGCACTGGCACAAAAACATAAATATAGATCAATGGAACAAGATAGAAAGCTTAGAAATAAACCCATGCACCTACAGTCAATTATTCTATGACAAAGGAGACAAGACTATACAATGGAAGAAAGACAGTCTCTTCAGTAAATGGTGCTGGGAAAACTGGACAGCTACATGTAAAAAAATGAAATTAGAACATTCTTTAACACCATATACCAAAATAAATTCAAAATGGATTAAAGACCTAAATGTAAGACCCGATACTCTAAAACTCTTAGAGGAAAACATAGGCAGAACACTCTTTGACATAAATCACAGTAATATCTTTTTTGATCCATATCCCAGAGCAATGGAAATGAAAAGAAAAATAAACAAATTGGACCTAATTAAACTCAAAAGCTTTTGCACAGCAAAGGAAACCACAAATAAAACAAAAAGACAACCCACGGAATGGGAGAAAATATTTGCAAGTGATACAACCGACAAGGGATTAGTCTCCAAAATTTACAAACAACACATGTGGATCAATATCAAAAAATAAACTACCCTATCAAAAAATGGGCAGAAGACCTAAATAGACATTTCTCCAAAGAAGACATACAGATGGCCAATAAGCACATGAAATGATGCTCAACATCACTCTTTATCAGAGAAATGCAAATCAAAACTACAATGAGGTATCACTTCACACCAGTCAGAATGGCCATCATCAAAAAATCTACAAACAATAAATGCTGGAGAGGGTGGAGAGAAAAAGGAACCCTCGTACACTATTGGTGGGACTGTAAATTGATACAACCACTATGGAGAACAGTATGGAGGTTCATTAAAAAACTAAAATTAGGGCCTCCCTGGTGGCGCAGTGGTTGAGAGTCCGCCTGCCGATGCAGGGGATACGGGTTCGTGCCCCGGTCTGGGAGGATCCCATATGCCGCGGAGCGGCTGGGCCCGTGAGCCATGGCCGCTGAGCCTGCGCGTCCGGAGCCTGCGCATCCGGAGCCTGTGCTCCGCAACGGGAGAGGCCACAACAGTGAGAGGCCCGCATACCGAAAAAAAAAAAAAAAAAAAAACTAAAATTAGAGCTACTGCATGATCCAGCAATCCTCCTCCTGGGCATATATCCAGAGAAAACAATAATTTGAAAATATACATGCACCCAAATGTTCATTGCAGCACTGTTTACAATAGCCATGACATGAAAGCAACCTAAATGTCCATCGACAGAGGAATGGATAAAGAAGATGTGGTACATATAGATAATGGAATATTACTCAGCCTTTAAAAAGAATGAAATAATGCCATTTGCAGCAACATGGATGGACCTAGAGATTGTCATACTGAGTGAAGTAAGTCAAACAGAGAAAGAGAATCTCTTATGTGTGGAACCTAGAAAAATTATACAAATGAACTTATTTACCAAACATAAACAGACTCACAGACTTAGAGAACAAACTTATGGTTAGCAGGGGGGAAGGGTTGAGGTAGGGATAGTTAGGGAGTTTGGGGTTGACATGTACACACTGCTATATTTAAAATGGATAACCAACAATGACCTGCTGTATATCACAGGGAATTCTGTTCAATATTATGTAACACCCTAAATGGGAAAAGAATTTGAAAAAGAATAGATACATGTATATGTATAACTGAATCACTTTGCTGTACACATGAAACTAATACAAACTTGTTAATCTACTATACTCCAATATAAAATAAAAAGTTAAAAGAAAGAGGGGTGGGCCTCCCTGGTGGCGCAAGTGGTTAAGGGTCCGCCTGCCGATGCAGGGGATACGGGTTCGTGCCCCGGTCTGGGAGGATCCCATATGCCGCGGAGCGGCTGGGCCCGTGAGCCATGGCCGCTGGGCCTGCGCATCCGGAGCCTGTGCTCCGCAACGGGAGAGGCCACAACAGTGAGAGGCCCACATACCGCAAAAAGAAAAAAAAAAAAAAAAAAAGAAAGAGGGGTCTTAGTTAAATAAATTCTGGTATATCCTTACAATTTAATACTATGAATTCAGGCTTTTTTAATGAAGTAATTAAGTACTGACATGGAAAGGTGTTAATGATAATTTGTTATGTGAAAAAGCAGGTTGCAGAACTTCCATTGCTGTTAAAAAAGAATATATGCACATTTACTTTTATATAAGAGAGGTATATGTTTGTATATGCACAGAAAATATCTGGGAAGATGTAGAACAAACTGTTGAGTTACTGTCTCTGGGAATTGGTATTGGGGAAAAGAGGGTTGGGTAAAGGTTTCTTTCTTTAGTTTATACATTCATTCATTCACTCATTCAACAAATACTGAGTGAACTTCTATTATATGGCAGCACTGTTTTAGGTTCTGGGACTACAGATGAGGCCTCTGCTCTGTGTTGAAGAAGAAACAGATGATAAGCAATGACATAAATGAATAGCACAATTTCAGACACAATATCAACACAATAAGGTCTGTGGAGAAAAAAACGGGGTGATATGATGGAGAGAAGTAGGGGGAAAGGGTTGGGTGGGCTATTTCATATTGCATGGCTGGGCAGGTCCTCTGAGGAAGTGACAATTGAGCTGAGACCTAAATGACAAGTAGGAGCCAGCCACCAGAAAATCAAGAAGAAAAGCATTCCAAGGAGAAGGAAGACTCGGTGCAAAGACCCAAAGGCAAGAACAACCTTGATGTGTTCCAGAAACAGAGGCCAGTATAGCTGGAGCTTAGTAAATGTAGGGGAGAGTTGGAGAAGCTGACCGAGAATCAGACACATAATCTCTGTATTGATTATTTTTCTTTTATCTTTTTTTATAACAAGTTTGTGGTAATTTTTAAAAATAACAATAACACCTTAACACTTTTAAAAGAGAATAAGAGAATCACATAGACTAGCTCCATCACCTACTGGCTGGGTTACCTTAGTCAAGTTAATCTCATTAAGCCTCAGTTTGTTCATCTGTAAAATGAGGAAAAATACACTCACCTCAGAGGGCCAAAGTGCAAACCTATGTAATGGATTGTTTTGGTTAGGGCTCTTTTGGACAAAAGGAAGAGAAACTCAGTCAAGCTAGATCAAGAATCAGAAATCCAAGGTCAGGAAGCTGAGCACAGTTAGAGCTCATTAAGCCTGGAGCTGTAGGAAAATTCTGGATGAGGTATGGGCCTCTGCTCTAGAGCTTTGCTATTAGCATGACTCATCTACACTACATGTCTGCTTCTTTCTGCACATTTCCCCCATGTGCCGTGCTCAACTCAGAAATGCAGCTGAGGGACTTCCCTGGTGGTGCAGTGGGTAAGACTCCATGCTCCCAATGCAGGGGGCTCTGGTTCAATCCCTGGTTGGGGAACTAGATCCTGCATGCATGCCGCAACTAATAGTTTGCATGCCACAACTAAGAAGTCCACATGCCACAACTAGGAGCTCACATGTTGCAGCTAAAAGATCCTGCACACCAAAACTAAAGAGCCCACACGCCACAGTGAAGATCCCGCGTGCCACAACTAAGACCCGGTGCAGCCTAAATAAAAAAAAGAAAGAAAGAAAGAAATGCAGCTAACACTTGACTTGGTCCATAATGCCCACCCCCCACCAGCATCCTGGTCTGCTAGACCTGCCCGCTCAACAAGTAACTGGCAACTCCCCTCTGCATCTCTTATTTCACTTTCCCAAAAGAGCAATCTGATTGGTTCACATCATCTTGTCAAACGGGACCATAAAACTCTCAGGTTGTCTGGGTGGCCTTGGATCAGATGCAATCAGCTGTACCTTAAGGGAAGGGAGGATACAGTACATAGTCAGGCCTGGCTTGCCCATTCAGCAGGAGCTGTAAGTAGAACAGATTCTCCCAGAACGGAGATGTAAAGATGGCAGGCAAGAAGTGGCTTTTCTGATGCATGTGTGTAGCAGAGTGACTGCCATACGGTAGGTGTTCAACAAATGGTCACAATGATTAACAGTAACATTATGCCACCTCTTACAGGAAGCCTTCCCAGAACTCTCAAGCTTCTCAAATTTCTCCCCCAGAACAGAAATCCTACTGCAGGAATTGTCCAATTAAGAAATCATTGAAATTCCTTCATCTAGGACAGATTTTTAAAGGTTCATAGGTGTAATACACTGGGAGGAGGGATACACAAATGAATCAGGCCCTTATCCTGGCCTCAAAGAGCTCCCAGGGTAGTGCAAGGGAAAAGGAAGCCTGAGCCATGAGAGATCCACAGATAGGAAACTCTGGGAGTTCAGAGAAGGGCAAAGACTGCTGTTTATCCGTATGTATGCATGTCTCCTGGATACATCCCCTTAGATGTCCCAAAGGCACCTCATACTACGTGTATTTAAAACTGATCTCATCTGCCCCCACCCCCAAACCTGTTCCTCTTCTCAGATTCCCTGTCTCAGTGAGGCAAGTTCATCCACACCTGTTGCCCAAGCTTGAAAGATGAGCTGCACCCTCTCTCAATGTCAGCTGTTGTAGTTGCTAAAGTTGTCCCTGAGCCTTTAGTGTGTGTTTGTCTTGCCCCAAAGGGCAGAACTAATAATAAACTTGAGAGTTGCTTCAGGAGGGAGAATTTTAAACCAGCCTGGAGACAGACAATACCTGGAGTTCACTAGGGTTGATTTCGGATTTGGCCTCTGGCATCAATGGGTACAATCCCTTTCAGGGAAGTGGGTCAATAAGAGCCTAAAACATTCATGCCATTTTCCCACTAATTCTGCTCCTCAATATCCACCCGACCCTACTCTGAAACAAGAAAAGCTCTAAGCACAAAATTATTCCTAACAAGGCTATTTTCTGATGGTCAAACAGAGAAGTAGTCTTAATATCCGACAAGAGGGGAAGGGTTAAGTGATTCGTGGCACAGTTGTCTGATGGAACATTCTATAACCATTACCGACGGATGATGGCTGTGGAGATTCTATAGCAACAGGGGAAAATTATTATGCTGTAACTAAGGACACAGGGTTATGTGTACACTCCGACTGCAACAACGTAAAAGCTGCGTAGGCTCAGGGTCTGCCGGTGAACATTTAAAATGTCTCATCTACAGGGGGAAAAAATGTCCTAAACTTTACTTAAGTAAACCATGAACATCTCTGAGGTTTTTCCTCTCTTCTTCCCCCTTTTCATTCAATCAGTCAACCATCTTAAGTACGTGCCTTTTTTGTTACCGGGTCTCCCATTAGGTGCTGGAGATTCAACGAATCACCCACGATTCTTTTTCTCAGGGACATTAGGGCAGAAGAAGAAAGAAATACAAAAATAAACCGTTTCAAAATATATAGGCCAGTCTGTGCGGAACCATTTGTGGATGTGTGCAGGCACGGTCACCCCCTGGCGGCCACCCGACTACCTGCCTTTGGGCGGCTCTAACCTCCTCCTGGGCAGTGGCTTCCGCCCTCGGGAGTCCAGCCTCAGCCTAGCTGCCTCCAAGACTCCTCCCTCTCCCCCCGTTCTGGGACTCTCGATCTCTCAGTAGGCGCTTCAGCCAGAGGTTGACCCGGACTAATCCCACCCTGCTACTCTCACCCGAGCTCCTCCCTCGCCCAAAGCCTCTCTCCGCTGGGATCTACAATATGATGTCATTCTCACTGATTCGCATGCGCTCCCACCACTGGCCAATTGGCGCGCCGCTGCCGCAGGTGGGGCCGAGCTTCAGGTTCCTGAGTTCTCTCTTTTCTTTATTCCAATGCTTTAAAAAGTGGCAACACCCTACTCGTAAGAAATGCAGGCAAACTCTTGGTTCTAAGAGCGGGATCCAAGAAAAGCTGCGAACCCTAAAGTTCACTACTCCTTACTCTGCCTCTGTCGCACCCACTCCCGAGATAGATATCGCCCCTTTCTGACTCCTTCCACCTCCTTTCTCCAAGCGTGGGAATTGAAGCCCAGACCTGTGTGCGGCTCACACTTCTGAGATACCCCAACTGCGCCTGCGTCTGTTCTTCGTAGCCGGCGGGGCTAGCGGGAGGCTGATGCAAGAGAGTCAGGGCGGGGCGCATCAGATGAGATGGGAGAGGGATTGGAGAGGCCTGTTCCAGCCTTCCAAGTGGAAGTTGGCATGGTGGGGGGGCGAGGGGTTGTTGGAGGGCTATTTGACAGTGTCTGTTAAAACTTTTAAGTGCGGGACTTTCATGGTGGTGCGGTGGTTAAGACTGCAGGAGGCCCGGGTTCCATCCCTGGTCTGGGAACTAGATCCCACATGCATGCTGCAACTAAGATTTCGCATGTCGCAACTAAGGAGACAGTGAGTGGCAACTAAGGAGCCCCCTGCCGCAACTAAGACCAGACGCAACCAAATAAGTATTAAAAAAAAAAAAACTTTTAAATGCATGTATCCTATTGGCTCAGCAGTCCCATTTCCATGTATACACCGAAGAGTCCTAGAGCAGTGCAACAGAATCACCTAGTGGGCCTGCTAAAACGCAGATTGTCAAGGTTCACCCACTATCAGAGTTTCTGATTCAGTAGGTGTGGAATGGGGCCTGAGAATTTGCATTTCTAACAAGTTGTGAGTAATGCTGATGCTAACTGATTCAGTGACCACACTTCAAGAACCTTTGCTCTAAAGGGAAAAATACTTTGCAAGGACCCATGTGTGAACAAGTATAAGCCTTACTCATTTGTTTGCAATAATGAAAAATTGAAAGCGTCACTAGGGGGTGATTTTATCAGTTAAAAATGGGCTATATCTTTATAAACTGACAGGGAAAGATACTGATGATGGTGGTGGTGGTGGTGGTGATGGTGATGATTACAGTTAACATTTATTGAGTGCTTACACTGTCCTAGGCACTATGCTAAGGACTTTTATAGTCATTTAATTTTACAGCAATGCTCGATGATATGGACCATGTCTAACTCAGCCTATATGTCCAGTCCAGAGCAGGTTCTGGCACCAAGGATCTTGTCTCTAAATTTTTGTGGCCTCATATAGTCAGACTTACCCCCTGTCTGGTGGAGGAGACAAAAATACAAGCAAAGGAAGGCTGTAGGAGCCCAGAGGAATGGATCAGGCAGGGTTTCAGGAGGAGGTAGAACCTGAAAGGTAGGTAAGTGTTTGCCAAAAGGGAGGAAAAGGCTGTCTCAGACAAAATGAGTGTGTGGCAAAACACCCCATTCCCAAACCATAGGACTTCAAAGGCCAAACAACATTTCAAAACATTGTGAGGTGACAACAAATGCTGGTGAGGATGTAGAGCAACATGAATTCATTCATTGCTGGTAGGAATGCAAATTGCTACAGCCACTTTGGAAGACAGTTTGGTGGTTCATGCCAAACTAAATATACTCTTACTATATGATCCAGTGAACACATTCCTTGGTATTTACCCAACGGATTCGAAAACTCATGTCCACTGACAAAGATTCTTTGCTTGACCAAACTTTAGTCAGGCTTCCCTGAACCTTCTCCCCAGTAAGGCCCATCCATGTACTTACTTCCTTGTAGAATTCAGTTCTAGCTAGAATCCTACTAGGTCAGTTTAGTGAGAATTCCCCACCCTTGATATCTGATTGAACTGCTCATCCACACTATCCCCCAGGTGATACCTGATCACCTAGCCTATCTTCAGCAAGAATCCTGCTAGGTCAGTTCAGCCAGAATTCTCCCAGACTTCATGGCTCCTGTTACTCATTTTCCATCCACCAATGCTCCCCCTCAACTTGCTCCTTAGCTATAAATCCCCAGTTTTTCTGGTTGTATTCAGAATTGAGCCCAGTTCTATACTGGAGTCTCTCTTCTACTGTTGCAATAATTTACTGAATAAAATCTATCTTCACCACTGTAACTTCTGTCCAACTTTGGTTCTCTTTAACAGTTTTTGGTGCTGCAACTAAGATCTGGATCAGAACCACCATCAGACCCTCAACTCAGACAACCAAGCTTCCCACCTCCCACCAAAAATTTTGTCTCCAGTCTGCTTGCTCATCTGGGTGTCCACTGGTGAGTCTGACTCCAACCAAAACCCGGTGCTCCAGATAAATGTCCACTGAAACACGGTGAGGATAGACTTTGATTCTTAAGATTCTGAGTATATTCTAGAAGCCAGGTTAGAGTCCCAGACAAGCAGAAGCTAGTTAGAGTCCTAGGTTTCTCTGTTTGTAACAAGCTGGGTTAGAATCCCAGGCAAGCATCTGTTTCTAAGTTGCTGGGTTTCTCTTTCTGATGCACATTCTGGATAATTTCTTTGGATCTATCTTCTAGTTCACTAATTTACTGTTCATCAAGGTTTTATTTGCTGTTTGATCTATCCACTGACTTTTGGTTTTCAATTGTTATATTTTTTCATATATAGTAGTCCTATTTGGTTCTTTTTCAAATCTACTTGGTCATTTGTTATTATCTTCCATTCTCTGTACATATTTTCAATCTCCTGTTTTATTTTTTTAAAACTATTATAGTTTTATAATATTCTGTTTGAAAATTTTAATATCTTTATATGTCCTATGTTTTGTATGTAACCAATATCCTCAGACAACTGGCTGCCACCCTGCTCTTCTCCCTTCCTCAATCAGGCCCCAATTCCTACTGGGCCACGAACTCATTGTTTTTTTCTTTGCTGGGGCCCCAATGCCTGCTGAGCTGCCAACCCACTCTTCAGCCTTCTGTGCTTGTACCCTGACCTCCAATGGGCCACTGCTTATCTCTCAATATTTCTTGAAAGAATGAATAAATAAATAAATAAAGTGAATTAATGAATAAACAATATTCTCCTTGCTGCCTCTGCCACCCAAGTGCCAACTCCATTTCATTCTAGCTCTGCCAACACCTCCTCTCCATCTTTTTTTTTTTTTTTTTTTTTTTTTTTTTTTTTTTGCAGTACGCGGGCCTCTCACTGTTGTGGCCTCTCCCATTGCGGAGCACAGGCTCCGGACGCGCAGGCTCAGCAGCCATGGCTCACGGGCCCAGCCGCTCCGCAACATGTGGGATCTTCCCGGACCGGGGCACGAACCCATATCCCCTGCATCGGCAGGCGGACTCTCAACCACTGCGCCACCAGGGAAGCCCTCCTCTCCATCTTTGCAGCCTAGTTTAGGTCCCATCACTTCCAACCTTGGTTACTGTCCACCCCCAAACTTTATACTTCTTATCCATTCTGTCTACAAAATCAAGTCCAAATGTTAGGTCTGATCATACCCCACTCCTCTGCTACAGAACATTCAGCAGCTCACCAAGGCCCACTAGATAAAGATGGAGCCTTCAATTATTGCATTAAACCCTTCTGAAACTGGCACTCCTGTCATCGTCCTCTACTTTTCCTATGCTCCTTTTACAGTGGTTAACACATCAAAAATAGAAGTCATCAGAAGAAAACTCCCAAAATCTCTAACCACCTTTGCCCACCTACTCCCATCTGTGCCAACACAGTCTCCCTGTAACTGTGGATAACAAGTCACTGCTCCTATCTAAGACCAATTCTTCCACTTGGGCACCTGATCCCACTTCATCTTGCTTCATCAGAGAGAGAATTACTGCAATTCTCCCATCTCTCCTTAAATCCAGCAATATATAAAAATAGCAAAGCTTTGCAACCAAGTTAGGTTTGTGTTGGGAATGTAGAGCTGGGTCAATATTTGAAAATCAGCAGCCGCATAGCACAGGGAGATCAGCTCGGTGCTTTGTGACTGCCTGCAGGGGTGGGATAGGGAGGGTGGGAGGGAGGGAGATGCAAGCGGGAAGAGATATGGCAACATATGTATATGTATAACTGATTCACTTTGTTATAAAGCAGAATCTAACACACCATTGTAAAGCAATTATACTCCAATAAAGATGTAAAAAATAAAAGAATAAATCTTTGGCTAACAACTTCAAAAAGAAGTGGAGGTTGTTAGTTTTCTTATTTTGTTTTTTATGTATTATTTATTTATTCTTTATGTAAGCCCTTTGTCAGAAATGTGGTTTGCAAATGTTTTCTCCTAGTTTGTGGTTTGTATTTTATTTTATTAATAGTGTAGACCAAAGGACAATGGTATATTAAAATTTTCAGTGAAGCCCAATTTATAAACTTTTTACTTGGTTAGCCAAAGAGTTCAGGAAAGACCTGAACAAATGCCTTGGCCAGCCCAATACTATATGGATTTTGCTTTTTGTATTGTATCTAAAAGCTCTTTTTCTTAACACAAGTTTCACAGTTTTTCTCCTATGATTTTATCTAGAAAGTTTATAGCTTTATATTTTGCATTTCAGTCTATGATCCATTTAAAGTTAATTTTGTATAACCTGTTAGATCTAGGTCAATGTTCTTTTTTTTGCATATAATCCTTCAATTGTTTCAACACTATTTGTTGAAAAGACTATCCTTTGTCCATTGAATTGCCTTATTGTTTTGTCAAAAATTAACTATGTTTGTGGGTCTATTTCTGGCCTCTCTATTCTGTTCTATTAATATATATGTCCTTACTTTCACCAAAACCACACTGTGTTTATTATGGTTTTATAATAAATCTTGAAATTATAAAATTCAAAAAAATATTTGAAAATCCATCAATGTAATCCTCCAAATTAACAGGCTTAAGAGGAAAACCCATATAATCATATCGATTGATGCAGAAAATCAACTGAAAAAATTCAACACCATTCATGATTTTTAAAAAAACTCAGCAAATAGGAGTAGAGGGGAATCTCCTCAACTTGATAAAGAGCAATTATGAAAAACCTACAGCCTACATCATACTTAACAGTGAAAGACTAGATGTTTTCCCCTAAGATTAGGAACAAGAAAAGGATGTTTGATCTCACTACACTTTTTCAACATCTAACTGGAAGTCCTAACTAGTGCAATAAGGCAAGAAAAGTAAACAAAAGGCATGTATATTGGAAATAAAGAAATAACACTATACTTATCCACAGATGATATGATGGCTTATGTGAAAAAAAATCACATGGAATCTACAAAAAAAAAAAACTATTAAGACTGCTATGTGAGGGATACAGCCACATCAGCAAGATACAGGACTAAGAGGTCCCAATGTTCATCACCCCCATAAACAACAAATAAATAACTACAAATCAACAAAAATAGGGATTGCATTGAATCTGTAGATCACTTTGGGTAGTATGGATATTTTAACAATTTTAATTCTTCCAACTCATGGACATGAGATATCTTTCCATTTATTTGTGTCCTTTCCAATTTCTTTCATCAATGTCTTATAGTTTTCAGTGTAAAGATCTTTCACTTCCTTGATTAAATTTATTCACAAGTATTTTATTCTTTCTTGTGGTACTGTGAATGGGATTGTTTCCTTAATTTCTTTTTCTAATAGTTCATTATTGGTGTATAGAAATGAAACTTATTTTTGTGAATTGATTTTGTATCCTGTGACTTTATTGAAATTGTTTATTAATACAATAATTTTCTAATGGAGTCTTTAAGGTTTTCTACATATAATATTATGTCATCTGCAAATAGAGACAATTTCACTTCTTCCCACTCCAAAACTATGCCTTTTACTTATTTTTCTTACCTAATTGTTCTGGCTAGGGCTTCCAGTACTTTGTTGAATAAAAGGGGTAAGAATGGTAATTCTTGTCTTACTCCTGATCTGATAAAAAGTGTTCAGCTCTTCACCATTCTTTCTGGTATTAGTTGTGGGCTTGTCCTATATGGCCTTTATTATGTTGAGGTATAGTCCCTCTATATCCAGTTTGTTGAGAGTTTCTATACTAAAAGGATGTTGAATTTTGTCAAATGTTTTTTCTGCATCTATTGAGAAGATCATATGACTTTTATCCTTTATTGTGTTAATGTGGTATATCACATTTATTGATTTGTGTATGTTGAACCATCCCAGCATCCCTGAAATAAATTGTGCTTGATCATGTTGTATAATCCCTTTAATGTATTATTGAATTTGGTTGGCTAATATTTTGTTGAGGATTTTTGCATCCATGTTCATCAGGGATATTGATCTATAGCTTTCTTTTCTTGTAGTGCCCTTGTCTGGCTTTGATATCAAGGTAATGTTGGCTTTGTAAAATGAACTGGGAAGTGTTCTCTCATTTTCTATATTTTGGAAGAGTTTGAGAAGATTTGGTATTAATTCTTCTTTAAATGTTTGGTAGAATTCACCCAAGAAACCATCTACTGTTGGCCTTTTCTTGTTAAGAGATTTTTTACTGTTTATTCAATTTTCTTTCTAGTAATTGCACTGTTCAGATTTTCTATTTCATCCTGATTCAGTCATGGTAGGTTTTATGTTTCTAGTAATGTATCCATTTCTTCTAGGTTGTCTAATTTGTTAGCATATAATTGTTCATAGTAATCTCTTATGAGCCTTTGTATTTCTGTGATATCAACTGTAATTTCTCCTCTCTCATTTCTGATTTTATTTATTTGAGTCCTCTCTCTTTTTTCCTTTGTAAGTCTAACTAATGATTTTTCAGTTGTTTATCTTTTTTAGAAAAAGTAGCACTTAGTTTAGTTTTATTGATCTTTTCTATTTTCTTTTTAGTCTGTTTCATTGATTTCTTCCCTGATCTTTGTTATTTCCTTCTTTCTGCTATCTTGGGGCTTATTTTGTCCTTCTTCTAATACATTGGGTGTAAAGTTAAGTGTTTATTTCAGATTTTTCTCATTTCTTTTTTTTTTTTTTTTCCTTTTTTTTGCTGTACGCGGGCCTCTCACTGCTGCGGCCTCTCCCGCTGCGGAGCACAGGCTCCGGACACGCAGGCTCAGCAGCCATGGCTCACGGGCCCGGCCACTCCACAGCACGTGGGATCCTCCCGGACCGGGGCACGAACCCGCATCCCCCGCATCGGCAGGCGGACTCTCAACCACTGCGCCACCAGGGAAGCCCTTCTCATTTCTTAATGAAGGTTTTTTTCACTAGAGACTTCCCTCTTAGAACTGCTTTTGCTGCATCCCATAAGTTTTAGTATGTTTTGTTTTCATTTTCATCTATCTCAAGGTATTATTTTTATTTCTCTTTTGATTTCTTCTTTAACATGTTGGATTTTCCAAAGCATGTTATTTAATCTCCACTTATTTGTGATTTTTTTCCATTTTCTTCTTGTAAATGATTTCTAGTTTCAGATCATTGTAATCAGAAATGATACTTGATATGATTTCAATCTTCTTAAATTTATTAAGACTTGATTTTTCACCCAACATATGATCTATCCTGGATAATGTTCCATGTGAGCTTGAGAAGAATGTGTACTCTGCTGTTCTTGCATGAAATGTTCTATATATATATATATATATAGATAGATAGATAGATAGATAGATAGATAGATATAGATATGTTTGTTCCATCTGTCCTAACATGTAGATTAAATCCGATGTTTTCTTATTGACTTTCTGTCTGGATAGTCTATTGTCGAAAGCAGGGTATTGATGTCCCCTGCTTTTATTGTATTGATGTATATTTCTCCCTTCAGATCCGCTAATATTTGCTTTATATATTTAGGTGCTCTTATGTTTGGTGTGTAAATATTTAAAATTGTTATACCTTCTAGATGAATTGATCCTCTTATTATTATATAATGACATTGTTTGACTCTTGTTACAATCTTTGTAAAGTCTATTTTGTCTGATATAAATGTAGCTTCTCCTGCTTTCCTTTAGTTTTCATCTGATGGAATATTGTTTTCCATCTCTTCACTTTCCCTTTATGTGTGTCCTTAAACCTGTGGGGAGTCTCTTGTAGGCAACATAAACTTAATATACTTGGAACTTTTTAAATTATTATTGATATTTCTTTCAAGACAGTTTTTTTTTTTTTTTTTTTTGGCCTCACTGTTCGGCTTCTGGGATCTTAGTTCCCTGACCAGGGATTGAACCTGGGACCTCGGAAGTGAAAGCACAGAGTCCCAAAAACTGGACCGCCAGGGAATTCCCCAGTTGGAACGTCTTTTTAAGCCATTAAGCCATTTTATGCCTTTTGACTGGAGAATTTATTCTATTTATATTTAAAGTAGTTATTCATATTATGGACTTACTGTTTCCATTTCATTCATTATTTTAAGGTTGTTTTTTAATTCCTCTGTGCCTTTATTCCTTTCTTGTTCTCTTCATTTGTGATTTGATGTACTGTACTGGTATGCTTAGATTCCTTTCTATATACTGTAGACATTTGCTTTATAGTTACCTTGAGGCTTACATAAAACATATTACACTTATAACAGTCTACTTTAAGCTGATAACTAACTTTTAACACGTAACAAACTCCTCCACCCCCAAATTGTATATTTTTGATGTCAAAATTCCACCTTTTTACACTGTGTATCCATTAAAAAATTATGTTACAGTTACAGTTATTTTTAACACTTTGGTCTTTTAACCTTCATACTAGAGTTATATGTGATTGACCTAACAGCATTATATTAGAATATTTTTAATTTAATTATATATTTAACTTTACCAGTGAGTATTTTACTTTCATATGTTTTCCTGTTGCTAATTAGCATCTTTTTGTTTCAGCTTGAAGAACTCCTTTAATATCTCTTTTAAGGCAGATCTGGTGATGATTAAACCCTTCAGCTTTTATGTGTCTGGAAAACTTTTAATCTCTCTTTCAGTTCTGAAGGACAACTTTGTTGAGTAGAGTATTTTTGGTTGGCAGGATTTTTTTTTCTTTCAACACATTGAATATATTATCTCACTCTCTTCTGGCCTGCAAGGATTCTTCTGAAAAATTGGCTGATAGTCTTATGTTGGTTCCCTTCTAGGTAACAAGTTCTTTTTCTCTTGCTGCTTTTAAGATCCTCTACTTGTTTTTAACTTTTGACAATTAATATGTGGATTATTCTTTTTTTAACATCTTTATTGGAGTATAATTGCTTTACAATGGTGTGTTAGTTTCTGCTTTATAACAAAGTGAATCAGTTATACACATACATCTGTTCCCATATCCCTTCCCTCTTGCATCTCCCTCCCTCCCACCCTCCCTATCCCACTCCTCTAGGTGGTCACAAAGCACCGAGCTGATCTCCCTGTGCTATGTGGCTGTTTCCCACTAGCTGTGTATTTTATGTTGGGTAGTATATATATGTCCATGCCACTCTCTTACTTTATCATAGCTTACCCTTTCCCCTCCCCATATCCTCAAGTCCATTCTGTAGTAGGTCTGTGTCTTTATGACCTTTTACCCCTATGTTCTTCATGACATTTTTTTTTCTTAGATTCCATATATATGTGTTAGCATATGGTATTTGTTTTCCTCTTTCTGACTTACTTCACTCTGTATGACAGACTCTAGGTCCATCCACCTCACTACAAATAACTCAATTTCGTTTCTTTTTATGGCTGAGGAATATTCTATTGTATGTATGTGCCACATCTTCTTTATCCATTCATCTGATGATGGACATTTAGGTTGCTTCCATCTCCTGGCTATTGTAAATAGAGCTGCAATGAACATTTTGGTACATGACTCTTTTTGAATTATGGTTTTCTCAGGGTATATGCCCAGTAGTGGGATTGCTGGGTCGTATGGTAGTTCTATTTTTAGTGTTTTAAGGAACCTCTATAGTGTTCTCCATAGTGGCTGTATCAATTTACATTCCCACCAACAGTGCAAGAGGGTTTTCTTTTCTCCACACCCTCTCCAGCTTTTATTGTTTGTAGATTTTTTGATGATGGCCATTCTGACTGATGTGAGGTGACACCTCATTGTAGTTTTTTTTAACATCTTTATTGAAGTATAATTGCTTTACAATGGTGTGTTAGTTTCTGCTGTATAACAAAGTTAATCAGCTAAACATACATACATCCCCATATCTCCTCCCTCTTGTGTCTAAGACTTGGCACTGCCAAAATAAATAAACAAATACATATATTTTAAAAATAAAAACAAAACTAACAAAAACAGAAAACAAAAATCAAAACAGGGACTTCCCTGGTGGCAGAGTGGTTAAGTTCTGCCTGCCGGTGCAGGGCACATGGGTTCGAGCCCTGATCCGGGAGAATCCCACATGCCGCAGAGCAGCTAGGCCCATGTGCCACAACTACTGAGCCTGCGCTCTAGAGCCTGCAAACCACAACTACTGAGCCCACGTGCCCAGAGCCCATGCTCCGCAATGAGGGAAGTCACCACAGTGAGAAACCCTCGCACTGCAATGAAGAGTAGCCCTTGCTCACTGCAACTAGAGAAAGCCCTTGCACAGCAACGGAGACCCAACACAGCCAAAATGAATAAATAGATAGGTAGATAGATAGATAGATAAATAAATAAATTTTTTAAAAATCAAAACCAAAACAGAAAGCAAACTAAGAAAAAAAGCAAAGAATACATAAAACAAACACACAAAAACAGTGGGAAAAAGATAAAAGCAAAACAATAGAAAATAAAGAGAAAAACAAAAAAAATGAAAGAACAAAAACGTAAAATAAAAATGGAAAAGTAAAAAATATATTACACAAGTTTTTTTAAAAGAAAAGAAAAAAAAATTTTTAAAGTAAAAGAATAACAGCAGAGCAAAACAAAATAAAACAAGAAAATTTTTCCTGGGGTCTCAGCTGTCAGTGTTCTTGCCCCCACAGTGAGGCACCGCCAACCCCGACCTCCCAGGAGGCCCTCCAATACCTCTAGGTAGGTCTCTGGACCCACTGTGGGCACTCTGGGGGCAGTTCAGCCTCTGACCTGCCCCAACTCCTGCATGTACTTGCCCTCAAAGTCCACGGCTGCTAAAGCTAGACTGGTCTCAGTTGTGGGAGCACTCACTGTCTATTCAGATATTCCACAGGTGCAGGATTTACCAAGCTGATCATGGGGATTTAACCCACAGCTTGTGCAGCTGTACAGAGAGATTTCTGTTCCTCTCCCTTGTGCAGCTGTACAGCCCCTGGGGCTCAGCTTTGGTTTTGGTCCCACCTCTATGTGTGGGCCACCCTCAGGCATCTGTTCCAGGTGAGAGGGGGTGAAAGCAACAGCTGACTGGGGCACAATTGCTTGGTCAGGCCAGGGAGGGATAAGGTGGGCACAACTGGGGCACTTGCACTCACTCTGATGGGATACCCCTCTAGTGCATGCAGCTGCAGAGACCAGCAGGAAGTTGCAACAGTCTGAGGCACTCTGGTGGGCAGTTCCCACAGAAGCAGGGGCTGGCGTGTGGGGAGAGAGTCCACGATGGCAGCCCAGCCCCTTGCGCACCACTCAACAATGGCACCTCATTTCCAAGGCAGATCATGCTTCCTCCAGGAGGATTCCCAATCACAGAACCCCTCACTCTTGTCCCCTCAGGTTGTCTCTGCGCACCTGAGCTCGTCATTCCCATCCCTTCAGGCCATCTCCATGCAGCCAACAGCAGCCTTCTCTCCAGGTCCACTCTCACAACCCCACACTTTAGCACTCAGCCCCCGCCAGCACTGGCAGATTCCCCTCTCAGGCTGGGGCACCCAGGGCTGATTCCCTGGAGGCTTTGGTTGGGGCAGCGCTCAGGACCCTGGACCCTGTGTGGGCAGAGGAGGCCTAGGCTTGAGGCGCAGGCTAGCCTGCTCAGATGTGTGCCCCTCCACTGCATGCGGAGTCAGGGGCCAGAGGGTAGGGAACAGCATTGCAATGGTGGCCCCGCCCCTTGTGTACCACTCAACAGTGGTGCCTTGTTTCTATGGTGGCCTGGTTGTGGATCTCCTTATTCCCATCCCTTCAGGCTGTCTCTTCACAGCCAACAGCTGTCCCCTCCCTGGGTCCACTCTCCAAACCCCACTTTCCAGTACCCATCCCCCCTCCACACCAAGAGACACACAACTCAAGCTGGGGTGCACAGGGCTGCAGCAAGGACCATGTGCATAGATCTTACACTGTCCTGCCTTCCACAGACCTGTTGCTGTGTTCTCCTCTGATCTCCCAATCCCGCAAAGGTCCCTCTCTGTCCCAGCTGATTTCTCCACCATGAGGGGGCTTCTCTGAGTGCAGGAAGCTCTCCTCACCTTCATCTCCCTGCCAGCGGTGCTGGTCCTTTCCCGTTTCCTCTTTTCTTTTTTTTTTCTTTCTTTCATCCTACCCAGTTGCTGGGGGGTTTTCTTGTCCTTTTAGGTGTCCAAGGTCTTCCACTAGGATTCAGCAGGTGGTCTGTGAGAATTGTTCCATTTGTAGATGTATTCCTGAGGTACTTGTGAGGAGAGGCGAATTCCATGTCCTCCTATTTCACCATCTTGACTCCTAGAGTCAGAAATGATTTTTTAAATATGACACCCAAAGTATAAGCAACAAGAGCAAAATGAAGCAAGTGGGTTACATCAAACTAAAAACCTTCTTCATACCAAAAAAAAAAAAAAACAAAATGTAAAGGCAACCTATGGAATGGGAAAGAATGTTTGCAAATTATATATCTGATAAGGGGTTAATATCCAAAAATATATAAAGAACACATACAACTCAATAGCAACAAAAACCAACAACCCAATTTAAAAACAGGCAAAGGAAATGAATAGACATTTTTCCAAAAAAGATATACATATGACCAAAAGGTACTTGAAAGGGTGCTCAACATCACTAATCATCAGCGAAATGCAAATTAAAACCACAATGAGAGGGACTTCCCTGGTGGCACAGTGGTTAAGAATCCACCTGCCAATGCAGGGGACATGGGTTTGATCCCTGGCCTGGGAAGATCCCACATCCTGCGGAGCAACTAAGCCTGTGCACCACAACTACTGAGCCTGCGCTCTAGAGCCCACGGGCCACAACTACTGAGCCCGCATGCCACAACTACTGAAGCCCATGTGAATTTATATACATATGTGTGCATGTATACATATATAACACTCACAAATAATGGAATATTATTCAATCATGAAAAGAAGGAAATCTTACCATTTGCAACAATACAGATGGACCTCGGGGGCATTTATGCTAAGTGAAATAAGTCAGGCAGAAAAACACAAATACTTATGATCTCACTTATATGTAGAATCTAAGAAAGCCAATGTCATAGAAACATAGTAGAATAATGGTTGCCAAGGAATGGAGAGTGGGGGAAATGGAGACATGTTGGACAAAGGATACAAACTTCCAGTTAAGATGATTGAGTTTGGGGGATCTAATGTAGAGCAAGGTGAATACAGTTAATAATACTGTATTGAATACTTGAAAGTTGTGAAGAGAGTAAATATGAAATGTTCTCACCACAACAAAAAGCAATTATGTAACATAATGGAGGTGTTAACTAACCTTATTTGGTAACCATTTTGCAATATATACATGTATCAAATCATCATGTTGTACACCTTAAACTTAGACAATGTTATATGTCAAATATATCTCAGGATAGCTCAGGAAAAAATCAATTGTATTTCTGTGCACTACCAAAGTTCAACTGGAAAATGGAATTTTTAAAATTAACACTTATACTAGCTCCACAAAAATGAAATATGTAAAAACCTAAAAACATGTACAGGATATGTAGGATGAAAACTAAAAAATACTGATGAAAAATCAAAGAACACCTAAATTAACTGAGAACCATACCATGTTCATGGATTAAAAGACTTGTGTAGGTGCAGGAAATTTTTCAGCTGTCTCCAAATTGACCTAAGGATTAAACATAATTCCAATCAAAACTCCACTGGATTAGTTGTAGATACAGACAAGCTGATTTTAAACTTTACATGGAAAGGCAAAAGAACTAGAAGAAAAGAATATTAAAAAGAAGAAATTTGGAATAATCACAGTAACTTCAAGACTTATTATGAAGCTATAGTAATTAAGACAACATGGAATTTGCATTGATAGACATAAATCGACATAATAGTCGAGAAATAGACCCACGTGAATATAGTCACTTGATTTTTTTTACAAAGATACAAAGGCATCTTGATGGTGGGAGAATAGTAATTCTTTTAATGGTTTTGAGAAAATTGGGTATCCATATTTTTTAAATGAACCTCAACTTAAACTCCACACCTTATATAAATATTAAGTCAAAATGGATCATAGAACCAAATATAAAATTACAAAACATTCAGAAGAATACAGAGAGAAAATCTTAATGGCATTGGTATAGGCAAATAGTAAATATGACACTAGAGATACAATCCATTAAGATATAATTGATAAATTAGAATTCATTAAAATTTAAAATATTTGCTCTGATAGTCACTGTTAAAAGAAGGAAAACATAAACCACTGACTGGGAAATAATATTTGCAAATTACATATCCAATGACGACTTGTAGCCAGAACTCACAACACTCAATGCAGAGAAAATAAGTGACACAATTCGTATGTGGGCAAAAGACATGAGCAGGCACTTCACAAAAGAGGATTATAGGATGACAGATAAGCAGATGAAAAGATGTTCACCATCATTAGCCATTAGAGAACTAAAAGCTAAAACTATGAGTACCACTACACACCTATTACGATATCTAAAGTAAACAATTATAACAACTCCAAGTGCTGGTGAGGATGGAGCAGAACTATAGTTGGCAGAACTATAACTCTCATACCTGCATAGTGGGTGGGCAAAATGGTAGAGCCACTCTGAAACACAGTTTGGCAGTTTCTTACAAATATAATTCGTATCACCAAAAAAAAAAAAAAGGATGAAAGGAAACTTTTAGAGGTGATGGGTAAGTTTATTACCTGATCGTGGTGATCACGGGTGTATGAATAGGTTCAAACTCATCAAATTGTATACATTAAATGTGTGCCCTTTTAATATCAATTATAGCTCAATAAAGCTATAAAACGTTAAACATAAATGTACCATAAGGACCAGCAATCCTAAACCAAGTATTTGCTCCACAAAAATAACAATTCTGTACCTGCAAAAAGCTGTACACAAATGTTTGTAAAAGCTCCATTCATAATCCCCATATATTGGAAACAACCCAAATAGCCTTCAATGAGGGAATGTATAAACAAACTGTGGTATATCCATACAATGGAGTACCACTCCAGAATTAAAAGGAATAAAACACTGATACATGGAACAAAATTAACTAATCTCAAAGCTAAGTGAAAATAAAAGCTGTTCTCAAAAGTCCTATATTCTATTCTGTGATTCCATTTATATACTGACAGAAAACAGACCAGTGGTTGTCAGGATTTAGGAATGGAAGGGAAACGTGAAAACAAAGCGATAACACAGGCAGTTTAAGGGGTAATAGAACTGTTCTGTACTCTGATTGTGCTTGTTTTTAACCAATCTATACATTTGAAAATTAATAAAGGAAACCTCAACTAAAATTAAAAGTTGGGAATGGCCTGTAGAGGGAACTCTCATGCATGATCACTGGCCATCCTTTGCATGCACGGACCTTGATTTGCATGCCCAACAGGAAGAAGCATAAATTGCACTCCCAAACAGAAAGTGCAACTACTTTAGTATCCTGAAGGAAGAATTTTCCTTGCTCAGCAAGAGCCCAACCAATAAAGAATGGGTGCAGCTCAGCCAATGAGAAACCATCATCACCATGAACTCCTACTTTTCTCCAATGAACTTTTATTTAGAGCTGTCCCTCTCAACTACACCTGCTTCCCTATAAAAGCAGCCTCTTTTCCTTTGTTCTCTGTACTTGTCTATGGTTTGACATAGATTGCATGTCTCAAAGTTCAATTAATTGCTGTTTCCCAAATAAAACCCATTTTGCTGGTAAAATAACTTGTTTTATTAGTTTTCAGTTAATACATGTTGAAATTCATATGACAGACAAATCTGAAATCCATGAGGCAGTATGCAAAAAATATATTTTAAGGTAAGTCTTTAAATATTGTACTTTATTATTTTACAGCAGTTTTAGGTTCACAGCAAAATTGAGAGGAAGGCACAAAGATTTTACATTCACCTCCTGTCCCCACACATGCATAGCTTCCCCCACTTTCAACATCACTCAGCCGAATTGTACATTTGTTATAATTGATGAATCTACATTGACACATTATAATCACCCAAAGTCCATAGTTTACCTTTGGGTTCACTCTTGGTGTCATACAATCTATGGGTTTGGGCAAATGTATAATGCCATGTATCTATTATTATAATATCATACAAAGTATTTTTACTTTCCTAAAAATTCTCTTTGTTCCACCTCTTCATTCCTCCCTCCACCCCAACCCTTGGCATACACTGATCTTTTTACTGTCTTCACAGTAAAAATGGAGACAAATGTTTTCTTTACCAGAATGTCATAAAATTGGAATCATACAGTATGTAGCCTTTTCAGATTGGCTTCTTTCACTTAGCAATATGCATTTGTTTCCTCTATGTCCTTTTATGACTTGATAGCTCATTTCTTTTTATTATTGAATAATTTCCCAATGTCTGAATGTACCACAGTTTATTTATCCATTCACTTACCAAAGGACATCTTGGTTGCTTCCAAGTTTGGATAATTATGAATAAAGCTGCTATAAACATCCATGTCCAGGTTTTTGTGTGGACAAAACTTTCAACTCCTTTTGGGTAAAAACCAAGGAATGTGATTGCTGGATTATATGGTAAGAGTATATTTAGTTTTGTAAGAAACTGCCAATCTGTCTTCCAAAGTGGCTGTATAGTTTTGCATTTCCACTAGCAATGAATGAGAGTTCCTGTTCCACATCCTCACCAGGATTTGGTGTTATCAGTGTTCCAGATTTTGGTCATCCTAATAGGTGTGAAGTGGTATCTCACTGTTGTTTTAATTTGCATTTTCCTGATGACATAGAATGTAAAGCATCATTTCACATGTTTATTCACTATCTGTATATCTTCTTTGGTAAGGTATCTGTTAAGGATTTGGGCCCATTTTTAATCAGGTCGTATGTTTTCTTATAGGCGACTTTTAAGAATTATTGGTATAGGGCTTCCCTGGTGGTGCAGTGGTTGAGAGTCCACCTGCCGATGCAGGGGACACAAGTTCGTGCCCCAGTCCGGGAAAATCCCACATGCCGCAGAGCGGCTGGGCCCGTGAGCCACGGCCGCTGAGCCTGCACGTCCGGAGCCTGTGCTCCGCAACGGGAGAGGCCACAACAGTGAGAGGCCTGTGTACCGAAAAAAAAAAAAAAAAGAATTATTGGTATATTTAGGATAACAGTCCTTTATCAGTGGTGTTTTTGTAAATATTTTCTGTCTGTAGCTTGCCTCCTATTTTTCTTGGCATCTTTCGCAGACCAGAAGATTTTAATTTTAATAAAGTCTTGTTTCTTATTTCTTTCATAGATCATTCCTTTAGTGTTTTATCTAAAAAGTCATCACCATACCAAGGTCATCTAGGTTTTCTACTGTTATGTTCTAAGAGTTTTATGTGTTTACATTATACAATTAGGTCTATGATCCATATTGAGTTGATTTTTTGAACTGTGTAAGGTCTGTGTCTAGATTCATTTTTATGCATGTGGATATCCAGTTTTTCCAGCACCATTTATTGAAGAGACTCTCTTTGCTCTATTTTATTGCATTTGCCCCTTTGTCAAAGATCAGCTGACTATATTTATGCAGGTCTATTTACGGGCTCTCTATTCTGTTCCACTGATCTATTTGTCAGTTCTTTCCCTAATATCTCACTCTTGATGACTGTAGCTTTATTGTAGTTCTTGGAGTCAGATGATGTCAATCCTATAATTTTGTTCTCTCCTTCAATATGTGTTGGCTATCCTGGGTCTTTTGCCTCTCCATATAAACCTTTATTTTCTTTGGCCAGTGGCTTGCAGGATTTTAGTCCCCCGACCAGTATTTGAATCCCAAGTCCTAACCACTGGGCCACCAGGGAATTCCCTATAAACTTTTGAATCAGTTTGTCAATATCCATTAAAAAACGTGCTGGGATTTTGATTGGGATTGCATTGAATCTATAGATCAATTTCAGAAGCACTGACATCTTGACAATATTAAATATTCCTACCCATGAACATGGACTCTCTCATCATTTACTTAGTTCTCTTTTGATTTCATTAATCGGCATTTTATAATTTTTCTCATATAGATCTTGTACATGTTTTGCTATATTTATATCTAAATATTTAATTTGGGGAAGCTAATGTAAATGATATTACATTTCTAATTTCAAATTCAACTTATTTGTTGCTGATATGTAGAAAAGAGATTGATTTTTGTACATTAAAATCTTATTCTGCAACCTTGCTATAAGCATTAGTCCCAAGAGTTTTTTGTTGATTCTTTCAATTATCTACAAAGACTATCATGTTATCTGAAAACACAATTTTATTTCTTCCTTCCCAATCTGTATACATTTTGTTTCCTTTTCTTGTCTTATTGCATTAGCAAGGACTTTCAGAAATGGAATGGTGAGAGAGGAAATCCTTGCCCTGTACCTGATCATAGTGGGAAAGCTTCAAGTTTCTCACCATTAAGTAGGATGTTAGTGATGGATTTTTTTCATAGATAGGCCTTATCAAGTTGATAAAGTTCCCCTCTGTTCCTAATTTACTGAGAGCTTATCAGGAATGAGTGTTGGATTTTGTCAAATGTGTTTTCTGCATCTATTGATATGAACATGTGATTTTCTTTTTTAGTTTATTGATGTGATGGATTTCACTTATCGATTTTCAAATGTTGAACCAGCCTTGCATACCTGGAATAATTTACACGTGGTTGCAGTGTATAATTCTTTTTACACATTGCTGGATTTGATTTGCTAATATTTTATTGAGAATTTTTGCATCTGATAAGCCAATCTTAAAAATAAAAGTTAAGATAATAGGGTTCAAAATGGCAGCATAAAAAGAGCCTGAACTTACCTCCTCCCAAGGATACAATAAATATACAGCTATATTAAGGATCATTTCACCTGAAAAGAACGTGAGAATTGACTTGAGATGTGGGGGCGAGCAGTCACAGCACTATCCCACCACCTTGCTGAAGCTAGGGAATGTCTGTGGTTGCAGCACACACACACACACACACACACACACACACACACACACACACACCATTCCCTGGCTGGGACAAGCGAGTATGACAAGTTGCAGTATTATTCCTCTCCCAGCCTAAAGCCAACTCAACACTTCCCTGCCACCAGGCTGGGTCTTGCAAATATGAGCACTTTCAGCATTCTCCTACACCTGGCCTAAAGCTGACATGCACTCAGACAAGGCACTCTACTGCTGTGTTGCTGAAGCCTGCAACTGTATGCAGTCGTTTTCCCACTGCCTTTCTGAAAAAAGGGAACAAGCTCTGCACCATACACTCTCCAGCTTCCTAGCTAAAGTTGTTGGGCATGTACAATTCACAAAAGGGACAGCACTTGATTGCCTGGCCCTGTTGACCAAGAGGGCTGGCATTCCAGAGCTCCATGGGACTGTAACAATCAGAAAGACAGTTCTCAGCAGGCCACCAACACCAGGGTACTGCACAGACAGCAGACTGAAACACAGTCTCAGTCTTCCTGTGAAAAAGGCCTATTTACTTAGTCTGGAACTTCACCATGAAGTAGAGGCTTCAGGTTTCCCACACATCTAGAGGTTAAGGAGGTGCTCCCAGGGTACATAAGCAGGGAGACACCATCCTTGCCCACCCTCTTGGCCTCACTAATGCTCAACAAGGCTCCCTGGAGTGTAGCCTATACACTAGTCAGGAGCCCCAATTTTTGCAGCTGTTACCCAGAGGACAACTCCAGGTCTCCTGGTCTGGAAGCCAGCAGAGAATACAATTATGGCTCCACTGGACTGTATATATCTGCATACTTTAAAACTACTGCCTGAGGGTCTGGCTTCCAATCAGACTGACACTTGTGTTAAATGAGATTCCTCCCCTTGGAACACTGAGAGGTCTCAGCACATCCTCAACATCAGGGGCATATCAAGAATAAATCAGGTGGTATAGACAACTGCAAAGATTTCTGAGACAACCAAGTGCTAGGACGAGGTTGAATGAGAAGGATCATCACCTACACTAGGTCACTCCTTCAAGAATGAGAGAGGTAGCAATATTGCCTAATACATGGAAATAAACATAGAGACCAAAGCAAAGTGAGGAAACAGAAAAAATATGTTCAAAATGAAAGAACAAGACAAAACCCTCAGAAATAGATCTTAATGATATGGGAATAAGTAATATAATTTATAAAGAATAAAAATGGGCTTCCCTGGTGGCACAGTGGTTGAGAATCCGCCTGCCAATGCAGGGGACATGGGTTTGAGCCCTGGTCCAGGAAGATCCCACATGCTGTGGAGCAACTAAGCCCGTGAGCCACAACTACTGAGCCTGCATTCTAGAGCCCATGCGCCACAACTACTGAAGCCTGTGCGCCTAGAATCTATGCTCCGCAACAAGAGAAGCCACCACAATGAGAAACCCATGCACCACAAAGAAGAGTAACCCCTGTATGTGGCAACTAGAGAAAGCCTGTGCACAGCAACGAAGACCCAACGCAGCCAAAAATAAATAGATAAAAATAATAATAATAATAAAAAAGAAGTGGTGGCCCCTTAAAAAAAAAAAGAATTCAAAGTGATGGTCATAAAGATTCTCATTGAACTTGGAGAAGAATGGATGAACACAGTGAGAACTTGAAAAAAAAATTATAAAGTATAAAAAAGAATCAATCAGAGGTGAAAAACACGTAACTGAAATGAAAAATACACTAGAGGGAATCAATGGAAGGTTAGATAATACGGAAGAACAGACCAATGATCTGGAAGACAGGGTAGTGGAAATCACCCAATCAGAACATCAAAAAGAATACAGAATTCTGTGGAATGAGGATAGTTTAAGGGAACTTGGGGCAACCTCAGGCATACTAACATTTGCATTATAGGGACCTCCAGAAGGAAAAGAAAGAAAGGGGCAGAAAACTTCTTTGTAGAAATAATGGCTGAAAACTCCCCTAACCTGGGGAAAGAAACAGACATCCAAGTATGGAGAGTCCTAAACAAAATGAACCCAAAGAGATCCACACCAAGACACATTACAATTAAAATGTCAAAAGTTAAAAATAAAGAGAACTTTTAAAGCAACAAGTGTAAAACAACTAGTTACATATAAGTGAACCCCCTTAAGATTATCAGTGAATTTCTCAGCAGAAACTTTGGAGGCCAGGAAGAAGTGGCATGATACATTCAAAGTGATGAAAGGACAAAACTTACACCAAGACTACTCTATCCAGCAAGGTTATCATTCAGAATTGAAGGAGAAATAGTTTGCCAGACAAGCAAAAACTAAAGGAGTTCATCACCACTAAACCAGCCTTACAAGAAATGATAAAGGGACTTCTTTAAGCAGAATGGAAGAGTCCATAAATAGAAATAAGAAAATATGCAAAAGAAAAATCTTCTTGGTAAAAACAAATATATAACAAAGCCACTTATGAAGCTAGAATGAAAGGTAAAAAACAAAAGTAGTAATATCAACTAAAAGTACAATAAGTAGTTGAGGGATACACAGAATAAGAAGATGTAAAATAGGTTGTCAAAAATATTAAAAGGGGGAGTAATTTAAAATATAGTGCTTTTAGAATGCATTTGAATTTAAGCAACTATGAACTTGAAATAATCTGCTTTATATACAGATTGTTATATATGAACCTCATGGTAACCAAAATCAAAAAACTTATAATAGATACACAAAAAATAAAGAGAAAGGAATCCAAATATAACACTAAAGAAAATCATCAAACCACAAGGGAAGAGAACAAGAGAAACAGAAAAGAACAGAGAAGAACTGCAAAAAAAAAAAAAAAAAAAAAAACAACCAGAAAACAATGAACAAAACGGCAAAAAGTACATACCTCTCAAAAATTAACTTAAAGGTAAATGGACTAAATAATCCAACCAAAATACATGAAGTGGCTAAATGGATTAAAAAACAAGACCCATATATATGCTGCCTACAAGAGACTTACTTCAGATGTAAGGACACACACACAGACTGAAAGTTAAAGGATGTAAAAAGATCTTCCATGTAAATGGAAACCAAAAGAAAGCTGGAGTAGCTATACTTACACAAAATAGACTTAAAGACTGCAATAAGATACAAATTAGGTCATTAGATAATGATAAAGGAGTCAATCCAACAGGAGGATACACAGGCATACCTCATTTTATTGCCCTTTGTTTATTGTGTTTTACAGACATTGCATTTTTTTACAATTCAAAGCTTCATGACAACCCTGCACTGTCTGATGATGGTCAGCATTTTTTAGTACTTTTTTTAAAGATATAATGTTGTTGGACACAGTAGACTACAGTGTAGTGTAAACATGCCATTTATATGCACTGGAAAACCAAAAAATTCATGTGACTCACTTTATTTCAATATTCACTTTATTGAAGTGATCTGGAACCAAGCTCTCAGTATTTCCAAGGTATGCCTATAATAATTTTAGATATTTATGCACCCAACATAGGAGCATCTATATACAAAGAAATATTAATAGACCTAAAGGGAGAATAAAAGGCAATACATAATTGTAGAGGGCTTTAATACCCCACTTTTATCAATGGATATATCATCCAGACAGAAAATCAACAAGGAAATATTGACCTGAAATGACAAGATGAATTTAACAAAATATACACAACATTCCATCCAAAAGAAACAGAATACACATTCTTCTCAAGAACACATGGAACGTTCTCCAGGATACATCATATGTTAGGGCACAAAACTGGTCTTAATAAATTTAAGGGACTTCCCTGGTGGCACAGTGGTTAAAAATCCACCTGCCAATGCAGGGGCACGGGTTTGATCCTTGGTCCAGGAAGACCCCACATGCTGTGGAGAACCTAAGCCCATGTGCCACAAGTACTGAGCCTGCACATCACAACTACTGAAGCCTGCATGCCCTAGAGCCCGTGTGCCGCAACTAT
Organism: Mesoplodon densirostris; assembly: GCF_025265405.1. Taxonomy (NCBI): domain Eukaryota; kingdom Metazoa; phylum Chordata; class Mammalia; order Artiodactyla; family Ziphiidae; genus Mesoplodon; species Mesoplodon densirostris. The sequence continues at coordinate 90,534,679 of NC_082681.1, forward strand.
TGAGCCCACACACCACAACTACTGAAGCCCATGTGCCTAGAGCCCATGCTCTGCAACAAGAGAAGCCACTGCAATGAGAAGCCTGCGCACCGAAACAAAGAGTAGCCCCCCTCTCGCCACAACTAGAAAAAGCCCATACGCAGCAATGAAGACCCAACATAGCCCCAAAAAATAGATAAATAAAAAATAAAATAAAATAAAATAAAATAACTTAAGAAAATAAATTTAAGAAAATTGAAATCATATCAAGCATCTTTTTGGACTACAGAAACTAGAAATCAATTAGAAGAAGAAAAGTGGAAAATTCACAAATAAGTGGAGATTAAACATGTTACTGAAAAACCAATGAGTCAAAGAAAAATCAATAGAGAAATAAAAAATGCCTTGAGTCAATGAAAATGGAAATACAACATACCAAAACATATGGGCTACAGCAAAAGGAGTTGCAAGAGGGAAATTCATGGAGATAAATGCTTACATCATAAAACAATAAAAAGCTCAAATAAACAACCTAACTTTATACCTCAAGGAACTAGAAAAAAGAAGAACAAATGAAGCCCAAAGTCAGTAGAAGGAAGGAAATAATAAAGATCCGAGTGGAAATAAATGAAATAGAGACTAAAAGGACAATCTAAAAAAATCAATAAAATTAAGAGCTCATTCCTTGAAAAGATAAATAAAATTGACAAAACTTTAGCTGCACTCACCAAGAAAAAAAGAGCAAGTCTCATATAAATAAAATCAGAAATTATAGAGATGTTACAATTGATACCACAGAAATACCAAGGATAATAAGAGACTACTATGAAGAATTATATACCAACAAATTGGACAACCTATAGGAAACTGATAAATTCCTAGAAACATACAACCTACCAAGACTGATTTAGGAAGAAACAGAAAATATAAATAGACCAACCACTCCCCAAAAATTAAAAGCCCTGGATAAGATGGCTTCAATGGTAAATTCTACCAAACATTTGAAGAATAAATACCAATACTTCTCAAACTCTTCTAAAATATAGAAAAGGGAGGGGGCAACACATCTAAATGCATTTTTTGAGACCAACATTACCTTAATCTCAAAATTAGACAAGGACACCAAGAAAAGAAAATTACAGTCCAACATTCCTGAGGGACATAGAATCAAAAATCCTCAAAAAAATATTTGCAAACAAAATTCAGCAACACAATAAAAGAATGGTAACCATAATCAAGTGGAATTTTTCCAGAGATTCAATAATGGTTCAACATCCACAAATCAAACAGTATGCCATACCACAGTAACAAAATGAGTGACAAAAATCGTATGATCATCTCAAAAGACAGAAAAGACATTTGACAAATGTCAACATATATTTATGATAGAAACTCTCTCTCAACAAGGTGAGTATAGAGGGAATATATCACAACATAATAAAGGCCATAGAAGACAAGCCCATGGCTAACTTCATGCTCAGTGGTGAAAAACTGAAAGCATTTCCTCTAAGGTCAGAAACAAGACAAAGATGCCCACTCTCTTCACTTTTATTCAACATAATATTGGAAATCCTAGCCACAGCAGTCAGACAAGGAAAAGACATAAATGGAAACAATATTGAAAATGAATAAGTAGAATTGTCACTGTTTGCAGATGAAATGATACTACATATGGAAAATCCTAAAGACACCACCTAAAAGGGGTGGGATGAACTGGGAGATTGGGATTGACATATATACACTAATATGTGTAAAATAGATAATTAATAAGAACCTGCTGTATAGTACAGGGAACTCTACTCAGTGCTCTGTGGTGACCTAAATGAGAAAGAAATCCCAAACAAGGAGATATATGTATACATATAGCTGATTCACTTCACTGTACAGCAGAAACTAACACAACATTGTTAAGCAACTACACCCCAATTTTTTTTAAAAAAAAACACCTAAAATTTATTAGAACTAATTAATGAATTCAGTAAAGTTGCAGGATACACAATTAATACACAGAAGTCAGTTGCCTTTCTATACAATAATAATGAATTATCAGAAAGAGAAATTATTAAAACAAGCCTATTTACAACTGAATCAAAAAGAATTAAGTACCTAGGAATAAATGTAACCAAGAAAGTAAAAGACTCATACTTGGAAAACGAATAGGTATTGATGAAAGAAACTGAAGATGATACAAATGGATGGAAAGATATACCATGTTCATGGGTTGGAAGAATTAATATTGTTAGGCAGAACACTCTATGACATAAATCACAGCAAGATCCTTTTTGACCCACCTCCTAGAGGAATGGAAATAAAAACAAAAATAAACAAATGGGACCTAATGAAACTTAAAAGCTTTTGCACAGCAAAGGAAACAATAAACAAGACGAAAAGACAACCCTCAGAATGGGAGAAAATATTTGCAAATGAAGCAACTGACAAAGGATTAAGCTCCAAAATTTACAAGCAGCTCATGTAGCTCAAGCAGCTCAATATCAAAAAAACAAACAACCCAATCCAAAAATGGGCAGAAGACCTAAATAGACATTTCTCCACAGAAGATATACAGAGTGCCAACAAACACATGAAAGAATGCTCAACATCATCAATCATTAGAGAAATGCAAATCAAAACTACAATGAGATATCATCTCACACCAGTCAGAATGGCCATCATCAAAAAATCTACAAACAATAAATGCTGGAGAGGGTGTGGAGAAAAGGGAACACTCTTGCACTGTTGATGGGAATGTGAACTGATACAGCCACTATGGAGAACAGTATGGAGGTTCCATACAAAACTAAAAATAGAATTACTATACAACCCAGCAATCCCACTACTAGGCATATACCCTGAGAAAACCATAATTGAAAAAGAGTCATGTACCAAAATGTTCATTGCAGCACTATTTACAATAGCCAGGACATGGAAGCAACCTAAATGTCCATAAACAGATGAATGGATAAAGAAGATGTGGCACATATATACAATGGAATATTACTCAGCCATTAAAAGAAAGAAAATTGAGTTATTTGTAGTGAGGTGGATGGACCTAGAGTCTGTCATACAGAGTGAAGTAAGTCAGAAAGAGAAAAACAAATACCATATGCTAACACATATATATGGAACCTAAGAAAAAAAAAAAAAGGTCATGAAGAACCTAGGGGCAAGATGCGAATAAAGATGCAGACCTACTAGAGAATGGACTTGAGGATATGGGGAGGAGGGAGGGTAAGCTGTGACAAAGTGAGAGAATGGCATGGACATATATACACTACCAAATGTAAAATAGATAGCTAGTGGGAAGCAGCTGCATAGCACAGGGAGATCAGCTGGGTGCTTTGTGACCACCTAGAGGGGTGGGATAGGGAGGGTGGGAGGGAGGGATATGCAAGAGGGAAGAGATATGGGGATATATGTATATGTATAACTGATTCACTTTGTTATAAAGCAGAAACTAAGACACCATTGTAAAGCAATCATACTCCAATAAAGATGTTAAAAAAAACTTTCTGTTATAAACAAACAAATAAATAAATAAAGTGGCAGAGCCGGGGGTGGGGGGAAAGAATTAATATTGTTAAAATGACCATACTACCCAAGATGATCTACAGATTTGATGCAATCCTTATCAAAGTACCAATGAAATATTTCACTGAACTGGAACAAAGGATCCTACACTTTGTATGGCATCACACACACACTAAAACCCAAGTAGCCAAAACAGTCTGAGAAAGAAGAAAAAGCTGGAGGTATCACACTCCCTGATTTCAAACTATACTAAAAAGCTACACTAATCAAAACAGTATGGTACTGGCATGAAAACAGACACATATATCAATGTAACAGAATAAGGAGTCCAGAAATAAACCCACATTTATATGGTTAATTAATCTATGACAAAGGAGGCACAAATATGCAATATGAGAAAGACAGCTTCTTCAGTAAATGATGTTGGAAAAACTAAACAGCCATATGCCAAAAAAAACCCCAACAAACTGGACTACTTTTTCATACCATGTACAAAAGTAAACTCAAAATGGATTAAAGACTTAAATGTAACACCTGAAACCATAAAATTCATAGAAGAATCACAGGCAATACATTCTCTGACATTTATCTTAGCAACGTGTTTTTGGATAGGTCTCCTCAGGCAAGGGAAACAAAATGGGACTACATCAAAATAAAAAGCTTTTGCACGGTGAAAAAAATTATCAACAAAATGAAAAGGAAATGAGAGATTATATTTGCAAATGATATATCCAACAAGAGGTTAATATGCAAAATATGAAAAGAACTCATACAACTCAACATCAAAAAAACAAACCCAAGTAAAAAATGGGCATATGGGGCTTCCCTGGTGGCGCAGTGGTTGAGAATCTGCCTGCTAATGCAGGGGACACGGGTTCGAGCCCTAGTCTGGGAGGATCCCACATGCCATGGAGCACCTAGGCCCGTGAGCCACAACTACTGAGCCTGCGCGTCTGGAGCCTGTGCTCCAGAACGAGAGGCCGCGATAGTGAGAGGCCTGCGCACTGCGATGAAGAGTGGCCCCCGCTTGCCACAACTAGAGAAAGCCCTCGCACAGAAACGAAGACCCAACACAGCAAAAATAAATTAATTATTTTTTTTAAAAAAATGGGCATAGGGCTCTTTTCGTGCCTAGTGCAGCCATGGCTCGTGGTCCCAAGAAGCACCTGAAGCATGTAGCAGCTCCAAAGCATTGAATGCTGGATAAACTGACTGGTGTGTTTGCTCCTCGTACATCTACTGGTCCCCACAAGCTAGGGGAATGTCACCCCCTAATCATTTTCCTAAGGAACAGACTTAAGTATGCCCTAACAGATGAAATAAAGAAGATCTGCATGCAGCGTTTCATTTGGATTGATGGCAAGGTCCGCACTGATATAACCTACTGCTGGTTTTATGGATGTCATCAGCATTGACAAGACTGGAGAGAATTTTCGTCTGATATATGGCACCAAGAGCCGCTTCGCTGTTCATTGTATTACACCTGAGGAGGCCAAGTATAAGTTGTGTAAAGTGAGAAAGATCTTTGTGGGGACAAAAGGAATCCCTCATCTGGTGACCCATTATGCTCCCACCATCCACTACCCTGATCCCCTCATCAAGGTGAATGACACCATTCAAATTGATTTGGAGACTGGCAAGATTACTGATTTCATCAAATTTGACACTGGTAACCTGTGCATGGTGACTGGAGGTGCTAACCTGGGAAGAACTGGTGTGATCACTAACCGGGAGAGACATCCTGGTTCTTTTGATGTAGTTCATGTGAAAGATGCCAGTGGCAACAGCTTTGCCACCTGGCTCTCCAACATTTTCATTATTGGCAAAGGCAACAAACCATGGATCTCTCTTCCTCATAGAAAGGGTATCCGCCTTACCATTGCTGAGGAGAGAGACAAGAGACTGGTGGCCAAACACAGCAGTGGATAAAATGATCTCTAAGTGACATGATTGGAAAAGTCTTTGTACTTAAAGATAATACCACATTAAAAAAATGGGCATAGGACCTAAATAGATATTTTTCCAAAGAAGACATACATATGGCCAACAGACACATGAAAAGATGCTCAACATCACTAATCATCAGAGAAATTCAAATCAAAATCACAATGAGATACCACCTCACACATGTCAGAATAGCTATTACCAAAAAGACAACAAAATACAAGTGTTGGTGAAGATGTGGAGAAAAGTGAACACTCCAGCACTGTTGGTGGAAATACAAGTTGGTGCAGCCAGTATGGAAAACAGTATGGAAGTTCCTTGAAATTTAAAAATAGAACTGTCATATAATTCAGCAATTCCACTTCAGGGGATTTACCCAAAGAAAACAAAAATACTAATTCAAAAAGTTATGTGCACTTCATGTTTATTGCAGCATTATTTACAATAGCCAAGATAGTAAAGCAACCTAGGTGTCCATCAATAGACAAATGGATAAAGAAGATATGGTATTGTATCTCGATAATTTAAAAAAAATTTTAATACATTGAATTGGATTGAGTTGGATGGAAATGAAAATAAATCATATCAAAATTTGAAGAATAAAGCTAATGCAGTGCTAACATGGCTGTTTCCACATTTGTAATCAACCAGTGTAATCCATCACATCAACAGACTAAACAAGAAACATCATATAATCATATCAATTGATACAGAAGAGCTTTTGACAAAAATTCAACGTCCATTCATGATAAAAAATAATGCTCAGAATAATAGTGATAGACAGAAATTTTCTTAATTTGACACAGAGAATGTAAAAAAGAAACTATAATGTTAAACAAAATGGTGAAAGACAATGTTTTCCCCTAAGATATGGAATAAGACAAGAATTCCACTTTCACCACTTCAACATTATACTGGAAGTTCTCACCAGTACAATGGGCAAGAAAACAAAATAAAAATCATATATACTGAAAATATAGAAATAAAACTGTCTAAATTTGCAGAAGGCAAAGTAATCTACATAGAAAATCCCAAGATATTCACATACACAAAACCTAGTACAAATAAGTGAGTTCAGCAAAGTAACAGTATACAAGAAAAACATACAGAAATCAAACATATTTCTATATGCTAGCAATGAACATGGGGAACCTAAAATTAAAAGCACAATCCCTATTACAATTGTTCAAAAAATTAAATAGATGTTAACCTAACAAAACACACACAATACTTGTATGCTGAAAACTACAAAACACTGAAGAAAGAAATCAAAGACCTAATTATGTGGGGACATACCATGTTCAAGCTTTAGAAAGCCTATTATAGCAAAAATGTCAATTATCTCCAATTAATACACAGGGTTAATGGAATTCCTATCAAAACCCCAATGCCCAGAAAGATTTTTTAATATTGAAAAGAAAATTTACATTTTTATATGAAAAGCTGGGAAATGAGATGTCCACAGGGTCCTTGAAAAGCTCCAATGTATTCCTGGGAATCAGAGTGCCACATGCATATGCAGATCTGTGTTTATGACTAAGGTTGTGTGTACACTGGGGAAATACCTGAGAAAGCCTTAGGCTCTCACCTCTGCCTGTTAATGAGGCTCTGTGCTAGTAGGAAGTTAAGGTCAAGACAGAGTTGTAAACTGCCTGATGAACTGATAAAAGCATGTCACCAGTAAAAACACAGAGCCCCTCAGAAAAGACAAGGAGTGTTACTATTTCCAGACATTTAAAGAATCTCTGTTGGGGGCTTCCCTGCTGGCACAGTGGTTAAGAATCTGCCTGCCAATGCAGGGGACATGGGTTCGAGACCTGATCCAGGAAAATGCCACATGCCATAGAGCAACTAAGTCCATGGGCCACAACTACTGAGCCTGCCCTCTAGAGCCCATAAGCCATAACTACTGAAGCTAGCATGCCTAGAGCCCATGCCCCGCAACGAGAAGCCACCACAATGAGAAGCCGAGGCACCGCAATGAAGAGTAGCCCCCACTCGCTGCAAGTAGAGAAAGCCCGCGAGCAGCAACAAAGACCTAACTCAGCCAAAAATAAATAAATAAATTTATTTTTTTTTAAAAAAAAGGAATCTCTTTTGGTCATTAGCTAACCACTTTGCTCACCAAGCAGAGACTTCAGTGGTCACACATGACAAAGAATACAGGCTTTACAAAATTAATTCAGAAAAGACACTAAATTAAAAAAAACAACAAAGAGCAAAAATAACAAAACATGGGAAAATGGAAGAACCTGACTTCCAGAGTTGCCACATTTTAGATATACATACATATACACACACATATATGTTACTGAGGTAACACTGATTTATAACATTATATAAGTTTCATGTGTACAACATTATATTTCTAGTTCTGTATAGCCTACATGCTCACCACCAAAAATTTATTTTCCATCCGGCACCATACAGTTGAGCCCCCTTACCCATTCTGCACTACCCCCCCATACCACCCCCTCTGATAACCACTACTCTGTTTTCTATATCTATGTGTTTGTTTTTGTGTGGTTTGTTCATTTATTTACACATTATAATACTGCAAATGTCCAGTTTTCAACAACAACAACAAAAAATGAGGCATGCCAAAACCCAAGAAACTATGGTTCATATACAGAAAAAAGCAATCAGTTGAAACTGTTCCTAGGGAAGCCCAGAGGGTAGACTTAAAGATAAATATATTAAATCAACTGTCTTAAGTATGTTCAAAGAGCTTAAGGAAGTTATGTGAATAATGTCTAAATACATAAAGAATATCAATAAAGAGATAAAAATTAAACAAAGGAACAAAATTAAAATTCTGGAGCTGTAACGTTAAATACTGAAATACAAAATTCACTAGAGGGATTCAATAGTAGATTTTTGCAGGAATAAAAAAGAATCATCAAAAAAAAGATCAATTAGAGTATCCAATCTGAAGAGCAGAAAGAAAAAAGAATGAAGAAAAATGATTCAGACCTAGGAGACCTGTGGGACAGTAATAAACATATCGATGTGTGCATAATGGAAATTTAAGCAAAAGAGGAGGGAAATGGAGAAAAAGAATATTTGAAAAAATAATAGGGGCTTCCCTGGTGGCACAGTGGTTAAGAATCCACCTGCCAATGCAAGGGACACAGGTTCGAGCCCTGGTCCAGGAAGATCCCACATGCCGTGGAGCAACTAAGCCCATGCGCCACAACTACTGAGCCTACACTCTACAGCCTGTGAGCCACAACTACTGAGCCTGCATGCTACAACTACTGAAGCCCATGCACTTAGACCCTGTGCTCCACAACAAGAGAAGCCACTGCAATGAGAAGCCCACGCACCGCAATGAAGAGTAGCCTCCACTCGCCGCAACTAGAGAAAGCCCACATAGCAACAAAGATCCAACGCAGCCAAAAATAAATTAAATAAATATTTTTTTAAAAAAATAGCTAAAACTTCACAAATTTAATCAAATACATGAATCCATACATCCAAGAACCTCAAGGAACTCCAATGAGTTAAATTCAGAGAGATCCACACCAAGACACATTATAATCACATCACTAAAAGATAAAGACAAGAAGAAAATCTTGAAAGCAATAGGAGATAAATGACTCATCATATATAAGGGATTCTCAATAAAAATTAACAGCCGATTTCTTATCAGATATAATGGTGATTACATGTTTAAAGTGCTGAGGGCCTGCGCTGGAACCCACACTGAACTCTGTGCCCCCTAGCCTGCCAGGGCAGCCCTGCACCCAGCTGTCACTGAGGCAGTGTGCCCCACATTCTCCGCTGTCCCAGCCGGCCAGCTCAGGTGTTGCCTGGCTTCCCTTTGCTCGCCCACTCTCTCCTGCACACCTGAGGCACTGCTGTCCCATGGCCAAGAATGATGAAAGTCTCAGCCCTCCAAGCTCCCAGGACAGCACCACCGCTGCCGAAGGTGCCGGCCCCCCTGCCACCGCTGCCTCCACAGAACGCAAGATCACGCAAGTCACCCTGAAGACCCTGAAGAAGAAGGAGTACTTCACAGTGTCCAAGAATAGCTCCGCCCTGCAGTTCAAGGAAGAAATCTCTAAATGTTTCAAATCACATACCAACCAACTTGTGTTGATATTTGCTGGAAAAGTTTTAGAAGATCAAGATACTTTGAGTCAGCATGGAATTCACGATGTACTTATTGTTCACCTCGTCATCAAAACACAAAACAGACCTCAGGATCATTCAGCTCAGCAAAAAAACACCAGTAGAAGCAGTGCTACCACATCATCAGCTCCTAATAGCAACTCCACATTTGGTTCTGCTGCTAGCACCCTTTTTGGTTTAGGTGGCCTTAGAGGACTTGCAGGTCTGAGTAGCTTGGGTTTGAATACTACCAACTTCTTTGAACTACAAAGCCAGGTGCAGCAGCAACTTGTGTCCAATCCTGAAATAATGGTCCAGTTCATGGAGAATCCCTTTGTCCAGAGCATGCTTTCAAATCCTGACCTGATGAGGCAGTTAATTATGGCCAATCCACAAATGCAGCAGTTGATACAGAGAAATCCAGAAATTAGTTATATGCTGAATAATCCAGATATTATGAGACAAACATTGGAACTTGCCAAGAATACAGCAATGATGCAGGAAATAATGAGAAACCAGGACCGAGCCTTGACCAACCTAGGAAGCATCCCAGAGGATTCTACAATACTTTATGGTGCATGTACCCAGATATTCAGGAACCAATGCTGAGTGCTGCACAAGAACAGTTTGGTCCTTAGTGAGCAATATATCCTCAGGTGAAGGTAGTTAACCTGCCCGTACAGAAAATAGAGATCGATTACCCAAAACGTGGGCTCCACAGGCTTCTCAGAATTCATCAGCTTCTGAGGGAGGCACTCAGAAGTGCCTAGGAGGCACTAGTGGTAGTGCTGTCAGTGGCACTGCTGGGCAGAGTTCTGTGCCAAATTTGGGGCCTGGAGTAAGAGCAAGTATGTTCAACACACCAGGAATGCAGAGCTTGTTGCAACAAATAACTGAAAAGTCACAACTTATGTAAAATATGTTGTCTGCCCCCTACATGAGAAGCATGATGCAGTCACTAAGCCAGAACCTTGACCTTGCTGCACAGATGCAGACTGCTGAGAAGTTATTGGCAATGTCAAACCCTAGAGCAATGCAGGCCTTGTTACAGATTCAGCAGGGTTTATGTCTGTAACAATAGGAAACATCAATGAAATTAAAAGCTGGTTCTTTGAAAAGATAAACAAAATTGATAAACCTTTAGCCAGACTCATCAAGAAAAAAAAAGAGAGGGCTCAAATCAAAATTAGAAGTGAAAAAGGAGAAATTACAACAGACACCACAGAAAAACAAAGGATCATAAGAGACTACTATAAGCAACTATATGCCAATAAAATGGACAACCTAGAAGAAATGGACAAATTCATAGAAAGGTACAATCTCCCAAGACTGAACCAGGAAGAAGTAGAAAATATGAACAGACCAATCACAAGTACTGAAACTGAAACTGATTTTAAAACTCCCAACAAACAAAAGTCCAGGACCAGATGGCTTCACAGGCAAATTCTATCAAACATTTTGAGAAGAGTTAACACCTATCTTCTGGAACTATTCCCAAAAAACTGCAGAGGAAGGAATACTCCCAAGCTCATTCTATGAGGTCGTCATCACCCTGATACCAAAAACAGACAAAGATACCACAGAAAAAGAGAATTACAGGCCAATATCACTGACGAACATAGACATAAAAATCCTCATCAAAATACTAGCAAACCGAATTCAACAATACATTAAAAGGATCAGACAACATGATCCAGTGGGATTTATCCCAGGGATGCAAGGATTTTTCAATATATGCAAATCAATCAGTGTGATACACCATATTAAAAAACCAAATACTAAAAACCATATACGATCATCTCAATAGATGCAGAAAAAGATTTTGACAATATTCAACACCCATTTATGATAAAAACTGCAGAAAGTGGGCATAGAGAGAACACACCTCAACATAATAAAGCCCATATATGACAAAACTACAGCTAACATCATTCTCAATAGTGAAAAGCTGAAACCATTTCCACTAAGATGAGGAAGAAGACAAGGATGTCCACTCTCGCCACTTTTATTCAACATAGTTTTGGAAGTTCTAGCGATGGCAATCAGAAAAGAAAAAGAAATAAAAGGAATTCAAATTGGAAAAGAAGAAGTAAAACTGTCACTGCTTGCAGATGACATGATACTATACATAGAAAATCCTAAAGATGCTATCAGAAAACTACAAGAGCTCATCAATGAATTTGGTAAAGTTGCAGGATACAAAATTAATACACAGAAATCTCTTGCATTTCTATACAATAACAGCAAAAGATCAGAAACAGAACTTAAAGAAACAATCCCATTTACCATTGCATCAAAAAGAATAAAATACCTAGGAATAAACCTACCTAAGGAGACAAAAGACCTGTACTCTGAAAACTATAAGAAGCTGATAAAAGAAATCGAAGATGACACAAACAGATGGAAAGACTGTGTTCTGGATTGGAAGAATCAATATTGTCAAAATGACTATATCACCCAAAGCAATCTACAGATTCAATGCAATCCCTATCAAATTACCAATGGCATTGTTCACAGAACTAGATGAAAAAAATCTTAAAATTGGTATGGAGACACAAAAGACCCCATATAGCCAAAGCAATCTTGATCTGGAGGAATCCTGCTCCCTGACCTCAGACTATACTACAAAGCTACAGTCATCAAAAGAGTATGGTACTGGCACAAAAACAGAAATATAGATCAATGGAACAGGATAGAAAGCCCAAAGATAAACCCACACACCTATGGTCACCTAATCTAGGACAAAGGAGGCAAAAATATATAATGGAGAAAAGACAGCCTCTTCAATAAGTGGTGCTGGGAAAACTGGACAGCTACATGTAAAAGAATGAAATTAGAACACTTCCTAACACCATACACAAAAATAAATTCAAAATGAATTAAGGCCTTAAGTCTAAGACCAGATACTATAAAACTCCTAGAGGAAAAACATAGGCTAGACACTCTTTGACATAAATTGCAGCAATATTTTTTTGGAATCATCTCCTAGAGTAATGGAAACAAAAACAGAAATAAACAAATGAGACCTAATTAAACTTAAAAGCTTTTGCACAGCAAAGGAAACCATAAACAAAGCAAAAAGACAACATATGGAATGGGAGAAAATATTGAAAACAATGCAACCAGCAAGGGGTTAATCTTTAAAATATACAAACAGTTCATACAGCTTAATACATAAAAAACAAACAATCCAATCAAAAAATGGGCAGAAAACCTAAATAGACATTTCTCAAAAAAAGACACACAGATGGCCAAGAAGCACATGAAAAGATGCTCAACATCACTAATTATTAGAGAAAAGCAAATCAAAACCACAATGAGGTATCACCTCACACCAGTCAGAATGGCCATCATCAAAAAGTCTACAAACAATAAATGCTGGAGAGGGTGTGGGGAAAAGGGAACCCTCCTACACCGTTGGCGGGAATGTAAATTGGTGCAGCCACTATGGAGGACAGTATGGAAGTTCCTTAAAACACTAAAAATAGAGCTACCACATGATCCAGCAATCCCACTCCAGGGCATATTCCCAGAGAAAACCATAATTTGAAAAGATACATGCACCCCAATATTCACTGCAGCATATTCACAATAGTCAAAACATGGAAGCAACCTAAATGTCCCTCGACAGACGAATGGATAATGAAGATGTGGTACATATATACAATGGAGTATTACTTAGCCATAAAAAAGAACAAAATAATGCCATTTGCAGCAACATGGATGGACCTAGAGATTATCATACTAAGTGAAGTAAGTCAGACAGAGAAAGACAAATATTATGATATCATTTGTATGTGGAATCTTAAAAACTTATACAAATTAACATATGTACAAAACAGAAACAGACTCACAGGCTTAGGAAACAAACTTATGGTTACCAAAGGGGAAAGGTGGGGAGAAGGGATCAATGAGGAATTTGGGATTAACAGATACACACTACTGTATATAAAAGAGATAACCAACAAGGACCTAGTGTATAGCACAGGGATTTCTGCTCAGTGTTCTGTAATAACATAAATGGGAAAACAATCTGAAAAAGAATAGATATATGTATATGCATAACTGAATCACTTTGCTGTACACCTGAAACTAACACCACATTGTAAGTCAACTATACTCCGATATAAAATGAAAATTGGAAGAAAATAAAACGAGATATCACCTCACATCTGTCAGATGGCTATCATCAAAAAGAACACAAATAACAAATGTTGGCGAGGATGTGGAGAAAAGGGAACCCTCATACACTGTTGGTGGGGATGTAAATTGGTGCAGCCACTGTGGAAAACAGTATAGAGGTTTCTCAAAAAACTAAAAATAGAACTACCAAATGACCCAGCAATTCTACTTCTGGGTATTTATCCAAAAAATATGAAAGCATTAATTTGAAATCATACATGCACCCCAATGTTCATAGCAGTATTATTTACAATTGCCAAGATATGGAAGCAATCTAAGTGTCCATCAGCAGATGAATGGATAAAGGTGTGGTATATATATGCAATGGAATACTGCTCAGCCATAAAAAAAAGAATGAAGTTTTGCCATTTGCATGGATGGACTTGGAGGGTATTATGCTAAGTGAAATAAGTCAGACAGAGAAAGACAAATACTGTATGATAACATTTATATGTGGAATCTAAAAAATAATAAAAAATAATAAATAATAAAAAGAAACTAGTGAATATAACAAAAAAGAAACAGACTCACAGATATAGAGAACAAATTAGTGGTTACCACGGGGAGAGGGAAGAGGAGAGGGGCAAAAGAAGGGTGGGGGATTAAGAGGTACAAAGTACTATGTATAAAATAAATAAGCTACAAGGATATATAGTACAACACAGGGAATATAGCCAATATTTTATAATAACTATAAATAGATTATAAGCTTTAAAAATTGTGAATCACTATGTTGTACACCTGAAAATTATATAATAATATACATCAACTACACCTTAATTTTTCAAATTTCTTATGCAAAAGTAAAAAAAAAAAGATGTACAATCCTTATTTCCAGAACCTTTGAACATGTTACTTTACGTGGTTAAAGGGACTTCCCAGATGTCCTTAAGGATTTTGAGATGTGGAGATTATCCTGGATTATGCTAGTGCATTCAGTGTAATCACAAGAGTCCTTATAAGTGGAAGGCAGGAGGATTAGAGTGAGATAGAGAAGATACTACATTGCTGCTTTGAAGATGGGGGAAGGGGACATGACCTTAGTAATCTAAGCAGCCTTTAGAAGCTGGAAATAGCAAGGAAATGGATTTTCCCCTAGAATCTCTGGAGGGAGTGTGACCCTGCCAACACTTTTATTTTGGCCCAGTGAAAGTCATGACCAACTGGGATTTATTCACATGATTGAAGGTTTGATTTGACATTAGAAAGCCAATCAGAGAAGCACATCCGGTGGTAGGAGAGCTGTTTGGACTCCTGAGCGGCGGGTCAGAAGAGTGGAGGCTGTGTCCCACAGACTCTAGCATCATGAACATATTTGATCGGAAGATCAACTTTGATGCACTCCTTAAATTTTCCCACATAACCCCCTCGACACAGCAGCACCTGAAGAAGGTCTATGCCAGTTTTGCCCTCAGTATGTTTGTTGTGGCTGCCGGGGCCTATGTCCATGTGGTCACCCACTTCATTCAGGCTGGCCTGCTCTCTGCCTTGGGCTCCCTGGGGTTGATGATTTGGCTGATGGCAACACCTCATAGCCATGAAACTGAGCAAAAAAGACTGGGACTTCTTGCTGGATTTGCTTTCCTTACAGGAGTTGGCCTGGGCCCTGCTCTGGACTTGTGCATTGCCATCAGCCCCAGCATCCTTCCCACCGCCTTCCTGGGCACAGCAATGATCTTCACCTGCTTCACCCTGAGTGCACTCTATGCCAGGCGCCGTAGCTACCTGTTTCTGGGAGGTATCTTGATGTCAGCCATGAGCCTGATGCTCTTGTCTTCCCTGGGGAATCTTTTCTTTGGATCCATTTGGCTTTTCCAGGCAAACCTGTATGTGGGGCTGGTGGTCATGTGTGGCTTTGTCCTTTTTGATACTCAGCTCATTATTGAAAAGGCTGAAAATGGAGATAAAGATTATATCTGGCACTGCGTTGACCTCTTCTTAGATTTCGTTACTCTCTTCAGAAAACTCATGATGATCCTGGCTATGAATGAGAAGGATAAGAAGAAGGAGAAGAAGTGAAATGACCATCCAGCCTTCCCCAATTTGACTTCCTCTCCCTCCGCCCCTCATTTCCTCTTTGCACACATTACAGGTTGCGTGTTCTGTGATAATGAAAAGCATCAGAAAAGCTTTTGTACGTTGTGGTTTTCTCTATTTTGAATTTTTTGATCAAAAAACTGATTAGCGAAATATAGTTTGGAGTTTGGCTTCATATTTTGGGGGTTCTTCCCCGCTCCCTTTTCTGCCATCCCCCATCCCTAGCCTCTTCCTCTGCTCAGGCAGCCAGTCCGTCGTGATGAGGAGCGGGATCCGCAGAGGAAGCAAACTCCAGGAGTCCGCTTTACGACTGAGCTTCACGAGTGGACCTGAACTGTTTGGTAGAGACGCCTTGCTCCGCCCTTCTTCCCTCAGCGTTGTTTGCTTTATGCGCATTTCCTATGGGACTAGGCAGTGTGTTTTCCATTGGAAAGACGTTTGCTGGTCCCATTGTTACTCAGGCTTATTATGTCTGAGCTGCCAACCCCTACAGAGAACATGAAAAGCCTCTTCTGGTGGATGCTTTGCTTCCCCTGAGCTGCCGGAGTCACTGCTGGTCTGGCATACATGCCTTTCTGCCTTGCTGTCACGAAAGGAGTGTGGATTTGTGTAGGTTCCCTTTCCAGTCTCTTGTCTGGCCCTCGGAATCTGCCTGCTTTCCATCCGTGGGGTGGGAGGGTTTCAGCACAAAGGGAAATTCTTGTCAGGCATCTATGAAATGGCTGATTATGTATGGCAAGATATAATGTAGAGTTCCCAGACTTGCCCTTTTTTTTGGTTAAATTGATCACTACCTTAGTTACTGAGTGGCCTCTACCAGGTGGCTGTGATTAAGGGTCCCGGGAGAGGAAGGATAGAGAAGGGGCGGCATGGCTGAGCCTCTGAGGCAATTGTGACTAATCCTGCCAGACAGACCCAAATGAGGGCCTGTTTGGGGCAGGGGAGAGTAGTATCTCCCCCATTAACTGAGTGGGTCTTTGTTCACACCAGTGGCACGGGCCGTGATGGCTTGGGAGGCAGCATTCATAACAGTCCTTAGGTGCGTTTTTGTCTGATCTTGGGCACTAATAGGTAGTGTCAGGCCAGAGATTTGGGGCAGTAGGTAAATGTCCATTTTACAGATGCACTTCAGGTTTTGGTCTGTTCACCTGTTTCTGGAAATCTGCAGCCTTCTTTAGGCAGGGGCTGGGCAACCAAACCTGCAAGACTTCTGCTTTCCTACAGCTCTGTGTTTGCAAGTGTAGGGGGGCAGTACTAATGGGGTCACCAGCTCCTTCCCTGTGAGCTGCCACAGCCAGCTGGCACAGAAGATCAGGCACCCTTGGGAGTATTTGTGGCTCTGGCTACTCACAGGGCTTTAAAGTAAGGGGAACTGAGCCATTGAAAACTCATTGCTAGTAGGACACCATTTTTGGCTTTCCCTGTTCACAACCAGTACCCAGTTTGACCCAATGGCTACTGGTTCACAGTGCACCACATCACTGTGCCATCCCATGAAACAGTTTTGTTCCCAGGCTGTGTGATTTCTGGAGTGGCATGCGACTCGGAATGGCTCGCTTCTGCAGAGGATGCTGCCCTCTGATTTAGTTGCTGTCTCCAGCCTGTGGCTTGAGAATTTACTAAAAGGGATTTCCTTCCCATTCAGCCCCCAATAGCAACTCTCCATACATTTGTTGATTCTCTGCTAGGCCTGAGAATCTGAGTTACATCTCCTGAAGCCAAACTCCACCTCTTGTGCTTTTTTTGCTTGGGATGAGGAGTTTTTCTTTAGAAACAGTGCCAAGAATGACAAGATATAAAAAACTACTTTTAAAGAAAATGCCTAACAGGTTTTTAATACAGTAATCACTGTAATTATCACTTTCTTTTCTAGTTCCTTGGTTTCCAGCTCAGGCTGCATTCTCTAACTCATACTGTGAAGACAAAGGTGTTTTTGATTCAGAAATATATGGAATCTACATAGTCTTAATTTGTAAAAAATAAAGAAAATTCCTTAACAAAAAAAAAAAAAAAAGAAAGCCAATCAATGTAATTCACCATAAAAACAAACTGAAAAAGAAAAACAATGTGATTATCTCAATCAATGTATAAAAACAATTGAGAAAATCCAAAATCCATTCCTGAAACAAAACAAAACAAAAC
Organism: Mesoplodon densirostris; assembly: GCF_025265405.1. Taxonomy (NCBI): domain Eukaryota; kingdom Metazoa; phylum Chordata; class Mammalia; order Artiodactyla; family Ziphiidae; genus Mesoplodon; species Mesoplodon densirostris. The sequence goes on from NC_082681.1 coordinate 90,552,604, forward strand.
AAAAAACCTTGTATCTCATACTGGTAAAGGGAAATACAAAAAAATCTACAGCTAACATACTTAATGGTTAAAGACAGAATGTTTACCCCTATGATCAGGAAAAAGCCAGGGATCCCCAAACACACCATTCTTATTCAATGTAGTACTGGAAGTTCCAGCCACCACAATAAGGCAAGAAAAGAAAATAGAGGTATGCATATTAGAAATGAAGAAGTAGCACAGCAAAGGAAACCATAAACAAAATGAAAAGACAACCCACAGAACAGGAGAAAATATTTGCAAACTATGCTACTGACCAGTGATTAATTTCCAAAATATACAAACAGCCCATACAGCTTAATAGCAAGAAAACAAATGATCAAGTCAAAAAATGGGCAGAAGATCTAAGTAGACAGTTCTCCAAAGACATACAGATGAGCAAAAAACACATGAAAAGATGCTCAACATCACTAATTATTAGAGAAATGCAAGTCAAAACTACAATGAGATATCCCCTCACACCAGTCAGAATGGCCATCTTCAAAAAGCCTACAAACAAATAAATGCTGGAGAGGGTGTGGAGAAAAGGGAACCCTCCTATACACTTGGTGGGAATGTAAATTGGTACAGCCACTATGGAGAACATTATGGAGGTTCCTTAAAAATCTAAAACTAGAGTTACCATATGATCCTGCAATCCCACTCCTGGGCATATATCAAGAGAAAAACATGGTTCGAAAGGATTCACACATCCCACTGTTCATTGCAGTGCTGTTTACAATAGCTAAGATGTGGAAGCAACCTAATGTCCATCGACAGAGGAATGAATAAAGAAGATGTGGTACATATCTACAATGGAATATTACTCAGCCATAAAAAAGAATGAAATAATGCCATTTGCAGCGACATGGATGGACCTAGAGATTATCATACTAAGTGTAATAAGTCAGACAGACAAAGACAAATATCATATGATATTGCTTATATGTGGATTCTAAAAAATAAATGATACAAATGAACTTATTTAAAAAACAGAAACAAACTCACATATTTAGAGAACGAACTTATGGTTACCAGAGGGGAAGGGTGGGTAGGGGATAGATTGGGAGTTTGGGATTAACATGTACACACAGATATATTTAAAATAGATTACCAACAAGGACCTACTGTATAGCACAGTGAACGTTGCTCAATATTCTGTAATAACCTAAATGGGAAAAGAATTTGAAAAAGGATACATGGATATATCTAACTGAATCACTTTGCTGTACACCTGAAACTAACACAACATCGTTAATCAACTATGCTCCAATATAAAATAAAAAGTTTTAAATACAAATTTTAAAAAATGGGCAGAAGATCTAAGTAGACATTTCTCCAAAGACATACAGATGGGCAAAAAGCACTTGAAAAGATGCTCAACATCACTAATTATTAGAGAAATGAAAATCAAAACCACAATGAGGTATCACCTCACACCAGTCAGAATAGCCATCATCAAAAAGTCTACAAACAATAAACGCTGGAGAGGGTGGAGAAAAAGGAACCCTCCTACACTCTTGGTGGGAACGTAAATTGGTACAGCCACTATGGAGAGTAATATGGAAGTTCCTTAAAAGATTAAAAATAGAGTTACCATATGATCCTGCAATCCCACTCCTGGGCATATATCTGGCGAAAATTCTAACTCGAAAAGATACATGCACCCCTATGTTCACTGTAGCACTATTTACAATAACCAAGACGTGGAAGTAATGTAAATGTGTATCAACAGATGAATGGATAAAGAAGATGTAGTATATATATACAATGGAATATTACTCCACCATTAAAAGAATAAAATAGGGACTTCCCTGGTGGCGCAGTGGTTAAGAATCTGCCTGCCAATGCAGGGGACATGGGTTCAATGCCTGGTCCGGGAAGATCCCACATACCGCGGAGCAACTAAGCCTGTGTGCCACAACTACTGAGCCTGCGCTCTAGAGCCTGTGAGCCACAACTACTGAGCCTGTGTGCCACAACTACTGAAGCCCATGCACCTAAAGCCCATGCTCAGCAACAAGAGAAGCCACCGCAATGAGAAGCCTGCACACTGCAACGAAGAGTAGCCCCCACTCACCACAACTAGAGAAAGCCCATGCACAGCAACGAAGACCCAATGCAGCCAAATAAATAAATAAATAAATAATTTTTTTAAAAAAAGAATAAAATAATGCCATTTGCAGCAACATGGATGGACCTAGAGATTATTATATTAAGTGAAGTAAGTCAGTCAGAGTAAGACAAATATCATGTGATATCAGTTATCTGTGGAATCTAAAGAAATCATACAAACAAACTTATTTACCAAACAGAAATAGATGTAGAAAACAAACTTATGGTTACCAGAGGGGATAGCGGGACGGGGGAGATAAATTAGGAGTTTGGGATTAACATATACACAGTACTATATAAAATAGGTAAACAACAAGGACCTACTGTATAGCACAGGGAACTATGTTCAGTACCTTGTAATAACCTACGATGGAACAGAATCTGAAAAAGAATATATATATATATATATTACATATATATTATATATGTATAACTGAATCACTTTGCTGTACACCTGAAACTAACACAACATTGTAAATTAACTGTATTTAAATTTTTAAAAAAAGAAAAGAAAACCTTAAAAAAATCTTGAAGATAGGAACAAATTTAAAAAGAGAACAAAAAAGAAAAAGTAAAACAATCTTTATTCACAGAGAACACAATTATCTACGTAGAAAGTATAATGAAATCTAGAAAAAAGCTACTAGAACTAAGTAGGTTTAGCAAGGTTTCAGGATATAATATCTATATACAGAAACCAATTGTATATGTATATACATTTTTGGCCATGCCGTGAGGCATGTGGTATCTTAGTTCCCCAACCAGGGATTGAACCCGTGTCCTCTCTGCATTGGGAGTGCACAGTCTTAACCACTGGACCGCCAGGGAAGTCCCACAATTGTATCTTTATATACTAACAGCGAATGACTGGAAATTCACTGCTACAATTGTATTTTTATATACTAGCCGTGAATGACTGGGAATTGAAAATTTTAAAATACCATTTATAATAGCATCCAAAAATATGAAATAAGTGGGGATAAATCTGAAAAAATGTGATAGACCTGTACACTGAAAACTACAAAAAATATTGCTGAGAAAAATTAAAGGCCTAAATAAATGGAGGAATACATCTTGTTCATGAGCCAAAGACTCAATATTGTTAAGAGCTCAATTCTTCCCCCACATTAATCTATAGATTCAATGCAATTCCAACCAAATCCCAGCAGACTCTTTTGTAGAAATAGACAAGCTGATTCTAAAATTCATGTGGAAATGCAAAAGACCCCCAAAGAGCCAAAACAATCCTGAAAAAAGAACAAAATTGAAGGCCTAAGACTATCTGATCTCCCAAATTAATATACAGCTACAGTAATCAAAACAGTGTAATACTGGCATAAAGGTAGACAAATACATCAATGGAACATAACAGAGAGTCCAGAAATAAACCCACACATATACAGACAATTGATTTTTGACAAAAGTACAAAAGCAATGCAATGGAGAAAGGATAGCCTTCTCAGCACACACTGCTAGAACAACTGGGTAACTATATGCTAAAAAAAAAAAAAAAAAAAAAAAAGAACGTGGTGCCATACCTTCTGCCATATACAAAAATTAACCCCAAATGGTTCATGGACCTAAATGTAAAGCCTAAAACTATAAAACTCATAAAAGGAAACATAGGAGAAAACCTTTGTAATCTTATGTTAGACGAAGATTCCTTAGATATGACACCAAAAGCATATTCCATAGAAGAATAAAATAATATTCATCAAAGGGAAGGGGGGATGGGATTAACTGGGGGCTTGGGATTCACATATATACACTACCATGTATAAAATAGATAACTAATGAGAACCTACTGTATAGCACAGGGAACTCTATTCAATGTTCTGTGGTGAACTAAATGGGAAGGAAATCTAAAAAAGAGTGGATATATGTATACATATAACTGATTCACTTTGCTGTACCTCAGAAACTAACACAACATTGTAAAGCAACTATACGCCAATAAAAAATTTTAAGCTTCATCAAAATTTAAAATGTCTTCTCTTCAAAAGACACTGTTTAGATAAAGAATAGAGTTGAGAAAATTGGATATCCACATGCAAAAGAATGAAGTTGGACCCTTTCCTTATACCATATATAAAAACTCAAAATAGATCAAAGATCTAAATGTAAGAGAGAAAACTACAAAACTCTTAGAAATAAACATAGGCAGAAAGCTTCATGACATTGGATTTGGCAATGATTTTTTGTGTATGACACCAAAAGTACAGGCAACAAAAGAAAAAACTGAACTATATCCAAATTTAAAACTATGCATTGAAGGACACAATCAACAGAATGAAAAGGCAATCCAGGAGATGGGAGTAAATATTTGCAAATCATATCTGATAAGGAGTTAATATGCAGAATATATAAAAAACTTCTACAACTCAACAATAAAAAAAATTTTTAATGGGTGAAGAAGATATACAGATGACCAATAAGCACAAGAAAAGATGCTCAACATCACTAATCATTAGGGAAATGCAAATCAAAATCACGTATCACTTCACACCCTTTAGGATGATGAAAGAAAAAGAAGGAAGGGAGGGAAGGAGGGAGGAAAGGAAGGGAAAGAAAGAGAAAGGAAGAAAAGAAAAAGTGTTGGTGAGGATGTGGGGAAACTGGAATCCTAGAGCACTGTTGTTGGGAACATAAGATGGTGCAGTCTCTACAGAAAATCGTATGGCAGTTCCTCAAAAAATTAAAAATGAGTTACCATATGATCCAGCAATCCCATTCTTGGGTACATACCCTAAAGAATTAAAAGCAGGGACTCAAATAGATATTTGTTTACCCATACTTAAAGCAGCATTATTCACAATAGCTAAAAGGTAAAAGCAACCCAAGTGTCCATCAATGGGTAAATGGATAAACAAAATATGGTGTAAACTACAATGGAATATTATTTAGCCTTCAAAAGGAAATTCTGCCACATGCTACAACATGTATGAACCTTGAAGACATTATGCTAAGTGAAATAAGTTAGTCACAAAAGGATAGATACTGTATGATTCCACTTATAGGAGGTACCAAGAGTAATCAAATTCAGAGGCAGAAAGTAGAATGGTGGTTGTCAGGGGCTGGGGGGAGGATGAATTAGTGTTTAGATGGTAGACTTTCAGTTATGCAAGATGAAAAGAGTTCTGAAGATGGATTGTGGTGATGGTTTCACAAATGTGAATGTATTTAATGCCACTCTATACTTAAAAATTGTTAAGATGGTAAATTTTATATGTATTTTACCACAATATTTTTAAAAATTTTAAATGTTTCAAAAGCTTTTTCAGGGGACTTCCCTGATAGTCCAGTGGTTAAGACTCCGGGCTTCCACTGCAGGGGGCACGGGTTCAATCCCTGGTTGGGGAGCTAAGATCCCGCATGCTGTGTGGCCATAAATGAAAAGCTTTTTCAGAATGAAAAAAGACACTTTTTAAAGAATGAAAAGACAAGCCACAGACTGGGGAAAAATGTTGCAAAACATACATATATCTGATAAAGAATTTTTATCCGATTATATGTAGAATTCTCAAAACTCAACAATAAAATGAGCAACCCAATACAAAATGTGCAAGAGAGTTGAACATTTTACCAAAGAAGATATTTGGATGGCACATGAAAATACTCTCAAATCATTAGTCAGTAGAAAAATGCAAATCAAAACTACAATGAGATACCACTACATCCTACTAGATTAGCTAATGTCAAAAAACTGACAATGCCAGCTGCTGAAAAAGGTGTGGAGAATTTTCACACACTGATGGGAATGCCAAATGGTAGAGCTACTTTGAGAAAGTTTAGCAGTTTCTGAGACTGTTAAATATATACTTACCATATATCCCAGCAAACCAACTCTAAGCTTAATTTAAAGCAATGAAAACACAAAAAAATCCCTGCAAATGTTTACAGCAGGTTTATTTGTAATCACCCAAACCTGGAAACAACCCAATGTCCCTTCAACTGGGGAATGGATAAACTAATGGTGGTACATCCATACAATGGAGTGTAACTCAGATAAGGAACTATTGATAAACCCAATAATGTAGATGAATCTCAAATGTGCTTAGAGAAAGAAGCCAGTCTCAAAAGGCTACATATTGTATAATTCCATCTATATGACATTCTCCAAAAGATAAAACTATAGGGACAAAAAACAAATCAGGGTTGCCAGGAGTTAAGAGGTAGGGAGGTTTTTACTATAAAGTAGCAGGGATGAATTTGATGGGGGAGAGCAGAGGGTAATGGAACTGTTCTATACCTTGATTGTGTTGGTTACACAACTCTGTGCATTTGTCAAAGCTTATAGAACTGTACACCAGAGGTTATCTTATTCTAAGTACACCAAAGGTTATTTTATTCTATGCCTATGGGCATAAAATAAGCCTACATGCTGTATGATTCTTTTTACGTGACATTCACACGAAGGCAAAACTATATGGACAGAAAAAAGATCGGGGGCTCCCAGAATCTGAGGGTGGGGGTAGGGGTTGACTACAAAGAGTTCCGGAGAGTTTTGGGGGTGATGTAAACTATACCTTGATAGTGATGGTAGTTCACTACTGTATACATCTGTCCAAACTCACAGAACTTATACTATAAAGGGTGAACTTTATTGTATATAAATTATACTTAAAAAAAAAAAGCAAGAGGGAAAAGACTCGAAAAATAGCATTGTAAAAAACTTGTGATAGGGCTTCCCTGGTGGCGCAGTGGTTAAGAATCCGCCTGCCAATGCAGGGGACACGGGTTCGAGCCCTGTTCCAGGAAGATCCCACATGCCACGGAGCAACTAAGCCTGTGCGCCGCAACTACTGAGCCTGCATGCCACAACTACTGAAGCGCGTGCACCTGCAGCCCGTGCTCTGCAACGAGAAGCCACTGCAATGAGAAGCCCACACACCACAACAAAGAGTAGCCCCCACTCACCGCAACTAGAGAAAGCCCACACGCAGCAACAAAGACCCAACTCAGCCATAAGTAAATACATAAATGATTTTTTTAAAAAAAACTTGATATGCTGTAGAAAATCTGGAATCCCAAATTCTTTTTTTTTTTTTTTCTTTTTGCGTTATGCGGGCCTCTCACTGTTGTGGCCTCTCCCGTTGCGGAGCACAGGCTCCGGATGCGCAGGCCCAGAGGCCATGGCTCACGGGCCCAGCCGCTCCGCGGCATATGGGATCCTCCCAGACCGGGGCACGAACCCGTATCCCCTGCATCGGCAGGCGGACTCTCAACCACTGCGCCACCAGGGAGGCCCTGGAATCCCAAATTCTTATCCTGACATGACTACTTTAGTTCTTCTGTTTGACTTGGGCCAGATTTTGTTCCCATGATGTTTCTTACTCAACGAGATACCTCTTATTCCTAGTATTTAGTTACCAGTATCTCTTAGGAGTACTAGAAAATATTTTTAAAGTTAAATTATGAATTGCCACATGGTTATGAAACGGCATTAGCTGTCCTGGTATGCAATTTTTCATTGTAGCACTATTATCTATCAGGAGACTTTGATAGGATACTGTGAAGTAAGTTGGACCCCATTAAAGAGTATTTGGAGTGGCATTTTGTCAAGGCCCTATTTTTTAAAGCCAAAAAAAGAGAGAATGTATTTAAAAGACTTGATAACAGAGGCTGGCACACCATAGGTGCTTAATGTTAAGAAGGCAGTACAATGCAGAGGAAAGGGACTGCATAACGTTTTTATCACACCTGGGTTCCAATCCTGGCACCACCACTTAGTATGTTGTCTTGGGTACTTCCTGACAACTTTGAGCCTACTTATCTTTCCTACGGGGAGACTAACCTCTTATTGGCAGAGCTGTATTCAAGGCTAAAGGAGGTAACAGGTTTCCAGGGTCTGGTACAGTTTGTGTTCAAGCAGTATGTAATTCTCTCCTCTGGCTGCCCCAGAATGCAGAAGTGGTCTGCACTTCCCTGCCAACCATCCTGCAACCAAGGGCCTATCAGGCCATCACACGGTTCCAGTCTCAGGATTTGAATAGGGTGACAGCAAGAGAGGCAAGCCTAAGATGTGGCTGTGGATCCACAGGTGATGTGGAAGTTTGGGGTGGGGGGCAAAGCCTGCAATCTAACACCCATCCCCTTCAAACACGTCCAGTCTCAGGTAGACCGCTGGGAACTGAGGTCCTATGCATAACCCAAACAACCCCTGGTGAAGTAAGATACTGTGTTTCTGTTGCCATCATTTACCCTAGTCCCTTTCTGAGGGGCCCTGACACTGCCTGGGCCTTTGTCTGATGGAGTATGCTCCCCAGAAGAGGTGGCTAATATTTTTATGGGGTATAATGTCTTCTAGACACCAGAAAAGGAGTTTGCTGGTGTACCCCTGATATAGCAGCTCTTGAGGATGCAGCCTATGAATAGATGATACCAGAACTCTTTTGAATCATGGAATTCAAATGCTGGTGCTGGGTGAGACATAGTCACACAATGACGGGTCCCAGCCAGAGTGCTTCAGTTCAAGCGATTCCAACTCACAGTCTGCCCAGAAATGCCCCACAGCAGCAACCTACCAAGAGGTACCTTATTTTCCCTTTGTGTGAACAGGCAGTGCTTACCTCACCTCAGCACCAGTCAGGCTTGTGTGTTGTCTTTCGTCGACTCTATCCCTAGACCCTTCCAGAGACTCAGAAGGCTCATCACTGTTCCCCCTACTCCTGCTGCCACCCAAGCGAGGATCTGTGGGCTTGGGTGGGAGGAAGATGTGTGACCTGCAGCCCACTGCAGGGATGTCTTGCTGCTGAGCTCTGTTGTGGACTGGTAAAGAAATCATCACCCCCACCACCACCGAGGAAGCCCCCGATCTACAAGCAGCCTAGCCTCCAGTTGCATGTTTAGCTCTCCAAGAGGGTTTTGTGAGGGGTCGGCCCTCCAACCAGCCCAACCTATAAGGTGGGGGATAAATTATTAGCATAAGGGATCTGCTGATAATTTTTTTTTTATTTCTCTTGAAAACAGAGTACGGATTAAATAAGGGTATTCGGTTTGTCAGTTTCAGACACTTGGGACTTTTTTTCCCTGGAGAATGGAGGGAAGGGGGGTTGGGGGAAGGGGCTCTTTTAATATGTAGGTGCTTCAGGGACAAGCAAACCATTTCATCTGTTATTTCCACCAGGACTGATGCTTGGAGTGGGGGAAGGAGGTGAGATCAGTCACCAGCACTGTCATCAGCGTTGCCAGAGAGGTCAAGGGCGGACATCATGGAAGCAGACAGCTTGCTGGCGAGTTTATCTGAAGATGGAGAAAAATGGGCAGTCACTTGGTGGCTGGCTTGCCAACAGGAGGCCTGCAGGAGCTAGCCTACATTTACCTTGGTCTGCACCAAACTCCCAAACTGGCTCCCTAACCGCCTCCTCCCCACCCAACACTAAACAAAACAACTGGTGAGCTACTGGCAGCCACTGCTCAGCCTCACAGGAAGACCCACTTGTCTACCTATGAAATGATCACCCCAAAATAGCTTGTATCTCAGAGTGTCAGACTACTGAGCTTCAAGTATTTTTATCTCTTCCTAGTATCAAAACAGCTGTTTTCTTTTACTGTGTTGAACTTATTAGCACTCTGCCATGACCCTCAAAGCTCTCACTGCAAAGGGGCAGGATGGCAGTAGGGGCTTTGAGCCTGAATGCTCACCTCCATCCTCCAGGCACACCCTATTGTTCCTCAGGATTCCCCTCAGACATCACGTCCTCCTGGAAGCCTTCTCTGATCACCCCTACCCCACCACGACCTCCAGGCTGGGTTAGGTTCCCTCACTGTGCTTTCTATGTCTTCACAGTGATCACGTTGTGTTGCCAATGTCTGTTTTCTTGTCTCCTCCCCACTCCCCAATAAGACCAGCAGTTCAAGGGCAATTCATCTCTGTATTCCCAGGACTCGGCGTGGAACCAGGCCAAGAGCGAACGCCTATGAACATAGTCTAGTTCAAAGAACAGGGCTCATGCGATCAGTCAAATCTAGGTTTGCATTTTGGCCCCATCAAATACCTTGAGTGTGTCACTTAATGTCTCTGGGCCCCAGTTTCCTCACTTACCAAATGAGAATAAGACTTTTGCAATGAGTTAGTGAAAATTAGTATAGCATGAAGACCTAAATGGACCAGCCATGCAACAGACCACCATTCAAATGAAGGGAGAAGTTCTTTTGTGAATTGATGGGGAAATATCTATAATATATATTGAGTGGAAAAATGATGTGGCACAACTGTATGTTCAGGAGACTAGCCTCTGTCTACAAAAAGAGAACAAAGAATATACAGATATTTGCCTGTGTACCTATCTCAGGAATGAGATACGAGAAATTAACTGGTTGCCTCTGGAGGGACGCCTGGAAGACTGGGGGACTGGAAGGAGACATTTTCATTGTATATTCTTTTGTACCCTTTGGATTTTGAGTATGTCGCCTATTGATTAAGTAAACATATATAGCCTGAAAGCTTCTTAACACATAGAAAGCAGGTGATAAATAAATGGTGGGTATTTGATACATAAAACTAGGCCAGGGCTTCCCTGGTGGCACAGCGGTTGAGAGTCCGCCTGCCGATGCAGGGGACACGGGTTCGTGCCCCAGTCTGGGAAGATCCCACATGCCGCGGAGCGGCTGGGCCCGTGAGCCATGGCCGCTGAGCCTGCGCGTAGGGAGCCTGTGCTCTGCAACGGGAGAGGCCACAACAGTGAGAGGCCCGTGTACCGCAAAAAAAAAAAAAAAAAAAAAAACTAGGCCAGTGGTTCTCCAAGTGTGGTCCCCAGAGGAGCAACATCACCACTAACTGGCAACCAGTTAGAAACACAAATTCTCAGCGCCCTGCCACCCACCCACCCAAGGTCCAATTACTCAATTAGAAACTCTGGGGGTGGGTCCCAGAAACCTGTGTTTTAATAAGCCCTCCAGGCAATTCTAATACAAGCTAAAGTTTGAGAACCACTGTGCTAGCAGGTAAGCCTCCTAACCCATCCCTGCCCCCTAACCCTGGCCTGTGGCTGGACACAGAGAGATGCTCATTCAGGAGCCCCTAATTAAGGCCTCAGGTAGGTTCTTTTTGGAGCACAGGGGGGTGGTCAGGTACCCCTACCTGTACGCTTCTGGAGCTTCTTCTTATTCTTCAGGGCAGATGCCAGAGCCTGGCCCTGCTGCAGGGGGTCTGTCTCCATGATCCTCTGTAGCATCGGGCGGCGGTCCACTGGGCAGACATCCACTGAGCTGTTGTTCCTGGGGTGAAGGTCCACATTGCGCTTAGCCCACCCCATCTGATGACGGTTTGGATTGGTGCAATACCCAGTGAGATCTCCAATCTGGGGAAAGAGAGGACAACAGTGAGGTCTGGGCCCCCAGAGTACCTCCAAAGACTTCTGCAGAGGAGGCAGGGACAGGCTTGCATAAGAACAGGAGCCTTGGAGCCACACAGAACTAATAAGCTTCAAGTCTGGCTCCACCACAGACTAGCAGGTGCTTAGTTATCCTTTCAGCCACAATTTGCTCATCTGTCAAATAAGGGTGGACAGTAGGTAGCTTGCATGGCTTTTACAAGAATAAAATGAAAAAGCAGAATTACTTGTCAATGACAATTGGTATTACAATGATTCTTTGTTCAAGTGACCCTTCAAGGTCTTACTCAACTTAACAAATATGTTCTGACACCTATTTTGTGCCTAGCTCTGTATGGGGAAATGTTGGAAAAATGGCTCGGATACAGTCCCACCTTCGGGAAGCAACCAGGCTAAAGAGGAAAAAACCCAACCACACCACAAGTTAGAATGTGGTAAGTGCCCACCAAAGAAATGCAGCACAAGTGACAGAGGCTGAGGGGATGGTGGTGGTCAACATACTTCTGCTGATGGGAGGGTCATTCCTGACTGAACACTGGAAAAGCAGAGAGCATACCTGGGCACCCAAAAGGGTGTCTATTTGGCTGTAATAGAAGGTACATGTGGTCAGTAAAAGGTAATATTGACAGGAAGCTCACTATGTGCCAAGTACCTTTCTAAGCATATACATATATGTGTGTGTTATACATATACATACATATGTATATGTATACATGTACTCACACACACCTGTGTATTAACTCATTTAATCCTTGCAACAATGTCTTTGACAAACAAGGCACGTAACGTCACACAGCTAGTAAGCAGTAGAATAAATGAGAACCCAAGCAGTCAGGATTCTCTATGTATGACTACCTGCTACACTACAGTGGATAAAAGGCAAGGCTACCCCACTGTACAACTATGGGGTTGCGGGGGTGGGAAGGGGCACCATTTACAATATAGCACACCTAAATGGAGTTGTGCAATCGAGTGGCCCTACTCAGGGCCCTGAACCTGAGCCTAGAATTTGCAGTATGGAGTAGGGAACTACTGCTGGTCCTTGAGGAAAAATGGTATGTTCTGGGGCTTATGGGCTCAGTGAGAAATATCAGGGGATGGCCTTAAACTCACAACTTTAAACTGATTTTCCTATAAGCACTGGCGGGACTTTCGAAACTATGTGAAGATGGAAATGGCATGATTCCTTCCACTGTCCTAATGCAGGCCTCATCACCTCTTACAGAGCTCAGGCAACAGTTTCCTTCCTGGACTTTTTACCTCCACTCTGGCTCCTTTCTTTCCAACTTGATTTTTACCCCAGCCACTGGAGTGATAGTTCTAATACATAAACTTGACCATGTTGCTTCCCTGCTTAAGAAACCCTTCCAGATATTATATAGCCATCAAAAATGGAGGACAGAGGATTTCCCTGGTGGTCCAGTGGTTGAGAATCCGCCTTCCAATGCAGGGGACGTGGGTTCGATCCCCGGTCGGGGAACTGAGATCTCACATGCCATGGGGCAACTAAGCCCACGCACCACAACTACTGAGCCCCCGCATGCCACAACTAGAGAGAAGCCCTCGCGCTGCAACAAAGAGCCCACATACCGCAGTGAGGATCCCGTGTGCCACAACTAAGACCCGATGCAGCCAAATAAATAATTTTCTTTTTTAAAAATGAAGGACTGTTCTTTAAGTAATCATGTGGAACAATCTACAAGATGAATTTGTAACTGAAATAAGCAATGTACAGAACAATAAAAACAGCATACGACTATTTGAATTGAAATTGATCTGTTGGGACTTCCCTGGTGGCTCAGTGGCTAAGAATCTGCCTGCCAATGCAGGGGGCATGGGTTCGAGCCCTGGTTCGGGAAGGTCCCACGTGCCGCGGAGCAACTAAGCCTGTGTGCCACAACTACTGAACCTGCGCTCTACAGCCCGCAAGCCGCAACTACTGAAGCCTGCACACTTAGAGCCCGTGCTCCACAACAAGAGAAGCCACTACAATGAGAAGCCCATGTACCGCAACGAAGAGTAGCCTCACTCACCACAACTAGAGAAAACCCACGCACAGCAATGAAGGCCCAACACAGAAATAAATAAATAAATAAATAAATAATTTTTAAAAAGCATTGAGATAGATGTTATCTGTTTTTATGTATATGTGTGTATAAAGATGGAATCGCTCTGAAAGGACACTCAGGAGTGGGCAGGGTGGCTGGGAGAGAGAAGCAGGAGAGAGATTTACTTTTACTGTATACCCTTTACCTTTCCCCCCTTTTTTTTTTGTGCCCACGCCACACGGCTCATGGGATCTTAGTTCCCCAACCAGAGGTTGAACCCAGGCCCTCAGCAGTGAAAGCGTGGAGTCCTAACCACTGGACTGCCAGGGAATATCCTACCTTTTCAGTTTTATACCATGTACCTAATCAAAAAAATATCTTAAATAAAATGGGAAAAAAATTTTAAACCCTTTGCCTCCCCTCCCCCACAAAACATAACCAACTTTCAGTGTTTACCTATTACCCATGGTTTAAAGTCAAACTCAAGGCCTTCAATGATCTGACACCAGATTCATCTTTCCCCGCCTCTACCCTCACTCCAGCCACCTCAGACCACTAGTGATTTCTGCAAAATAACACGCTCTCGCCCTTTTGGGTCTTGGCACACGCACAGGCTGAGCCCCTGACCACAGGCTGCTGGCCCCCCTTGCCCAGAGAATTCCTCAACCTTCAAGACGTGGCACAAGCATCAAGGCCCGCTGGAATACTTCCCTGACCCACAAGTAGTATAGGTTAGGGCCCTTAGATCCATGCTTTCCCAACCTCTGCCCCCAACCCCAGCCTGTGTGTCTCCCATCACAGTGTAGATATCTGTGGATGAAACCACTAAACTGTGACCTCTTGAAGGGTGGCGATGGGGGACTGGCCGACGTAGAGGCTGAAACAGCCTCCAGAGATCATAGCACAGCATATCAACTTGATCCTGTAGGTGCTGGGGAGCCATGAAAGGGCAGGTGACCTTTGGGACCTGCCATATGGAACAAATGTCCAGGTGGGAGACAACTGGAAGCTTAGGCTAGGGTTACAGGAATGGTAGGAATAGAAAGAGGCCAAGAGCATCTCTTAAGATTTAGGAGGGAGAAGCCACAGACTTGGTGACTGACTGTACATAGGATCCAGGATACTAGTTAGAAGGAAGGAAGAATCAGGGTTGCCCAGGTTTGTAACTTGAACAAGCGGGTGGATAGACGGGGATCCTGTTCTCTAGGCTAGAGCTGGGCTGGGAAAGCTGCTTGAGAGAGCATGCCTCCTCCTTGGACCTGCCACTGGTTGGCAAAGGATGCACCCTGCCTAGCACTGAGGAAGCCCACAGGGTGTGAATGAACAACCCGCATCTCCCCAGTATTATAGGCGGACCTTGTGGGAGCCAGGTGGAAGGGACTGACCATTTCCCAGAGCCCAGGGTAGAGGAGAGTGTTGCCATGAAGAAAGAGAACAGGTACCTTATACACCGTGGTTTTATTTTCCATGGCATCTGCTATTTTCACCATCGGAGAATGGAGCCACTTGATCTCCATTTCGAGCGGGTCCATGTCACCCAACAGCTCATCAGATTCTCCAGTGGCCAAGCCTTTAACACAATAAATACCACTGTCAGGGCCCTGGCTCCTCCCTGCTACTAGCCCCCTGGTCAGGCCTCAGTGGAAAGGATATGTGGACGCTGCCCAGGGGAGTCAGGAGGGAAGGCTCTTTTATTCCTGCTGGGAGGCCACATGACAAAGGATTCAAGATGTGGGTTTTGCAGTAGGGTACTCGCCTGCTGGGAGCTGATCTTGGAGCCTCAGCTTCCTCATCTGGAAAATGAGAATGCCACAAGCCCTATAACAAAGGGCTGCTGTGAATCACAGCAGAGGGTGCCTGAAGTGCACTGGCCTGAGACACTGCTCTGTAAATGGCAGCTACTGGGATTCCCTCCCCAGGACCGGGCCTCTCTCCCTCTCTCTCTGGTGCCTTGCCTACAGCTGGCCTCCACTGCAAACCACAAATGTGTCCATTGCCCTGGGCCCACACTACCTTCCCACCTCTTCTCAACTTTGCCCCATCCCCTTCCCTGGGCCTCTAATCCCTAATCACTCTTCAAGATTCAACACTAGGGCAACTAGGAAATTCTCACTATTAACCACTCCCTCTTCTCAATTTCTGGGACCTCAATCTTTTGCCAAAGTACATTCTCACTGCCAGAGCCCCGCTTGCCCTCACGCACAGCCGGAGTCAAGCATCATCATAAAAATGTGAGCACTAATTCCTCCCAACTACCCACCAGATAGAAAAGCAAAGTTCGGAAAGAGGGCTGACTTGCCCAAAGCCACATGGGGGTAGGCAAGCCTCTTGTCCTCATTTGTAATCCAAGCACACTAAAAGGCCCAGAGAAGGAAAGCTACTGGCCCTCAAGAGAAACAGGGTAACTAGAAGCCAGGCCAGCCAAGGCTTTCTCCACTACCCCGGAGTGTCCACAGACAGGCCCAGAGAGCAAGGGCACCTTTCTTGGGTGGGGTAGAGAAGAAAGGAGCCATCAACCAGAGCTGCAGATGGTAGAGTATCTGAAGAGAACAAACTTCCTACAGGAGTTTCTGAAAGTCATACCTCTGTACCTCAACAAATAACCATCTTAATAACAGCTAATATTTACCAAGCATGTACTATATGCCAGGCAGTGTTTTTACATAGCAAATAAGTCTTCACAACTATCTTATCAGGTGGGTGCTACTGTTCCCATCTTACAGATGACATCATTGGACATGGAGAGCTTAAGAACTTGTACAGCACCACACAACTAACAGAACTCAAATTTTAATCCAGGCAGTCCATTCTTTTAACCACTTAGATACTGAGTTGGGAGAATCTTCAAAACAAGGCAAGAGAGCTAGTTTGAATGCCGCGTCTGCCTGTCAATGACCATTTATCAAATATCACCTTTCTGTGTCTCAGATGTCTCACCTGCCAATGCAGATAAAAGTAAAACTCTAGAAATGGACATGCAATGGCTGTGACAAAACCTAGAGCAAAATGAGAAAAGGGGTTTTTGAGAGGAGTATCTCAGTCCACTCCAGGCCTCAAGAGATGGGGAAAGGAAACTCATACTTCATAAATACCTCACCATGTTCCAGGTACTGTGCTGCTTTTTTTCCTATCTACCAAGAGCCCACAACCAGCTGCCTCCCTACCCGACCCCACCCCCATATTCCCGTGACCCAGATTACAATTCTCCACCTTGTGGGAAAAGACATTAAGGTTAAAGCTAGTTAAACAGTTTTCCCCAAGCCAGAGTAGAGCCAGAGCAGGGGGAGGTCAAATGTGGGACCTGTTGTCAGGTCTGTGTGGCTCCACTAGGGCAGGACCAGGTGCCAGGCAGGCCAACCTACTCGCCCTTACTTACATTCCATGGTGTCCTCATTGGCCTGCTCAGTATCCTCAATGTCGAAGACCTCAGTCATCTCCTTAACGATCTCAGCACTGAGATGGGCAGGCAGAGTGTGGGTGGAGGGTGGGAGTGTATAGAAGCTGATCTTCCCGCTGAATTGGGAGGTGGGAAGAAATTGGTGATCTCATTAAGACAACAAATGACCAATCAAAGAGAGAATGAGTTCTCAGGTCAGAAACACTGAGGGTCAACTAGAAAACCCAGACAGTTGCTTCTGAACAAGAAGTTGAGCTGCTGGATAATCACTGGGCGTAAGTTGCCAAGCAGTATGTGACCTGGTGCCTTGGACTTCCCTACCCCAGAAGCTAGGCTGCCCCGCCGCTGCAGTGAACACAGATGATCCCCTTTGTGGAGCCTGACTCCCAGCAGGCTCCATCCTTACGCTTACCCCCTCCTCACCTCACCCAGTCAGCCAGGACAGCTTTGGCTGCCTGCTCCTGACTGTATATGCCCCCCTTCTTCTTCTTCCCCAAGCGGTGGGCCACTGCAGTCAGAAAGTGCTCAGTGGTCTGGAACCCAGAGACACCGTAATAGTTGGAAATCTGGTGAAGAGAGGAAGAAGAGAAATCATGAGGAAGAACGAAGGGCCCTTGGAGCAGGGTAGGGCATAAGCAAGAGGCCCGCGTACCTCCTCCAGGTTGCAGCGCTGCAGAATGGTCTCCACTGGGGTCACAGGATCCGCCAGCTTCTGCACATGAATGCAGTTGCACAGGATGGAGCCCACCTCCGAGTTGGGTCCTGGGACAATGCCCGGGGCATCCAGCAGCCTGATGAATTTGTCCAGGTAGACCTCCTGCATGAACCTGGGGAGGGAGAGGGGAGATATGAGGACACAGGACGGTGATAAGCCCAGATGTGCCTGGCATCCTCTAGGCTCCAAGCACCCAGTTGAGAGATAGGGTGGGACAGATGGCACACAGATGAAGGTGGAGAGATGTGGGGTCTGATTCTAGTCTAGCCTCCACCACCGGGGACTGAGCTGCAGGACCACAGGCAAGCTTCTGACTCTCTGAGCCTGTTGCTTCACCGAGGAAGTGGAGCTGCTTATTCAGAGCCCAATCTTGCGTGGTGTCGGGGAGGCTTCAGGGAGCTAAGTGGGGGAAACACCCAGCTGGGTGCCTGGCCCACAGCCAAGGTGTGCCAGGTAAATGAGGGCTATTAGTGGGACTCCCATGCCCAGGGAAGAATCAAAGGCTGGTCCAAGATAAGGGACAGGGGCTGAAGGCGTGGGAGTTGGGGGAATGGTAGGGTGAAGGATCTGTGAAGTGGGGGAGCAGGCAGGTGCTTACTTGGTGACCCCAGGAACGGCTCCCACACTGCACGCACGGCTGCGCTTCAGGCTATTGATCAGGCTGCTCTTCCCAACATTGGGAAGGCCTACAAAGGAGCAGCAGATGGCTCAGGGCAGGAAGGGTCCGCGGGAATATCTGGGACAGCCTGTGTGTGGGAGGCCCAGGCAGGGGCAGTGTGACCAGGCCATGGGGAAACCAAAAAAAGAGCCTGGCCTCCTGCCTTCCCATCCAAGGCCCTGACCAAGCCCCTCCATGGCCTTTCTACCCCTCTCCTCCATACGTGAGCACCCTGGCTAGACATGTCCCTCTCTCTAGATGTGACACTCACCGCCTACCTACAAACAACCTGGGAAAGACGCTCAATGCAAGGCCTCTGTGACAAAATCCAGTGGAGGGTGGACACTGGGAAATGTTGTAAGACAGAACCATCCATCCTGGTGTATAATTCGCCTGGCAGGGGGTGGGGGGAGCTCATCTCCAGATGTCAGTCTCTGAGCAGCTTTCTGCCTGTGGTGCGTGTTTTTTTGTTTGGGCATCTGTGAGCACCTCTCAGCCTATGGATGTCCTTGTGTATTTCTTCCTCACTGGGTCTCTCATTCCCACCATTCTCTTTCTCTGTGTGCTAGAACTTACATATGTACTGCTCCCTCACAGATGTGCCTGTGTATATATCCCTCGTGTACGGAAGTCTCTGTATATCTTCTGTCTCTTGGTTGTTCTCATTCTAAATACCACTGCTTTTCCCATTTCTGTCTTTCCCACTCCATCTTTTTCTCTATCATATCTTTCTTTGTCTGTGTATCTCTGTGTATCTAAGCACCTCTTTCTCTGCCGGTTTGTCTCACTGTATCTCATTCTGGCCATTGTCCTTTCTCTCTAATTCTCCCCACCCCACCAATTCTCCCTCTTTGTAATTCCCTCTATGTCAACTCCTCTCAGCTCTTTCTGTACATGTTCCTTCTCTCCATGGGCTTGTCTCTATACATGTATGTCCTTCCATACGTGTTCCACTGTGTCTCTTTTTCTCTGTGCCTCCCTAATGCCCTCTGTTGTCTCTATTTCTCTATATATACATATATATCCGTCTCATCATAGACGTGTATCTGTCTCTGCGACTCTGGGGTGTGACTACGTCTGAGGGTCGAGTGTATCCAGGCACGTGCCTCTCCGTGGCTCTATTTGATTGGGGAGGGGAAGCAGAGTTGGGTGAGTGTATGGGAAGAGCTTGGTCTGCATGTATTTTGCCTCTGGGTCTGTACATGTCTCCATACATGTGGATGTGTACATGTGTTTGTGGACCTGTATGTGTGCATAGGTCTGGGGGTGCATTCCTCTGTGTCTGCATCTTTGTTCCTGCCTCTTTCTATGTGTATCTCCCTCTGAATCTCTCTCTATCCCTGTGTTTTTCTCACTCATTCTTTCCTTGGGTATGCATGTCTGCCTCTCTACTTACATGGGAGGGTCTCTAGCCCTCTTATGTTTCTCTGCAAGTCTCTGTGCACACGTCTTTGTGATCATATCTCCCTCTCTCTGCATGCCTCTGTCATTCACATCTGTCTTCCCTTTCCACTCCCCACCAATCCCACCATTTGGCTTCCCAAATCTTCTGTGTCTATTCAGGTATGCAAATCTACACCTTTTTCTCAGTGTCCAGCTTCACTTCCTCTCCCTGCGGGTCTCTCTCTGCCTCTCTCCATTTCCCTGTTCCCTTCCCACCAGCCTTCCCTCAGTACCCTGGGTTCCAGGTTTGAGCCTCAGCTCCGCCTTGTCTCACCCAAGGCTGAGCCCTACAATCCCTTTCCCTCCCCTGAGCCCCAGAGTTCTTATCTATGAAAAGGAGGTGTTCACCCTTCCCTCCCACAGCTCTGGTAGAATGAGATGCGGCCAACTCCAAGCCTGGCCCCGCACATTTGGTCCACGGTTCTAACGCTCAAACCACGGTGGTGATCCTGAGTATGCCTTCCCACGTCCACCTATATCCAAATGACAAATCACAAGACCCTTCCTGAACAGCTCCTCTCCTCCCCCCACAAAAGTAACATGAAGTTCCCAGAATCCTTTGCCCCAGTGAAGCCCCTGCACAAGGAAGAAGCCTGGGTCCCATGACCTCCCCCAAGGCCTTACCCACAACGCCCACACGGATATGGGTGCGCACTTCACCCAGGCGGCAATAGTTCCCCAGAACCCTCATGAGATTTTCAGCTCCAAAGCAGGCTTTGCTTTTCAGCAGTGACTCGGAGGCTTGATCCACTGGCACACTGCAGCGATTCTGGAAAATGAGGGGTATTATAGAAGAGGCATCAGGCGGGAGATGTGGTCTCAGCTCAGATTTCCAACTTTCAGGGCCACCTCCCTGTGATCACTGAGACCCCCAGCCTGAAGGAGAGGGCTTCTCACACAGGCCCTGAATACCTGCCATTTCCCTGCTTCCACGAGGCCTATTTCCCCACTGTCTTTGCATCTCCAGTCTTCTCTGTCCCTGCCTGTCTCTTGCCTCCCTCAGCAGGGGCAGGATAGCATCGTTGCCTCTAGGCAGGCCAGGTCTGAGTTCAGCTCTGCCTCTCGCAGGCGTGTGTCTGGCAAATTCTGATTCCATTCTCTGGGCCTCAGTGAACCTCGCCTACACAATGGGGACGTTTGCCTCCCTGTCTGTGGAGAGAAGAGATAGTGCCTGGCCCACATAAAGTCTACCTTCCCTTGATTCCCCACACAGGACAAGGCCATTTCGGCCTCCATCTCCTTACTCCTGATGCAACCTCCTCTGCCTACAATGCCCTTTCAGCTCTTCTTCTGTCCTTACTTACCCACCACAGTACTTCAAAATAGGAATTGACTCAAATATCTATTAATAAGAAACAGATTAAGGAGCTATATCCTTGAAGTGGAACACAAATGAAAGAAAGCTGTTAAAAAAGGATGCTTATCACATTTTTGCCATGAAAAAGGCCAAAAAATTATAAAGGAGATATCATGTTTCTCCCAGATGGACAAAGATTTAAATGTTTAATGAGGCGAGGACCCGCGCGTCACAGGGGCACCGAGCGAGGGTGGCGGCGGGGTCGCCGGCTGAAGACTCTCTGCCCCTGAGGCCTGATCGGGCGGTCGCGCCCTCCCTGGCGGCCTTCGCGCCCCCGGCAGGGCCGGTGCCCAGGCCTTCGGCTGGGGGCCTGCTGGCCCTCCGTCGGCGACCCCAGGCGTCCGTCGGTCCGTACATCCGGCGAGCTCGGCCTGCCCCGCGGGGAGGGTCGGCCGGGCCTGAGCCTCCCTCCCCGTACTCGGGAGCCGCCGCTGCAGCGTGGTTTATTGACAATCATTTAACGTGCTGAATCGTGCTGGTGAGCCGGCACAGTAGCTAATGCAGCAAAGAAGAACAGATGCAGATATCTTTTTTTTTAATAAATAAATAAAAAATAAATGTTGAATGATATCAAATGTTGGCGAGGGTGCAGGGAAATAAGCCCTCTCACACATTCATCTATCCCATTAGTGGGAAGATAAACTGGTACAGCCACTGAGGGGTAGGGGTGGAGGAGGTGGGGTGCTGGGGAGCAATTTGTCAGTGACTAGGAAAATGTAAAATGCAAAAAGCCTATGACCCAGCCGCTCTACCTCTCAGTGCCCAACCTACACAAACACTTGCCCACTAGCCAAGACGTGTAAGAATACATGTTGTAGTACTGGTTATAATAATTAAAAAAATTGGAAACTAATTTTATTTAGCATCAAAAAGGTAGAACTCTATAGAAAGATCTTCAAGGGGGAAAAAAACAAAACGCAGGATGACATATATGATACTCGCAAACACTATTTTCTCTTTATATATAAACACATCCACATATAATATAACGCACAGAAAAATATCTAGAAGGATACACACCAAACTAACAATGGTGGTTGCTTCTGGGTATAGATAAAGGAGATTGGAATTAGAGGTACCAGCGTAAGGATATTCAAGCTTCATCTATACAGTTGACCCTTGAACAACACGGGTTTGAACAGCACAGGTCCATTTATATGCAAATTTTTTCTCTAGTAAATACTACAGTACTACATGATTTGCAGTTGGTTGAATCTGCAGATACAGAACTGCAGATATGAAGGGCCAACTCTAAGTTATACACAGATTTTCCACTGTGCAGAAGGTGGATGTCCCTAACCCCTGTTTAGTTCAAGGGTCAACCGTAATTGTTTTTATTTTTTCTACTTTATTTTTTTAAATAAATAAGTTTTATACCTGGTGCAAAACTGAAAAAACAAATGTCCCCCAGGACCCAGTTTCTCTCCATCAAAGCAACAAATGTTTCTGTATACTTTAATATCTTCCATTGGAAACACATTTCTATGTTAATGATATAATTAGAAATCAGTGTAGCCCCAGGCTACCCTGAAAGAGGCTAGATGTCCCTGGCCCCAGCTTACCAGGTTTTTGACCTGATGCTGGGTGCTGGCCTTGAAAGCCACGACTGGCAGCTCATTCCGAAGGTATTCCAGCCACCTCTCCACAACCTCCTTGGGGACCAGGTCTGGGGAAAATAGGAACAGAGAGGACTGGAGAGGAGAACATCACCTCGATGGCTCACTCCAAAGATGCAGCCACCCACATCCAAGACTTGGCCCACCTCCTGCCAACAGATATCTCCCTAGCACTCACAGTCCCTGTCCAGTCCCCAGGTTAGAGTTAGAAAGGACAGTCTAGTCTAGGGGACCAGTTGGCCCTCCATGAGGAGACCTCTGTTTCCTCAAGGAGAATGGGTAACCAGCTGTATGGTCCTAGATGCCTTCCTTCCAGACCAGGGGGCCCAGGGTACCAGAGGCCTCCCAAAGATTGTGCTTCCCATCCCCTCCCTGGATCATTCTAGGTTGGGCCAAATGTCAAGAATAACCTTGACAAAAATGCCTACCATTTATGAAGAACTGAACATGTATGTACCAAGCACTTTATCATTAATTCTCCAACAATCCTGTGAGATTGGGACAATCACAGCCCATTTTACACCTAGAGAAACAGAAGCTCTCAGGTGACATAACTTGTCCAAGATCCCAGAGAAAACAGACAGCAAAACTGGGATGAGACCCAGACCTGAGTGACTCGTGAGCTGATGTGCTCTTCTGCCCCAGTGTCTGGGTTCCAGCTTCGGAGAAAAGAGGAACTCGCCAGGGTTGGCCAGTCACAGATAAAGCTCAAAATGGCAAAAACAGGGGACTGAAAGGCAGACAGGCTTTAACTCCATTCCCAACTTCTGCTGCACTGTGTGTGTGGTGTGTGTGTGTTTAGACAAGTGACCTCACCTCTCAAATCCCTGGCTTTAAAAACTCGAACAAGAATTCCTACCTTGCACAACTGTTATGGATACCACTGAGTTGCTGAGTGTCAGGGTCTGGGCCAAGCTAGTTTTTCAACAAGGCCTGGCCCCTGCCTTGCCTTACCCAATACTGTCCAACACCCACCAATCTTGTTCAAGACCAGGACCAGCTTCTTGTTGCCTTCTGCCCGCAGGACAGTCTCCTCCATTTGGAAGCAGCGGCAGCCCAATGGGTCCCTGGCATCCAGGACTTCTAGAATCACATCAGAGTATTCCACAACCTGCAGGACAGGGAATGAGGGATGAAGGCAGGGAAAGAACTGGGTAGCAATCAACAGGCCCATGAAAGAAGAGGTCTCCACCTTAGGAAAAACAGAAGCAGAGAGGAGACAGGACTGGATTGATGCCCTCCCTAAAGGGCCTTAAGAAGTGCGCCCCCGGAACTTCCCTGGTGTCACAGTGGTTAAGAATCCGCCTGCCAGTGCAGGGCACACGGGTTCAAGCCCTGGTCCAGGAAGATCCCACATGCCGCAGAGCAACTAAGCCAGAGCGCCATAACTACTGAGCCTGCGCTCTAGAGCCCACAAGCCACAACTACTGAGCCCGTGTGCCACAACTACTGAAGCCCGCATGCCTAGAGTCTGTGCTCTGCAATAACAGAAGCCAGCACAATGAGAAGCCCACGCACTGCAACGAAGAGCAGCCCCCGCTCGCTACAACTAGAGAAAGCCCACACACAGCAACAAAGACCCAATGCAGTCAAAAAATAAATAAATGAATAAAAATTTTAAAAAAAGAAATGGGCCTCCATACCTTACGGAACTCCTTGTAATAAGCCTTCCTTGTGGCCTCATCATCCAACTGAGGAAACATATTTAATTCCTCCAAAACTTCCTCCTAAAGGGAAAAAAAGACAATGGTCCAGGGGAGGAAAGAGAGTGAGAGCTGTCTTTGGCAACCATGGGAGGCTGGGAGAGCCATGTGAGTCCCAATCCACCAAAGAGCAGCTTGTATCAGCGAACAAAGCCAGGAACTAGAAGAAGAAAGGACAGACCCACATGGTCCATGTGTGTGCCTATTTGTAAGTCTGTGTTCGAGCACCAGCTAGAGGCCTGGGATTGCACCTGAGTGTATAAGGGAGGAATGTAAGAGGGAGGTATAAGTGAGAAAAACAATCTATGGGGAATGTGGGATGGAGGAAGCAAAATGTGTACTTTATATTAGAAAAGGAACTTTGAGTTGGAAAGTATATATTCTGTGAGATGAGAATATATGCCAGAAAGGCAGTAAGAAGTCCTAGAAGGAAGACTCTTCTCTTAACTTTCCCCTCATGTTCTCACTCCTTCTCTCCCCCTGTCCCCTAGTCCAACGCCTCCCCACTCCCAGACCCCAGTCTTTGGGTTCCAGCTTGGGAGAAAGGACCTAACCAGGGTTGTCCAGTCACAGATAAGGCTCTTCACCTCCCTCTCACCCTCCCTCCATGTCCCTACTGTTTCCTGTCCTCTCTGAACTGATTCCCTACTCCCCCTCCAACAATCTCACACCCTTCCTCTTTCCTTTTCACAGATCAATGGCAAAAGATGCTTTTGAGCAAACCCACACCAGTCCTACCCAGGGGCAAAGACTGCTCTCTTACCTCGTGCTCAAACTCCTCCTGGCGTCGCAGGACATCCTGACAATAGCTTTCAATGGTCCTGTGTCGGTGTTTCTCTTGCTCCCGGGCAGCCTGCTGCTTCTCCCTCATCTCCTCAACCTAACAAGTGAACGCACACCAGGGCTGTAGCTGACTAGGTCTGCAGTCTAAAGGAGGGATGGAAGACCAAGAGTAACAGGGAGCAGGTGACAGAGGGAGAAAACAGTGTGACATGGCACAGGTGGGAGGAGCAGGGATACAGGAAGGGAGAAGATATGACAGCAAGAGATAAGGGGTTTGAGAGAAAGAAAAAGACAAAGAGATGAAGGAAGGGAAAGCATGGCAGACACTAATACAAGGAAGGTGTATGAAGCTGAGAGAGAATGTGTTCTAGGTAGCGGGAAGCACTTAAGACCAGAGAGGAAAAGAAAACAAGGTCCTGGGATGCTCCATAATTTACAGAGCAGCAAAAGAGACTGCAGAAAAGAAAGAAGGACATTCAGGAGAGTGAGATGACAGGAAAGCCAAAGTGAGAGTGTTTCAAAAAAAAATCATGGTCTGAAATGCTGAGAATTTGAATAAGATGAGGGAAGAAAGCTATCCATGAGTCTGATATCAGAGAACATGCTGGTGAAGCTGGCAGGGGTCATTCCAGTGGAGCAATGAGAACATAAACCAGACAGCCATGGACTGGGAGGTGAGCAAATGGAGACACTAAATCAAGTATCAAGGCAACCGCCCTCTCTTCCCCTTTCCACAAACAGCCTCTAACAACCCTAACAGTTCTGGCCTTTGCCTCTCAACATTTCTGTGGACCTGGCAGTCAAGCCAGGCCCTCTCTTTCCAAGGGAAAGGGCTTACCCTCTTCTTCTTTAATTCAGCCTCCCGACTGGCATGATCATTGGAGTGAACAAACTGGTGAGCGGAGGCCACTTTGGTGGCTGCTTTCTTCCCATTCTGCTTTGCAGGCTGGTCACCACACAACAGGGAAAAAATGAACAGACCTAATGAACCCATGGAAATCACCCTTCCCAGTGGGTGTTAAAGCTGCTCAGAAGTGTAGTTGTTGGGGGAAAGAGGAGAGAAGCAAACAAAAAGGGCTCTGTCCCCAGAGGTCTGCCCATCTGACTAGAGAGAGACCCTTCTTCCCCTAGCCAGGCAGGGACGTTGCAGCCCTTGGAACAACAGTAACAGCATCACCTAGGCACTTGTTAGAAATACCAGTTATCAGATGCCAAGACAGACCCACCAAATCAGCAACACAAGGGTAGAGCCCAGCAATCTGTGTTTTAACCAGCCCTCCAGGTGATTCTGGAGGGCTAGTTAAAGTTTGAGAACCGCTGCTCTGACCCAAGTCCTACTTGTCCACAACTTTCTCAGCAGGACCAGGAGATCCAGGAGCTGGGGCCAAAGACTGTTTGAACCTCCCTCCTCTCCATGAGCAATAGGGACTTGGGAATTAGATAGACTCAAGTCCTAGCTGTGCTACCTTGAACCTAAGAACTTTCTCACTGAGGCTGTTTCTTCATCTAAAAAATAGGATGATGACAATCCCTAACCAAGGTAAACCAAGCACAAGGCAGTATATGGCTTGTGGTGGGAACTTAATAAATGCTGCTGCTTCTCTGCTGAAGCCACCCTGAGAGGGAGGGAAAGCCAGATCTACTGATTCCAGTGCAGTGCTCTGTTTGGAGTCACCCAATATCTACCTGGTTTTGTGGGCCTCTTCTAGGGTGGGTAACCTGTTCCTGACCTTGTCACCAACAATGGGTATACCTTACCTGAGCGTGGAACCAACTTACCTTCTTGCAGCCTTTGGAACTTTTACCTGGCTTTTTATTTTCTAAAGAAAAAAAAAACCGCCATCATCCACCTACCCAACATTTGTTGAACCTTAATGGAGGTCAGGCCACACTGGGAACCTAAAGAAGCCTCAGACACCATGTCTGTCTAGGCACACAGGACAGACACGGAGCTGGCAGCAACAGTGTCAGAGGAGGTACTGGATATAAATGTTTGGGGTATTCAGTGCAAACTGAAACAGTTCTTAAAGGAATCCTGTGAAGAGAGCAACTTGAATGTGTGCTTCTGACTCCTCTTTCTCTCTTCCAACTTCTAGCTGGGGCAGCTCAACAATTTTGGCACCAGGCTGAGGTGAGGGGCTGGTAGCATGGGAAAGTGATCTGAGGGTTAGAGTTAGGGACCCTGGTTAGGGACTCTGAGGAGTCCCAGCCAGCTAAGCCAGAGGAGATGCCCTCAGCACATGGGGAGAGAACTGTCCCTTCCTGCTGACCCTGCTCATGTCATTGCCTCCAAAGGGAATTGCGCTACACAGCTAAACTGCAACCTCCCTTTGATTTAAGGAGGAGAGAGTTCACCTTCTACAATCACGCCTTAACAAAGCCCAGGAACTTAAGGGGCCTCTTCCCACTTCAATGAGGAGTCCCGTCTGTCATCTCCTTCACAGCTGGCCTCTCAGAAAGAATGGTTTCCCTTAATTCTCACCATTTGCAAGGGGGCTAAAGGAATTCTTAGAGGGGGAGGTTCTGGAAGGTCAGGATATATGCTACAAACAAATATAGGAGCAGCTTGAGATTATCAGAGAACAGGCTCCCCAATCACACTAGGTGGTTCACACCAAAGCAGAGTTAATGTAGGAAACAGAGGATTTAAATACTACTGCAGGACTTCCCTGGTGGCACAGTGGTTAAGAATCCGCCTGCCGACGCAGGGGACACAGGTTCGAGCCCTGGTCTGGGAAGATCCCACATGCTGCGGAGCAACTGAGGCCGTGTGCCGCAACTACTCAGCCTGTGCCCTAGAGCCCATGCTCTGCAACAAGAGAAGCCACCGCAATGAGAAGCCCGCACACCACAACGAAGAGTAGCCCCCACTTGCTGCAACCAGAGAGTAGCCCCCACTTGCCGCAACCAGAGAGAAGCCCGTGCGAGGCAACAAAGACCCAACACAGCCAAAAAAATTTTTTTAATAAATTAATTAAATAAATAAACACTACTGCAAGTTCTTAAAGAGATTCAAGAAGATACTTCAAATGAACTGTGTGAGAAAAAGATTCCCAAAATTTGATATTGAATAAAAATTCAATTGATGTAGTGAAAAAAAAGAACAGACATCACTAATAACCAAATTAATAAGCTAGAAGGTCAAGGGAAGAGCTTGCTTAAAACAGGACAAAAATCCAAAGAAAAGTAAAAACAGGGGCTTCCCTAGTGGCGCAGTGGTTGGGAGTCCTCCTGCCGGTGCGGGGGACTCGGGTTCGGGCCCTGGTCCGGGAGAATCCCACACGCCCCGGAGTGGCTGAGCCTGCGAGCCACAACTGCTGGGCCCGCGTGCCACAACTTAAAAAAAAAAACAAAAAAAGTAAAAACAGAAAATGGAGAATGGACTCAGGAGAGCTAGTATCTAAATTAACAGGAGTTCCGGAAAGAGAAAAGATACAAATGGAGAAGCAATTATTTTTTAAAATAATAGATGAAAGTTTCCCAAGTTGAAAACAGGATTGAGGCTTCAGACTAGAAAGGCGCATGGAGCATCAAGATTAACAAAAAAGACATATGCCCTGGGCATACACTGTTGAAATTTCTGAACTCCAAGGATAAAGAGAAAATCTTGTAAACTTCCAAATAGAAGGCATTCCCAACAAAGGTGAGAGAAGCAGACAGCCTTCTCAAATCCACAATTCTGAACACTTAAGACAGAAGAATAACCATTACAAAGTACTGAGACAAGGGACCGTGTTCCAAGCTAAATTCCTATAACTGATCAATATATCACTCTTACGTGAAGGTAAAAGACAGACATGTGCAAAGATTACCACCTGTGTTCCCTTTCTGGTAAAACTACTTGAGGAAGTATACCAGCAAAAATAAGCATAAAATCATGCTAAAGGTCTCACTTTGGAAGAGTAGGGCAAAAATAATTATTTAACTTTGGTAAAGTGATAGAAAAATTTAGTTATGCTTGATATAAATACGAATGCAATTACCAACATAATTTTAAGTCCTGGTGGAGGATTTTTTTAACTTGTTAAACTTTTTTAAAGTAATAAGGGAATAAGAAGAAACAAACAAAAAATATAAAATAAGATGGTAAAAATCAGACCAAACATATTAGTTATCATCATGAATGTGAATGGGCTGAATTTCCCCATAACAAAAAAAAAATCAGATCCCAAGTCTCCTTTTCTTCCAAAGTACTCATGTTGCAATGAAAAGAATGTGAGGTTTGGAAGGAACCAGGTCTGGCCATTTTACTCAACAATTTCCATCAGTCTAATTTCCCTGGAAAATGAGGGCCTGCACTGGATACAGGCACACGATGAAAGAAGATACATCACTTAAAGTGGGGAAAAACATCTGCTTCAGAGAGGAGAAGGAGTGGGGAGGAGAAGCGAGGAAGAGGGTAGGGGTGCAGCCACCACTCATAACACTGCAACACCCAGGAGCCGCTGTTACTGTTTTTTAATAGCTTCAGAGAGAAAACAGCTACCATTTTTTAGCCAGCCATACCTAGGTTCCTGTTCTGGCTCAATACCTACCTAGCTATATGACCTTGAAGAATTTCCTTAAATCTCTCTGACCACCAATATCTCCATCCACCAACTCTCATATCAATACTCAAAGGTGGATCTCTCCATTCATCCATCATCTCCCATACTCTCATCCCACTACATCCCTGTATCCCCAGCCTGGCAGTGACTCTGCCCCCATCCTCCATCTACCCTGCATCCGACTTCCCACTATGCCCTCTGAAACTCCCACTTGGGAGATCAGCACTCCCCTAATTCTTCCATCTTTTCTTGGGAACAATTCCTCAAACTCCTGCCTTAATAGAGACTCAGCTCTCCCCTGAGGACACTGCTTCACCTGCAGACCTGAAAGGTGGCTATTAGTTTATATGAACATGAATACCTTGGAGCCAGTAGGTGCAGGAGGTATCTTGCAGACTCACCACTGCCAAACCAATTTCTCCCCCTTGTTAAAAAAGAGGGGGGCGGGGGGGAATCCTGCTTTTTTTGAGACTGCTGCTATGCCTGTCACCTATGAGTCACTTTTCCTCTTTTATTGAAGCACCTAGCTCATAGCTTTTTTTTCTTAATTATTTTTTTTTAATTTTTGGCTGCATTGGGTCTTCGTTGCTGCACGTGGGCTTTCTCTAGTTGCGGCGAGCGGAGGCTCCTCTTCACTGTGGTGCACAGGCTTCTCATTGCGGTGGCTCCTCTTGTTGCAGAACAGGGGCTCTAGGTGAACGGGCTTCAGTAGTTGCAGCATGTGGGCTCAGCAGTTGGGGCACACGGGCCCTAGAGCGCACAGGCTTCAGCAGTTGTGGCACGTGGGCTCTAGAGTGCAGGCTCAGTAGTTGTGGTGCACAGGCTTAGTTGCTCCGTGGCAAGTGGGAATCTTCCCCAACCAGGGATTGAACCTGTGTCCCCTGCACTGGCAGGCGGATTCTTAACCACTGCGCCACCAGGGAAGTCCATAGCTTTACTTTCAACTGAACTCCTGCCATCATCAACCTGGGCAACTTTGGTGATCACTGGGCCCCTTCCAACTCTCAGGTTTCCCACTTCCTTGACATCCCCATTCCATGTAGCCACCTGCCCACCCATTGCTATGGTGACATCTATGATCATCATCTATAACTGCTTGTACTTCAGAAAGCAATCTCAGACACCCCTCTCAACTATCTTCAAGCACATTTGTTCAACCTCCTAGAGACTTCCAAAACACTGGCGCCACTCCATTCTTTATTCAAAGGCCACCCTATTTCCCTCCCTGTGCAGCTTACATTCCAGTCTGTCATTACGATGGATTACATACCTGTGCCACCAATCACTGATGGTTGTAAATCTTTTAAATGATAAAACATACCCTCCTTTTTAATAGCCATTCAAAAACGTACAACAGTTGAAACTGTATCTGAACACTCTTTCTAGGTCTTCTCAATAACCTTCTCAGATTTAATCATTATCATTACCATTTGGGTCCAAGGTATCTCTAGCCCAGGGTGTAGGGAGCTGCACCATGAAGCACCTCGCCCATCTTCTGCTGCAATCAACCTAGTTAGTCTGATCAAGACTTCAGTTGCAATTTAACAGTGAAAGTCTTTGTTTTGTGTGCACATGTAAAGTTTTTCTATTTAATTTAATGGTCACCATTTTCCCACTAATGCAGATATGTATGATTGTTCTTTAACAGGTAATACAGTCATATGGTTCCAAAGTAAAACCATGTCAGATGTAGAAAACAAACTTATGGTCACCAGTGGGGAAAGGGAGGGAGATAAACTGGGAGATTGGGACTGACATATAGACACTACTATATATAAAATAGATAACTAATGACCTACTGTATAGCATAGAGAACTCTACTCAATACTCTGTAATGGCCTACGTTGGAAAAGAATCTAAAAAGGAGTGGATATATGTATGAGTATAACTGATTTACTTTGCTGTACACCTGAAACTAACACAACATTGTAAAGCAACTATACTCCAATAAAAATTATGAAAAATAAATAAATAAAAATAAAACCATGTATTCTGAGAGATCTCCCTCCCACACTTGTCCCTAGCCACTGCAGTCCCCTCACCACAAGAAACCACTTTATTAGTTTGTCATGCATCATTCAGTTTCTTTATGCAAATACAAACATATATTCTTATTTCCTTCCATTTTCTCCCAGGAAAGGAAACATACTATGTACTCCTGTCAGCAACATGCTTTTTTCACTTAACAAATCCTGGAGATCTTTCCATCTAACAGTTTTTCCATATAATAGTTTTTCCATATACTACTTCCTCATTTTTTTAAACTCCCAGGGTTCCTTTGTATGCATATACTCTATTTCACCAGGTAATTATTGTTTTTCATCACTATTAATAATTCTATTACCAATAAAAATTAATTTAAAAATAATAATTCTATTATTATCTTGTATTTGATATTCTTAAATAGAGTATAACTAATTTTGTTCACTTTTCTTGTGTTGCGTGAAAAAATGATTATTTGCTTTTGGTATTAACATAACCAAAGTCTGATTCTTGATGAAATTTTTATGATTATATAAAGTAAATCAATTTTTTTTCACCAAGCCCTACATAGGCAGGGCCACAATTCACACAGAATACAAGGCCACTGGGTTGCACAATTCTCATCCAGTCTATCCTGTGTGCTATCCAAATGTTATCATTTTCTGCTTGGGCTATAGCAGGATAAAGGCAGGGAAGCACAGAACCAGACCTGTCCTACTGCCTTTGCCTTCCCTCTTATAAGGAAGAGTCCATGCATCACATTTGTCTTCTCCCTCTAGGCTGTAAGCATCATGGTGGGAGGAGGGGGGGGGATTGAGTTAGCACTACTAATTGAGACATTCTAGTGCCTGGCATACAGTAAGTGCCAAATAGCTATGCCTGGTCATGCTGGGCCCTTGGGACACAAAGATGAACCAGATGTCAGTGAGCAGTTAACAGTGTTGTGAAAGAGACAGCCCCAATCATAGAGTCAACAGCCCTGGTTCCTGTGGGTACACAGACAAGTGGAAACCAAGGGAGGAGGTTAACAGGAGGGATTCCCAGAGGAAATGATGTATAAGTTGAAATCCGAAAAACAAGCAAGAGTTATCCCGTTAAAGGATGAGAAGGAAAGGGAAAGAGTCCTGAAGGCAGAAAGAACAGCAATTTATCCACACTGTCTGTTTTATAGGGAAGAAAAATCCAAAGCTCAAGAGAGGTCAGACAATAATTCAGTGGCAGACAGTGTATGTATCCTCTGAGGGGCTAAACTCCAAAGAGAAGTGAAGGATGAATCTTTAAAGCTAATACTTACAGAGCGCTAATTATGTGCCAGGCACTGTTCTAAGTGTTCTACCTACTTTAATTCATTAAATCCTCACAACAACACTGTTAGGCAAATACTATTAAGTAGGAACTATTTTTACCTCTTCCCCCACTAGACTGAAGGTAAGTAACTTGCCCAAGGCCGCACAAGTAATAAGTGAAAGAGCTGAGATTCAAACTCAGTCTGGCTCCAGAGTCCATGCTCTTAACCACTAGTACAATCTATGATACCAACTTGAAGGTACAACTTATAAAGAAAAATGCTAGGCTGTGTTGGGGTTATAGGCAGTGTAATACGGTATTTACTGCTATTCACCTGCAGTCTCTTTGTCAAGTCACTTAACCTTGCTGAGCCTCAGTTTCCTTATCTGTAAAATGGGTATGGGGGATAAGGGGAGCTGTACCTCAGAAGGAAGTTGGGAAGACAACAATAATACCATACGTAAAAGACAGACTGAATGATCTGGTTCATACTGGGCAATTTTTTTTTTTTTTTTTTTTTTTTTTTTTGCGGTACGCGGGCCTCTCACTGTTGTGGCCTCTCCCATTGCGGAGCACAGGCTCCGGACGCGCAGGCTCAGCGGCCATGGCTCACGGGCCCAGCTGCTCCGCGGCATGTGGGATCTTCCCGGACCGGGGCACGAACCCGTGTCCCCTGCATCGGCAGGCGGACTCTCAACCACTGCACCACCAGAGAAGCCCCATACTGGGCAATTTTTTTTAATACTATAAATATTCATTAAAGCTTAGGATTGGGAAGGAGTGGTAAAAGAAACTCACTGTGTCTAAGTTTCATCATGATGACTAGCTTGAAAGCAGGTAGATTCAAATCTGCAGGCTTTTTTTTTCCTGTTGGAATGGGAGAAGAACCAATGTGAAGACAGAGAGTGGAACCACAATGCTATAAGCCCCTTCTGAGCCCCCTGAAGGCAAAATAAAATGTTAAAGAACATGATAAGGAAGCCCTAACAATTAGAGGAATCTGAGAGAAGGGGTTATACTGGAGCTGGCGCCTGGTATGGCTGAGTATAATTAATTATAATAATAATATTACAGGGAAGGTAGTGTCACACTACCCAAAGGGAAATTAGGTCTAAATCTGTCTTCCTGGGTGGAGTCAGTGCCTCAATGCATCAGATATGATACCCTAGGTAAGGGACTAGCACTAAACCTCTCTAAGGGGAGAGGGGTACGCAAGGACAATCTGTTTCTACATAGGGTATTAACTGCACCTCTTTTCCCCAAATAGGGGATTCTATGTCTCATTTACCCTGGAAGTGGGAGGGAAAGACATATCCCAGGAATCTACCCTGAGGAAAAGGGACCTCAGAATAGGGCTTTTTATCTGTATGTCTATGCGGACTGAGGTCAGTGCAAAATCTTGGGGGAGGGGGGAAAAATGTGCACCTGTATGTATGGCTGGGGTCTGTTCCTTGGTGACAGGGGGGAGGAGGGCAGGATGCCTTTTGTCACTCTACTCCAGGATACAGAGGGACTAGATAAACCGGCACAGTGGCTGTGTGCATCTCCGCTGCATGGGAGAGGAACACAAGTCTGTACATCTGTAAGTTGTGCAGGGACCGGGGCTGGGGGGTACTTTGAGTCGCTTTACGCTAGGGAGGGCCATGAGATGGGACTGATATACTGATCTCCACTACAAGGTGACATTAGTGCCATGCTAACAAAGGGGGGAATTATGCAGCTTTGCATGAATGGGGTCTGCACCTTGCCTGCAGTGGGTTACTCTAGCCCCTTCCACGGGAGATGGGATGGGGCACGATCTGTTTATCTTGTGTACGGGTTGAAGTCAGCAGTGTGTTAATATTGAAGGAAAAGGACCTCTGGTTCTCTGCACGGGGGAGGGGGGAATGCAGCTATACATTCAATGGAATGGCCCTTACAGTAGGTGGTGGGGGGGGTGGTTCCTGTGGTTATTTTTCCTGGATAGGGAGAAAAAGATCTGAGCTCCTCTACCTCGGATAAGGGGGGAGCCCACATGCACACACTATATGGGGTGATCAGTGATGTCACTGCTTCTCAACATTGGAGGGCACCTCTCTGCTCCCTTGGGGGTCTCTCCTTTCCTACAGTTGGTGATTCTAAATCCTTGGGGAAGGGAGGAGAGGAGGGATGATCTGTGTCTACGTAAAAAAGAGAATAAATCTGAGCCCTTCTTCCCCGGGGACCCCAGGAGAGGCAGTTCTGACTGTCTCTTCGTGGGTTAAGGTCTCCTGTTGTTTGCTGCAGGGCATTTTTGGTGGGTAAAGCCTTTACAAATTCAGTAAGCCAGCGTCGGGGAGGAGGTGGTGAGATCTGATTTTCCATAATGGGGACTCACTCTAGCCTAGAAGGGGTAAATCTCCGTGCTTCTCTGTGGGATGAGACTTGTGCCTCCAAACACTTAGGGAGGGGTGGTCTACCACCTCTGCAGGAGTGGGGGCGGGACACTGGTCAATTAGTTACACGGGGGCGAGGTAGGGAGGTCTCTAGGTCTTGACGCTAAGGGAAGGAGGCTCACTCCTCTATATATTAAAATTTCGGAGCTCCTCTATTCTGGTGGTCGGGCGGGGGTGGGGGTAAATACATCAAAGCCTCTGCCTAAGGGAAAAGGTGCGCGCCGAGGCGGATCTGTGTGCCTTAGCGCCGGTAGAAATCTGCGCCGTTAAGCCTCGTGAGAAGGGAGATGTGTCTCTTTACGGGTGGGGTCGATGTCGCCACACCTTCGGGGTGTCCACGCCCGTCTACACCGGGAAAATACGGAATGGAACCTCACTACCCTAAAAGGAGGAGGGCACTCGACGCTTCTCCACACAAGTGGGGTCTGTAACTCTCCATACAGTGTGTCCAGGGGTCTACACCTGTCCAGATGAGGTGCGTCTGTGCCCCTCACCCCGCAAGAATGTGTTTGGGCGCATGTCCACAGGCCGAGCAAGCCCTGCCTCTCATCCGGGCCCTTCTACCCTGGAAGGAACCCGACTCTTCACCTCTCTATTCCAGGGCAGAGGGCGCCTCGGGTTTCACCTGAAATAGTTGATCCTTTCCGCGCGGCCGGCTGGGTGAGCGTTCACCACGAAAAAAGAGAGTCGTGTCTTACCTCCACTTCCGGCGGAGATCTGAGAAGAGAAGTCAGCACAACACTGTCGGCGCTCGCGGCATTAGACTACGACTTCCGGATCCCAGCCTCACTGTGCGCGCACCCGGGGGCGGGGCTTAGGATTGACGGCTCGCTCCCTCCCGTCCCTTCCCCGGGGCCGCGCTGGCCCCGCCTCCCGGACGCTCCGTAAAGTAAGGAAATGGCCGAGCAGGGGAGGCGGCGAGGCGGCGAGGCGGCGAGGCGGGGAGGCGGCGAGGCGGCAACAGTTCGTTGGCTGGTGTGGCCATATAACCTACTTGTAAGCCAAGTTATTGTCTGCGGGCCTCTAATATGTGTGGCCCTAAATATGTGTGTTCTCGAATCTTAGTGACCAAGTGATCGCCAAGGCCGCATCAGACAAGGGTGGGGGGTCGGTGCCTTTGTCTACAACGGAAGATGGCGACGGGCAGGGTGTGAGAAAATGGCCGCCAGGGTCACATGTTTTGCTGAGTATACCCACCTGAAATGACTACGTTAGCTGCTCCCAGCAACCGTCCCAGCTTGCGGGGTCCCAGAGGAACCCTGAGGGAGCCACTCAGAGCTCTTTCTGCTGCAGCGCAGATCCACGGCCAGGCCTACAAACCGAACAACTGGAAGCCTCTCCCACCCATTTGCCTTCTTCCCCTCCTCCTCCCTCCCTCCCTCCCTCCCTCCCTCAGGCCCCAGAGCAGCGTCTGCTGGAGGGAATGGATTTACCTCTGGAGTGGGGACAAGTAAGGGTTTCTTCAGAAGCCATCTCAGGGAGCTCCTGACCTGGCTGGAGAATGAGGTCTCCCCCTTAAAAAAGTAATTACCAGTCTGAAAATGTCTTCTTCCTGATAATTTAGTTCCAGCCACTCCTCTTCCTCTAGCCTAAACTTTGGGGTGAGGCCGAGCCCCTCTACCCCAAGGATATCAACCTCTAGCATATCCAGGCAGAAAATAACTTCCTCTGCCTACTCCTACCTCTTACATACGAAGGACTCACTGCCCCTACGTCCATGGAAGGCTTCTAAACTCTTACCCTAGAGAAACACAACTCCTCTGGACCCCAGACCAGCCCTGGCCACCTCCACCTTCCCCCCTGCATTAGCAAATTCTTCCTTTTTCTTTAAGACCTAACTCTTGTCGCTTCTATGCACTTTCCCAGCTGAGAAACTCAGAGCACGTTGTTGCATTTATCACTTAGTACTGTAATCATTTATGTGGCTGTATCTCCACAGGAGAGTGAATTCCCTGAGACTAGGGGCCATATATCTTCGCACCCTCAGCAGGACCCAGCACAAGACTGGTACAAGGCATGCTTCAGCAAATGTTTGTTAAATGGGTAAGTTTACAGGCCTACACCACAAATCAATGGGAAATGGACATTTCAGTAGATAGTGCTGGGAAGTTTGGCTCACCATAACGAGAAAACTAAAACTGGATCCCTATTTATTTCCACATGAGAGGGTGGAGAATATCTTTGTGACCTAGGACTGTGGAAGGACTTTTTAAACAAAGTCCCAAATGCACAAACCATGAGGAAAAAATTTGTGATGAAGTCTTTGATAGGAATGAAAATTGGTATTACTACTTTGGAAAACAAGAAGTCATCAGAATAGTTAAAGATGGCCCTGGGACCCAGCAATATTCATTGCAGAACTGTTAGTAATAGAGAAAAAAATCTCAACAATCTAAAAGTTCACCAAAAGGAGAATAAATAAATAGTGGTATAGCCACACAACAGAATACTATATACAACAGTGAAAAAAATGAACCAGAATTGGGTATATCAATCCAGATAAATTTCAGAAACATAATGCTGTGATAAAATGCAAGTTGTGGAAGGATACATGATGTGTGAGATCATTTATATAGATTTTTTTAAACTAGAATACAATGCACTATTTTGTTTATCAATTACATAAATATGTAAACAATATTTTTTAAACAAAGGAATTAAACACCAATGCAGAATGGTGATTACCTCTGGGAAACAAAATGAGAGAGAAATACACAGGGGACTTTGACTGTCTAATATTTTATCTGGGTAATAGGTACATGGGTGTGTGCTATATTATTCTTCATACTTATTTGTATGCCTGAAGTATTTCATATTTTTTTAGAAAGACTATGAGGATCTATAACAAAATTAATAGTGTCTAAATCTAGATCAGTGGTTCTCAAACTTGGGCTGCAGCAGAATCACTTGGGAGAGCTTGTTAAAATACCAGATGCTGGGCCCCACACCCAGAATTGTGTTTTAGTTAAGCCTGTAGTAGAGCCCAGGAATTTGCATTTCTAACAAGTTCCCAGGTGGTGATGGTGGTGTTGGTGGTGATGGTGGTAGTGGTGGTGGTGGTGGTGGTGATGGTGATGATGATGATGATGAAGAAGATGAAGAAGTTGATGATGATGAAGCTGCTGCTGTTGCTAGTCCAGGTACCACATTTTGAGAACTGCTGACAGAGAAAATGAAATTATCAATGAATTTAGTTTTCTTCATTGTGCTTTTCTTTGTTTTCCATGTATTCAATGAGTGAGTGTTACTTTAGGGAGAGGTTTTTGTTGTTTTTTAAATTCTCTTTCATCTCTACTTCCCACTCTCATTTCCTTCATGTAGGCAAGCATTTTTTTTGTGTGTGGTATGCGGGCCTCTCACCGTTGTGGCCTCTCCCGTTGCGGAGCACAGGCTCCGGTCGCGCAGGCTCAGCGGCCATGGCTCACGGACCCAGCCGCTCTGCGGCATGTGAGATCTTCCCGGACCGGGGCACGAACCCGTGTCCCCTGCATCAGCAGGTGGACTCTCAACCACTGTGCCACCAGGGAAGCCCTAGGTAAGCATTTTAAAGTGTTTTATACATAGCTTTTTGTATATATGTGTTCTTGCAAAATATGTATTGTTGTTTTACATGCACGTATTTCCCCAAAATTTTCATTTTTCCGTTTTTCAAAATTCAGAACAGTTGAAAAAATAGTACAATGAAAGCCCATATACTCTTAATATTTTGCCAAATTTGTTCTACTTCTCTTTATATGTATATGTATGCATCTTCTTGCAGGCAGTATAACAGCTCACCCCTAAAAACTTCAGCACACATCTACTAGAATAAGGACATTCTCCAGCATAACCACAATACCATTATCACACCTAAGAAAACTTACTAATTCAATAATACCATCAAAGATACCCTATATTCAGATTTTCCAATTGAGCCCAAAATGTTCTTAGACCTGCTCTGATTTTTTGATCCCAGTATCTAATTAAGGTTTGTGTATTATGTTTGGTTGTTGTAGCACTTTAACCTCTTTTAATCTAAAATAGTACCCCTAGATTTTTTGTGTGTTTGATATTACACTGATACTTTTCAAGAGTCCAGGCCAGTTTCTTGTAGAATGTCCCACAGAATATCTGGATTCATCTGCTCTTTCCACATGATTAGATTCAGGTTAAATAATTTCAGCAATAACAGTACATAGAGGATACCACTTACTTCATATTGTGTCTCCTCAGGAGGCACATAACACCAGGTTGTCCCACTGTGGAGAATGTTTTGTGTCTGTGCATTTTTGTTTTATATAAATGGTATCTCAATCTTGTTTCTTACTTTTTTCATTCAGCCTTTTGTTTTTAAAGTCTATCCATATTGCTGTGTATACATCTAATCCATTGCTTCTAACTGCTCATGCTAACCAGTGTGCCTTCACCACATTTTCCCTGAATGTTCCCCCGATGATGGACAGCAAGATTGCCTCCAGCTCCATGACACCACAAGTAATACTGTGATGAACATCCTTGTGCATGTCTCCTTATTGGCCTGTATGAGAATTTCTTTTGAAACATATATCCAGGAACAGAATGATTGCATCATGAAGTGTGCATATACTTAGTTTGACTAAGAATACTAATACTGCTAAATGGTTCTCTGGGATGGCTACACCAGTCCAGTTTTACCACCAGTGTACAAAGATTCCTGGATCCCTACATCCTCACTGACACATAACATTTTCCAGCTTTCTAGTTTTTACTGGTCTATTAGGTTTAATAGGTATTACTATATCTTACCTTGCTTTAGTTTACATTTCTCTGATTATTAATTAATTTTTTTTTTGGCCGTGTCTCACGGCTTGTGGGATCTTAGTCCCCCGACCAGGGATTGAACCTGTGCCCTCAGCAGTGAAAGCACAGAGTCCTAACCACCGGACCACCAGGGAATTACCACTAATTAATTTTTGAGCATCTCTTTAGATGTGTGTCAGACGCCTCTTCTGTAAATTGCCTGCTTGTATAGTTAGGCCATTTTTTTCTATTAGGGTTCCTATCTTTCCTGTTGATCTGCTAGAGTTCCTTATATAGTCTAGCTATTAGTCCCCTGTTGGTTTCAGTCCCCTGAAACCAACAGGATTCTCCCCCTGTTTTAACTTTGCCCATGATAGCCATATTTGAACAGAAACTGTTAATTTTAATGTAGTCAAATGCATCACATTTTTGCTTTATGGTTTTTGGTTTGGGTTTTTTTGTTTTTTTGTTGTTGTTTTTTTTTGCGGTACGCGGGCCTCTCACTGTTGTGGCCTCTCCCGTTGTGGAGCACAGGCTCCGGACGCGCAGGCTCAGCAGCCACGGCTCACGGGCCCAGCCGCTCCTCGGCATGTGGGATCTTCCCGGACCAGGGCACGAACCCGTGTCCCCTGCATCGGCAGGCAGACTCTCAACCACTGCGCCACCAGGGAAGCCCGGTTTGGGGGGTTTTACTTAAAAAGTAGCTCCCTCCTCCTAGGTCACAAAGATATTCTTCTATTTTTTTTCTATTAACTTTATAGTTTTACCTTTCACCTTTAGGTTTTAATCCATTTAGAATCCATGCTCATATGTGGTGATAGGTAGGTATGCAATTTTATTTTTTCCACATAATGAGCCACATTTCCCACCACCAAATACTAAACAATCCTTCCTTTTTCATTGATTTACCATGCCACCTTTGTCATATATTATGAAACATACACACATAGGTCTGTTTCTGTTCTTGTACTAATACCACCTTGTTTTTAATATTTTGTAATGTATCTTAAATCTCATAGGGCAAGTCCCCTCCTCTTTAGTCGTCTTTTGAGTTGTCTTAACTATATCTCTGCATAAATTTTAAAAATTTTATCAAGCTCTTCAAAAAACCAACTGTAATTTTGATTAGGATTGCACTGAATTTATAGATTAATTTGGGGGAGTTGACACCATCAAAATATTAACTTGTCTCATCCAAGATCATGGAATATCTCCTCATTTGTTCAGTTGACCTTCTATCTGTGCTCTTTATTAAGAGTTTAAAGTTTTCTCTTTAGAATTTTTGTGTGTTTTTTACTAAGTTAATTCCTAGTGGCTTTACAGTTTTTGTTACTATTCTGATTTTTTTTTTTTTTTTTTTTTTTTTGCGGTACGTGGGCCTCTCACTGCTGTGGGCTCTCCTGCCACAGAGCACAGGCTCCAGACGTGCAGGCTCAGCGGCCATGGCTCACGGGCCCAGCCACTCCGCGGCACGTGGGATCCCCCGGATTGGGGCACGAACCCGTGTCCCCTGCATCGGCAGGCAGACTATCAACCACTGCGTCACCAGGGAAGCCCTGAATATTTTTATTTTTTGAATAGATTATATACACGCATTTTGAATAGCAAAACTATATAAAAATTATACTTTGAGAATTGTCACTGATCTTTGTCCATTCTACCCAGTTGCCACCATACACACCGCCCACAGTTACCAGTTTTATTCATTTTTTTTAATTCTTCCAGTGTTTCTTTATGCAGATACAAACAAGTATAAATGTATATCCTATTCCAGCTCCCTCTTTCTTACACAAAAGGTGACATACTATACTATACATACAGTTATACATGTTGCTTTTTTCACGTGATACATCCTGCAGGTCCTTACATATCAGAGCATTAGAAAGTTTCCACTACATAGAAAGTCATGTAGTA
Source organism: Mesoplodon densirostris (assembly GCF_025265405.1). NCBI lineage: Eukaryota > Metazoa > Chordata > Mammalia > Artiodactyla > Ziphiidae > Mesoplodon > Mesoplodon densirostris. The sequence goes on from NC_082681.1 coordinate 90,594,695, forward strand.
TGACTTGAAACTGTTGAAAGCTGAGAAACCATTACATTATGTGGATGCGTAATAGTTGATTTAATAACTGCAGTACCCTACTGATGGATGTTCAGGGTATTTTCAGTCCTTTGGTATTACAAATGGTGCCATAATGAATAGACATTTCATATGTATGCAGATATTTCTATAGGATAAATTCTAAGAATCCCATTTGTAACTTTGGTAGATATTGCCAAAATTTCCCTCCGTAGGTGTACCATTTTGCACTTACCACCCATGTATGAGTTTATGTGTTTCACCACCACCTCACTCAGAAAGTGTATCATTAAAGACTTTCGGATTTTTGCCAATGTCATAGGTGAAAAACAGTGTCTCACTCTAGTTTTAATTGACATTTCTCTTACGATTAGTGAGGTTGAGCATCTTTTCATATGTTTAAGGGTCATTTTTGTCTTTTCCTGTGAGTTGTCTATTTATACGCTCTGTTTATTTTCTCGATTTCTACAAGCTTGTTATATAATTAGAGAAATTAGACCTTTGTGAATGATATCAGTTGTCAGTATTTTTTTCCCAGTTTGTTGTTCTTTTGACTTTGCTAATGGATTTTTTTTCCAAGCAAATTTTACTTTATTTTTATGTAAACAAATTTATCTATGTTTTCTTTTATGGATTCTAGATTTTGATTTGTACTTTTGTGATAGATTGCATTAATGACCCCAATTTTTTATGTGTCTCCACACCCTTTGGTAGTGCCCTCCCATACTGACTGAGTTTGGCCATATAATTTACTTCAACCAACAGGATAGTAGCAAATTTGATATAAGCAGAGACCTGAGAAAGCTCTTGCATATTCTGCTTCCTCTCTTGGACCCCTGCCACTGCTATGAGAACATACCCAGGCTGGTCTGCTGGAGGGATGTGAGAGACATATAGAAATGAGCCTGGTCCTCCCAGCCAAGGCATCCTATAGCAGCCAACCTCCAGCCAAGCCACCAGCTCAGTGCAGACACATGAGCTGGCAGAGTTGAGATCAACAGAGCCTGATCCAGCACGTAGAACCTCTCAGCTGACCATAGACTCTGTCTAAGTTTGGGTATCTAAATATTCATTTTGGTTTTTTATAGAGAATTATTGTAGCAATAGTCCCCCATCATTGTTCTTCCTTTTCAGAGATATTCTGGCTGTGCTTGTTTGTTATTTTTCCATTTGATCTTTAATTCAGCTTGTCTAGTTTCAGAAAAAGAAAAGATATGGTATTTTTAATTAGCTTATACTAAATTTATAAGTTAATTTTACATCTTTATGATTTTGAGTCTTCCTATTTAAGCAAATGGGGTGCCTTTCTATTTGTTTCTTCAGAGTGTTACAAATGTTTTCTCTTGAAGGATTTAGACATTTCTTGTTAAGTTTGTTTCTACGTATTTGCTGTAGACTGAATGTTTGTGTCTGCCCCCACCCCCCAAATTTTACATTGAAACCTAATCCCCAATGTGATAGTGTTTGGAGGTAGGACCTTTGGCAGGTGATTAGATCATGAGATTGGAGCCCTCATGACTGGGATTAGTGCCCTTATAAAAGAGACCCAAGAGAGCTCCCTTGCCACTCCTGCTATGTGAGGACACAGCGAGAAGATGGCTGTCTATGAACCAGGAAGTGGGCCCTCCCCAGACATAAAATCTTTGAGTGTCTTGATCTTGGACTTCCCAGCCTCTAGAACTGAGAATAATAAATTTCGGTTGTTTATAAGCCAACCAGTCTGTGGTATTCTGTTATAGCAGCCCCAACAGACTAAGACATTATTTTGTCTTTTTTGTTGCTATGATAAATGGAGCCTTCTCTTCCATATATCTTCTAACTGAATGATTTCTATATATTAATTTTATATCCTGCTACCTTGCTGAGTTCTCTTGTTTGTAATAGTTTTCTATTGGTTTGCTCGGGTTTTCTGGCTCTACAGTCTTATCTGTAAGTAATGATAGCTTTACCTCCTCCATTCCAATTGTAATTTCTAATTTCTTTTTCTTTTCTAATCACAATGCTTTTGCTACCTCCAATATAATGTTAAATTGTAGTGGAGAGAGTAGATACCCTTGTGAGTTTAGCATATAAATGCTGCTAGTGTTTACTGGTTAAGTGAAGTGCTGGATTGCTGGATTTGGGAATGGATGGGTGGATAGATAGATAGATAGGCAGACATAATTATATTAAGGAAGAAATTTTTATAAAGAATTTTTTGTAAAGGATGGGTATTGAATTTTGTCAAATAGTTCTTTGGCATCTCTGAAAATGATGATACGATTTTTCTCCTTAGATTCAACAATATGTTAGATTGTATTAATGGATTTCCTAATATTGAATGATTTTTGCATTCTTGGAAATAAACTCCACATAGTCAGGGATTCTGTTTGCTAATATTTTATTTAGGATTTTGCATCGATATTCATAAGTGAAGATTGGTTTATATCTTTTTCTTGTGAAATCTTTGTTAGATCTTGATATCAATGTTATACTCACTTCATAAAAAGAATATGAAAGTGTTCCTTCTTTATCTAGGATCAGGAAAATAAAAATAGCATTCAAATGATCTGCTTTTCAGTGTTAGCAGACTTCCCCAGTGAAATCATCATGGCCCAGTGCTTTTGGGGGAAAGTATCTCTTTATAACTTTTTCTATTTCTTCCATGGAAATTGGTCTATATGGACTTTTCTCTTTTAGAGTTTTGGTAAATTATATTCTCCTAGGATGTTTTCCATTTCTTCAAGATCTTTAAAATGATTTGCATAGAGTTGCATGAGGAAGTCCTTTATAATGTTTAAAATGTCCACTTACTGGGGCTTCCCTGGTGGCACAGTGGTTGAGACTCCACCTGCCAAAGCAGGGGACATGGGTTCGTGCCCCGGTCCGGGAAGATCCCACATGCCACGGAGCGGCGGGGCCCGTGAGCCATAGCCGCTGAGCCTGCGCGTCCGGAGCCTGTGCTCCGCAATGGGAGAGGCCGCAACAGTGAGAGGCCACGTACCGCAAAAAAAAAAAAAAAAAAAAAAGTCCTCTTACTATGGTTATGTCCAACTTTTCATTTCCTGGTTTGTGTCTTTGTGCTTTCTCCTTTTCTTGATTATTATTTAATGGCTTATGTATTTCTTTTTCACAGAATTGGTTAATCTATTTATTTATTAGTTCTACTGTTACCTGTTTTCTAACTCTTTTATTTGAACTTTTCTCTTTGTTAATTCTTTCCTTCTGTTCCCCTTAAGTTTATTCTGTTTCTCTTTCACTAACTTTCTGAGTTGGGTTCATTTAATTTTTTCCCTTGTTTTTAGTATAAGTATTTTGAGGCAATGAACTTTTCTCTGACTGCTGCTTCATCTGTACCCATAGATTCTGATACGTAATGTTTTCATTATTATTATTGTCTAGAAGTTCAGCAATTTTGGTTTCAGTTTGCCCTTTGACCCAAGAATTGTTTGACAGAGAATTTTATATATTCAGATGGAAGATCTTTTTTACATTGATTTCTACTTTTATCCAGTTGTGATCAGAGAACATTGTCAGTATTAGTTCTACCTTTTGGGATTTATTGAGATTTTCTTCTTGGCCTAATATTGATTTTGTTGTTTAGGTTTTCTGTATTCTTACTGGGTTTTTGTTGCTGTTGTTGTTCATTTGATCTGTCCTGGAATGAGAAAGGTGAGTTAAATTTCTCCTGTTTTTAGTGTGTTTCAATCTACTATCTATTTCTCCTTGTATCTCTTAATATTTCAGCTTTGTGAAAGTTGCTATGTTATTTGATACAAAAATACTCATAACTTTATATTTTCATTGTGAATTGTGGCCTTTTTTGTCTCCATTAATGCTTTTTTGTAATAAGTATTTTATTTCAGAATAATTTTAGTTTTATAGAACCCTTCATCTAGTTGCCCCTCATGTTAATATCTTATATGACTACATCTGTGAAAACTAAGAGATTAGCATTAGTACGTTGCTATTAACTAAACTCCTGACTTTATTCAGATTTCACCAGTTTTTCCACTAATATCCTTTTTCTGTTCCAGGCTCCAAACCAGAATCCCACATTGCATTTAGTCATCATTATCTCCTCCAACCTGTGGACAGTTCCTTAGTCTTTCCTTTTCATGACATTGACAGTCAATTAATGCCTTTCATTCTGACTTTCTAACTTGGCTGATAATTAAGATTACAACCTCTGCTTGCTTTATTTGCATTTGACTGGTATACCTTTGCCCTACTTGTATTTTTAACCTCTCTGAATCTATTTGTTTTAGTTGACTCTCTTGAATACATAGTTGGGTTTTGCTCAGGGATCCAACAGAAAAACGTTTTTCTTTAAATAGATGAGCTAAGACCATTTATATTTATTGACACAAAAGATGTTTGGTGTTAATATTGTCACATTAAGTTTTATTTTCTTTTTTAGCTATATTTTTATATATTAAAATTATGTTACTTTGTAGTCTATTTTCTGTGATTTTTTTATCAGTTAACACTCAATTTTTTTTTGTTTTCTTTTATTTTTTGGATTTATGAATTTTATTTATTTTTTTATACAGCAGGTCCTTATTAGTTATCCGTTTTATACATACTAGTGTATATATGTCAATCCCAATCTCCCTATTCATCACAACACCACCATGCCTCTGCCACTTTCCCACCTTGGTGTCCATATGTTTGTTCTCTACATCTGTGTCTCTATTTCTGCCCTGCAAACTGGTTCATCTGTACCATTTTTCTACATTCCACACATATGTGTTAATATATGATATTTGTTTTTCTGACCTACTTCACTCTATATGACCGTCTCTAGATCCATCCACGTCTCTACAAATGACCCAATTTTGTTCCTTTTTATGGCTGAGTAATATTCCCTTGTATATATGTACCACATCTTCTTTATCCATTCGTCTGTCGATGGGCATTTAGGTTGCTTCCATGACCTGGCTATTGTAAATAGCACTGCAATGAACGTTGGGGTGCATGTGTATTTTTTTTTTTTTTTTTAGTTTCTGCTTTATAACAAAGTGAATCAGTCATACATATACATCTGTTCCCACTTCCCTTCCCTCCTGCGTCTCCCTCCCTCCCACCCTCCCCATCCCACCCCTCCAGGCAGTCACAAAGCACCGAGCCGATCTCCCTGTGCTATGCGGCTGCTTCCCACTATCTATCTACCTTACGTTTGGTACTGTATATATGTCCATGCCTATCTTTCGCTTTGTCACAGCTTACCCTTCCCCCTCCCCATATCCTCAAGTCCATTCTCAAGTAGGTCTGTGTCTTTATTCCTGTTTTACCCCTAGGTTCTTCTTGACATTTTTTTTTCTTAAATTCCATATATATGTGTTAGCATACGGTATTTGTCTTTCTCTTTCTGACTTACTTCACTCTGTATGACAGACTCTAGGTCTATCCACCTCATTACAAATAGCTCAGTTTCGTTTCTTTTTATGGCTGAGAAATATTCCATTGTATATATGTGCCACATCTTCTTTATCCATTCATCCAATGATGGACACTTAGGTTGTTTCCATCTCCGGGCTATTGTGAATAGAGCTGCTATGAACATTTTGGTACATGTGTCTTTTTGAATTATGGTTTTCTCTGGGGATATACCTAGTAGTGGGATTGCTGAGTCATATGGGAATTTTACTTTGAGTTTTTTAAGGAACCTCCATACTGTTCTCCATACTGGCTATATCAATTTACATTCCCACAGCAGTGCAAGAGGGTTCCGTTTTCTCCACACCCTCTCCAGCATTTGTTGTTTGTAGATTTTCTGATGATGCCCATTCTAACTGCTGTGAGATGATACCTCATTGTAGTTTTGATTTGCATTTCTCTAATAATTAGTGATGTTGAGCAGCTTTTCATGTGATTCTTGGCCATTTGTGTCTTCTTTGGAGAAATGTCTATTTAGGTTTTCTGCCCAGTTTTGGATTGGGTTGTTTGTTTTATTAATATTGAGCTGCATGAGCTGTTTATATATTTTGGAGATTAATCCTTTGTCCGTTGATTCGTTTGCAAATACTTTCTCCCATTCTGAGGGCTGTCTTTTCGTCTTCTTTGTAGTTGCCTTTGCTTTGCAAAAGCTTTTAAGTTTCATTAGGTCCCATTTGTTTATTTTTGTTTTTATTTCCATTACTATACGAGGTGGATCAAAAAAGATCGTGCTGTGATTTATGTCAAAGAGTGTTCTTCCTGTGTTTTCCTCTAACAGTTTTATAGTGTCCAGTTTTACATTTAGGTCTCTAATCCATTTTGAGTTTATTTTTGTGTATGTTGTTAGGGAGTGTTCTAATTTCATTCTTTTACATGTAGCTGTCCAGTTTTCCCAGCACCACTTATTGAAGAGACTGTCTTTTCAACATTGTATATCCTTGCCTCCTTTGTCATAGATTAGTTGAGCGTAGGTGCTGGGTTTATCTTTGGGCTTTCTATCCTGTTCCATTGATCTATATTTCTGTTTTTGTGCCAGTACCATATTGTCTTGATTACTGTAGCTTTGTAGTATAGTCTGAAGTCAGGGAGTCTGATTCCTCCAGCTCCATTTTTATCCCTCAAGACTGCTTTGGCTAGGGCTTCCCTGGTGGCGCAGTGGTTAAGAATCCACCTGCCAATGCAGGGGACATGGGTTCGAGCCCTGGTCCAGGAAGATCCCACATGCCACAGAGCAAGTAAGCCCATGCGCCACAATTACCGAGTCTGCACTCTAGAGCTGCGAACCACAACTACTGAGCCCGCGTGCTGAAACTACTGAATCCCGCACACCTAGAGCCCGTGCTCCTCAACAAGAGACGCCACCACAATGAGAACCCTGTGCACCGCAAGGAAGAGTAACCCCCGCTTGCTGCAACTAGAGAAAAGCCCGCGCGCAGCAGCAAAGACCCAACGCAGCCAAAAATAAAATAAATAAATTTTAAAAAAATAATAAAGACTGCTTTGGCTATTTGGGGTCTTTTGTGTCTCCATACAAATTTGAAGATTTTTTGTTCTAGTTCTGTAAAAACTGCCATTGGTAATTTGATAGGGATTACATTGAATCTATAGATTGCTTTGGGTACTATAGTCATTTTCACAGTATTGATTCTTCCAATCCAAGAACATGGTATATCTCTCCATCTGTTAGTATCATCTTTAATTTCTTTCATCAGTGTCTTTCAGTTTTCTGCATACAGATCTTTTGTCTCCCTAGGTAGGTTTATTCCTAGGTATTTTATTCTTTTTGTTGGAGTGGTAAATGGGAGTGTTTCCTTAATTTCTCTTTCAGATTTTTCATCATTAGTGTATAGGAATGCAAGAGATTTCTGTGCATTAATTTTGTATCCTGCAACTTTACCAGATTCATTGATTAGCTCTAGTAGTTTTCTGGTGGCATCTGTCGGATTCTCTATGTATAGTGTCATGTCATCTGCAAACAGTAACACTTTTACTTCTTCTTTTCCAATTTGTATTCCTTTTATTTCATTTTCCTCTCTGATGGCCATGGCTAGGACTTCCAAAACTATGTTGAATAACAGTGGTAAGAGTGGACATCCTTGTCTTGTTCCTGGTCTTAGAGGAAATGCTTTCAGTTTTTCACCATTGAGAATGATGTTTGCTGTGGTTTTGTCATACATGGCCTTTATTATGTTGAAGTAGGTTCCCTCTATGCCCACTTTCTGGAGAGTTTTTACCATAAATGCTTGTTGAATTTTGTCAAAAGCTTTTTCTGCATCTATCGAGATGATCATATGCTTTTTATTTTCAGTTTATTAATATGGTGTATCACATAGATTGATTTGCATATATTGAAGAATCCTTGCATCCCTGGGATAAATCCCACCTGATCATGGTGTATGGTCCTTTTAATGTGTTGTTGGATTCTGTTTGCTAGTATTTTGTTGAGGACATTTGCGTGTATATTCATCAGTGATATTGGTCTCTAATTTTCTTTTTTTGTAGTGTCTTTGTCTGGTTTTGGTATCAGGGTGACGGTGGCCTCATAGAATGAGTTTCAGAGTGTTCCTTCCTCTGCAGTTTTTTGGAAGAGTTTGAGAAGGATGGGTGTTAGCTCTTCTCTAAATGTTTGATAGACTTCACCCGTGAAGCCATCTGGTCCTAGACTTTTGTTTGTTGGAAGATTTTTAATCACAGTTTCAATTTCATTACTTCTGATTGCTGTGTTCGTATCTTCTATTCCTTCCTGGTTCAGTCTTGGAAGGTTATACCTTTCTAAGAATTTCTCCATTTCTTCCAGGTTGTTCATTTTATTGGCATAGAGTTCCTTGTAGTAGTCTCTTAGGATGCTTTGTATTTCTGCAGTGTCTGTTGTAACTTCTTTTTCATTTCTAATTTTATTGATTTGAGTCCTCTCCCTTTTTTTATTGATGAGTCTGGCTAATGGTGTATCAATTTTGTTTATTGTCTCAGAGAACCAGCTTTTAGTTTTATTGATCTTTTGTATTGTTTTCTTTGTTTCTATCTCGTTTATTTCTGCTCTGTTATTTATGGTTTCTTTCCTTCTGCTAAGTTTGGGTTTGTTTGTTCTTCTTTCTCTAGTTCCTTTAGGTGTGAGGTTAGGTTGTTTATTTGAGATTTTTCTTGTTTCTTGAGGTAGGCTTGTATTGCTATAAACTTCCCTCTTAGAACTGCTTTTGCTGCATCCAATAGGTTTTGGATCGTCATGTTTTCATTGTAATTTTTCTCTAGGTATTTTTTGATTTCCTCTTTTGATTTCTTCAGTGATCTCTTGGTTATTTAGTAACGTATTGTTTAGCCTCCATGTGTTTGTGTTTTTTACGTTTTTTTCCCTGTAATTCATTTCTAATCTCATAGCATTGTGGTCAGAACAGATGCTTGATATGATTTCAGTTTTCTTATGTTTACTGAGGCTTCATTTGTGACCCAAGATGTGATCTATCCTGGAGAATGTTCCGTATGCACTGGAAAAGAAAGTGCGATCTGCTGTCTGTGGATGGAATGTCCTATAAATAAATATCAGTTAAATCTATCTGGTCTATTGTGTCATTTAAAGCTTGTGTTTCCTTATTAATTTTCTGTTTGGATGATCTGTCCATTGGTGTAAGCGAGGTGTTAAAGCCCCCCACTATTATTGTGTTACTGTTGATTTCCTCTTTTAGAGCTGTTAGCAGTTGCCTTATGTATTTAGGTGCTCCTGTGTTGGGTGCATATATATTTATAATTGTTATATCTTTTTCTTGGATTGATCCCTTGATCATTATGTAGTGTCCTTCCTTGTCTCTTATAACATTTTTATTTTAAGGTCTGTTTTATCTGATATGAGTATTGCTCCTCCAGCTTTCTTTTGATTACCATTTGCATGGAATATATTTTTCCATCCCCTCAGTTTCAGTCTGTATGTGTCCTTAGGTCTGAAGTGGGTCTCTTGTAGACAACACATATATGGGTCTTGTTTTTGTATCCATTCAGTGAGCCTGTGTCTTTTGGTTGGAGCATTTAATCCATTCACGTTTAAGGTAATTATCTATATGTATGTTCCTATGACCATTTTCTTAATTTTCTTGGGTTTGTTTTTGTAGGTCCTTTTCTTCTCTTGTGTTTCCCACTTAGAAAATTCCTTTAGCATTTGTTGTACAGCTTGTTTGGTGGTGCTGAATTCTCTTAGCTTTTGCTTGTCTGTAAAGCTTTTGATTTGTCCATCATATCTGAATGAGATTCTTGCCAGGTAGAGTAAACTTGGTTGTAGATTCTTCCCTTTCATCATGTTAAATATATCATGCCACTCCCTTCTGACTTGTAGTTTCTGCTGAGAAATCAGCTGTTAACCCTATAGGAGTTCCCTTGTATGTTATTTGTCATTTTTCCCTTGTTGCTTTCAATAATTTTTCTTTGTCTTTAATTTTCTTCAATTTGATTACTCTGTGTCTCAGTGTGTTTCTCTTTGGGTTTATCTTACCTGGGACTGTCTGCGCTTCCTGGACTTGGGTGGCTCTTTCCTTTCCCATGTTAGGTAAGTTTTCGACTATAATCTCTTCAAATATTTTCTTGGGTCCTTTCTCTCTGTCTTCTCCTTCTGGGACCCCTATAATGTGAATGTTGCTGTGTTTAATGTTGTCCCAGAGGTCTCAGGCTGTCTCCATTTCTTTTCATTCTTTTTTCTTTATTCTGTTCCATGGCAGTGAGTTCCACAATTGTGTCTTCTAGGTCACTTATCTGTTCTTCTGCCTCAGTTATTCTGCTATTGATTCCTTCTAGTGTATTTTTCATTTCAGTTATTGTATTGTTCATCTCTGTTTGTTTGTTCTTTAATTCTTCTTGGTGTTTTTTCTTTAATTCTTCTAGGTCTTTGTTAAACATTTCTTGCATCTTCTCTATCTTTGCCTCCATTCTTTTTCCGAGTTCCTCGATCATCTTCACTATCGTTATTCTGAATTCTTTTTCTGGAAGGTTTTCTACCTCCACTTCATTTAGTTGTTTTTCTGAGGTTTTATCTTGTTCCTTCATCTGGTACATAGCCCTCTGCCTTTTCATCTTGTCTATCTTTCTGTGAATGGGGTTTTTTTTTTCTGATTGTTTTTAGTTGTCCTGACATTTAGAAAAGTTTATACTTTGGTCTAGTGATTAATTTTAGGTATCTTGTTTTTTCTAGTTGTTTATTGCTAATGTAAATAATGTTATTGATTTTTATAAGTTGATTTTGTACCTGGCAACCTTGCTGAACTCTTTTTAATTCTAATAGTATGTCAGTTGAATCTGTTGGTTTTATCTCTTCTCTTCCAGTCCTTACATGTCTCATTTCTTTTTCTCCCTTTATAGTATTAAACAAGACTTCCAGTTCTATGTTAAACAGTAGTTGGTGAGAGTAAGTATCTAGTCTTTTTCTTTATCTTCAAGGAAATGCATCTTAAATTTCTCCATTTACTGCAAAATATGCTGTAAAGTTTTGGTATGTAACCTTCACCAAGTTAAGAGATTTGCCTTCTATTTGTATTTTTTAAAGAGTTTTCATCGTAAGTAGACATGTGACATACTTTTTCTACATTAATTGAGATACTCATACGATTATACTCTCTTAGTCTATTCATGTGGTAAATTACATTGATAGATTTTTCTGAGTTTGAATGCATTATCCTTGCATTCTTGGAATTAACTCCATTTGATTGTGATGTATTTTTAAAATACTGTTGGATTCGATTAGCTAATATTTTATTTAAGATTTATGCATCTATATTCATAAGTGAAATGAGCCTACAATTTTCTTTAATTGTCCTTATCTGTTTTTAAAATCAAGACTTCAAGATTTTACTAGACAAATAAAATGAGCTAGGCAGCTTTCTCTCCTCTTCTATTTTCTGGAATAACTTGTATAAGAAGAGAAGTAACTCCTGAGAGTCCCGCACACTATACCTGTAAATCCATCTGGGCCTGGATTTGGGGGGAAGGGATGTCCTTACCTACCATTTCAGTTTCATTAATGCCTAGTGGTCTATTCATGTTCTCTACTTCCTCTGCCATTTTTATTATTTTATATTTTTCTAGGAAAAAAAACTTTATCTAGATCTTTCCAATTATTTCTGTCTAGTTCCTAGCAGTCAGATTTCTGGCTTGAGTACTTGGTGGTGCCTTCACAGAGAGGGGGGCACAAGAGGAGCAGCATATCTGTCATTTGGGGGCCAGAGGAAGTTTGGCTACCTCTACACTTTCAGCAAAGCAATGGCTATATGTGATTCTCTGTTGCTTTGGATATTTGTGATTATGTATGAATGTGCACACTTCTATAAAGGTGTGTTTTCATACATGATGCTCTGGTGTGTTTCTGTTTATATGAATGTCAGGCTGAAAAAGAACAATTTTTCTGTGTAGTTATTTTTCTGTATCTGTTTGCATGGTTCCGTGAGCTGTGATGGGGGTATTTCCATGGTTCTCTCAATGTCCCTGTGTACATCAGCATCTCTGCCAGCTGGTAATTCATTCTGTGTGATTTTCCATGTCTTGGAGTATCTGCAACTGTGAGGGTTCTTGATTCTATGTGTATCTTTATGTCTCTGCACATGTCTGCATCTCTGAGGGTGGGGGATTATGTATGCATCTCTGTGTCTTACTGTAGAAATAAATGTATGCAGTGCACATGCTACGTGGCAAGTTCAGACTCTCCAAGTCTGGAAGAAACATTACAACAGGAAATGCTCTGGATTCCAGCTTCCGGATGGAATTTCACTCAGAAAAATACCCCTTCCTGGTCCTCCCAATAACTGCAGCATTCTTTGTCTTTCTTGAAGAGGCTGAGTTGAGGGGGTTTATGCTAACCTTGACCTCAGAGGCCACGTCTTTCAGGAGGATTTGGCAGAGCCATGAAATTCCACACCCTGCCACTTGCCTCTTGCCAGGCCTACTGCTTCCTCCTAAACCCTTTTATAGCTCCACATTATCTACCAGACCAATTCCAATCTAAATTGTCCAGAGAGGCCAGAAGAAGACACAGGGAGATGAGGAGAAAGAAACAGAATACGATTTTTATAAAGAAATAGATAAAGATAGATATGGGAATTGGGGATAGAGAAATGAGAACAAGGAGATAAAGAGACAGAGACCAAGAAATAGGGCCTGAATGGTAGGAACAGATAGTCAGAAATGGTGATAAATAAACAAAGAAGGTTAGGGACAGAGAGATGTACAGACGGATTGCATGGGCAGTGTAGAAAAAGAGGGACTGACAGAAATGAGCCTGGAATGTAGGGAGAGAGAGAGATGGGGACAGAGACACAGAGATTGGGGTCAGAAAGGCAGTTACATAAAACATGAGGATAGAGACACAGAGATGATAACAGCCAGGTAGATAAAGAGAGTGACTGGGATTAGATAGACAAAGATAGAAGCGGAGATGGTGTTGAGGAGGAAGAGGTTGATGATATAGAAACTAATTTTTTTGTTTTTCGGTACGCGGGCCTCTCACTGCTGTGACCTCTCCCGTTGCGGAGCGCAGGCTCCGGACGCACAGGCTCAGCGGCCATGGCTCACGGGCCCAGCCGCTCCGCAGCATGTGGGATCCTCCCGGACCGGGGCACGAACCCGTGTCCCCTGCATCGGCAGGCGGACTCTCAACCACTGCGCCACCAGGGAAGCCCCCAAAACTAATGTTTTTTTAATTGAGGTATAGTTGATTTACAATGTTACAGGTGTACAGCAAAGTGATTCAATTATATATATGTAAATATATAGGTATATGTAGTCTTTTTCATATTCTTTTCCATTATAGGTTATTACAAGATATTGAATACAGTTCCCTGTGCTATAGTAGGTCCTTGTTATTTATTTTTAGGAGCTAATATTTTTGAGCATTTGTTGTATTTGAGGCATGGTTCTACAAGCTGTACATGTGTTAGTTCATTTAATGCTCTTGGTAACACTGAAGCAGGTACTGTTATCAGCCCTGTTTTACAGATGAGGACACTGAGGCACAGCAAGTCAGCAGCACAACTAGGATTGGAATCCAAACAATCTAACACCAGAGGCCATACTCTTGACTACTCTGTCAGTGACAGAGAGATACAGACAGGGATCTGGGGACAAGATAGCAAACAGATGAAACACACATAGGGACAGAAAGATGGAAACAAGAGACAGGCACATGAGGAGAGCCACCCAGCAAGAGAGATGGTAAGAGGTAGAAAAGGGGTGATAGATGAGGAGAGACTCAAAGAGGGAAACAAGGGCAAGAAGACCAACATAGGGGTATGTGTGTGAGAGAGAAACAAAGAGAAGGTAAATGTTAGTTGTGAGGGGATGGGAGGCTGGGGTGAAGACAGAGACTGGAACAGAAAGGTGAGAATAGAAATAGAGAAAGATAGGTGGGGAACAGAGACAGATGAATGCAGCAACGTAAATAGAAAGATGAGAACTGGGAGACAGGCAGAGATAAGATAAATAGGTACAGAGTGATGGAGACAGAGGGGTGGACAGAAAAGAGGCCAAGGAGCCAAAGGAAATTGAAAGAGAAACAGAAAAGACAGAAATTTTGGAACACAGATTCAGAAACAGATGAGGTAGGGTAATATGGTATTATATATGTGAGGATGGAGACACAGACCAAGAGAAGAACCATAAGTTAGATGGGGACAGGATAGAGACAAGGCAACCCCCAACAGAGGCAATGGAGAGAGAGAGAGAGAGCAATAGCAAGAAGGGGAGAGATTGAGAGAGAATAGGAGAGATAGGAAAGAGAAACCACCAGAGAGATGTAAACAGAAAGACAAGAGAGAGCAAAATAAGAGATGGGAGACATCTGAAAGGTGGTGACAGTGATGGTGAACTGGGGTGACAGTAAAAAATAAAAGAAATAGAGGCACAGAATGAAGTAATTTTGATTCAACAACCACTCACAAGTCTCGGATATATCAGGGCTGGCACTGGGCTGTGTGGTACCCAATAGGCTGTGAGCTCAGGAAGGCAGGGCCTGGGCCTTTGTTATGCAATACTGTATCCTCCACCTACAGTATACTCCCAGTCATGTGGAGGGCTACCATTTATTAAACATTGGGTACTGGGGACTGTGCATGCGTTTCATGGATTATGTTATTGAATCCTCAAAATTCTGATGTTGTAGGTATTGTTATCATCCCCAGTTTACAGGTGGGGAAACTGAGACTTAGAGCAATGAGTAACTTACCCAGGGTCACACAGAGGAGCTAGGAGTTGAAGCCCCAGCCTGGACCAATGGTGAGAGTATGTCATGAACCAAGGATTAGGATGAACCCTGTTCTTTCTGTACACCCAAGGTGCAAAAAATCAAATTCCAATCTGCCTGCCTCCAAGGCCTACATGTTTGACCACCATGCCACACTGCTCCAGTGAAGACTCACTCACAGACTGATGGAAGACTGCTGAACCAAGGTAAGTGTGTCCTGACTCCTTACCCTCTGGAGCTCCCTCTATCTAGCAAAGGAGGATGACCTGGCTACCTCAGAGAGAGTGAGAAAAGTCCTGTGAGTGACAGGAATAAAGCCCTGTGGGAGAACCTCGGCCAGGGAAAATCGAGAGAATGCTTCCTGGAGGAGAAAGTGGTTCAAAGAGGCCAAAGACAGATTTACAGAGAGGTCAGTGAAGCTTCAGGGTCCCTCATGTGTCTCTTCCAAGGCCCTGCTTAACAATCAGCGAAAAATCAAAGAGTACTGAAGATGTGTACTCTTCACTCTATAAGAAAATTGAAATGCCCTGACATCTTACAGCTCATATATGAAAGAAACTAAACAGGTTTTCCCAAATTTGACAATAGTCCTAAAAATGTACATTATTGTAAAGCTGAAACTTTTCTAAACTATCAATAGTAAAAAATTTCTATCAACCGTGCTATTAAGAAAGACTGACTAATATTTCTATTCTCTCTACAGAAAAATGATCTTATCTCATGCTTCAGTGATAAAATAAAAGCCATCAGACATGGGAGAATTACTCCAGGACCTTCATCTTCCCACCACTGAATCTCTAAACCTCCCAGTATCTGTGTTCATCTTTTGTTTCATTCCCTCCTGTTACAATGAAGGGCCTGAGGACCTCTCCTTCTCTCTGAGGCCCAGTGCCCCAGACCCCAGCCGCTCCTTTCCCTTCCATTATTCCCTTTCTCTTCTGTGTTCCCATCCGGTCCCTCTCTGTGGTCTCTGGGTCTTTCCCAGCAGCAAACAAGCATAGTCTAGTATCTCCCATCTTAGAAAAATCATTCTTTGCCCCTCCTCCTACCATCACCTTAGCTCTCTGGGCTCTGTTCCCATTCACAGCCATGTTTCACAAGGAAATCGCCTACACACCTAGCTCCACTTCAGCAGGATGGGGGGCAGTGTTTTATTCCCTCTGACCTCGGGGAGGGTCCTGTAACAATCTACCCTCCCACCAGCACTCTATCCAATTATTCCTGCTTTTTAAATTTTATTTATTTTTCATGATAATACATTAAAAATTTTATAATATACATATCTGTACAGTTTGAATAAATTATAAAACAAATACCTATGTACCTGTACCCATCACCCAGCTTCAAAAACAAATCATTTCTGAATGACAAAACCCGCCATGTAGCCCTCCCCAGTCACATCTTCTTCCCCTCCCTGAGGTAACCAGTGTCATTTTTCATGCCTTGCTTTTTTGTATGGTTTTACAACATATTACTGCATCCATATATTGTATAATTTTGAATGTTGTTCAACTTGATATAAACATATTCTTTCATGACTTTTTTGAATCAGTATTAGGTTTCCTGAGTTTTATCCATGTTGATACATGTAGCTGAAGTTCATTCATTTATTTTTATTTGTTTTATTTATTTATTTATTTTTTAGTACACGGGCCTCTCACCGTTGTGGCCTCTCCCGTTGCGGAGCACAGGCTCCGGACACGCAGGCCCAGCGGCCATGGCTCACGGGCCCAGCCGCTCCGTGGCATGTGGGATCCTCCCGGACCGGGGCACGAACCCGCGTCCCCTGCATCGGCAGGTGGACTCTCAACCACTGCGCCACCAGGGAAGCTCCATTCATTTATTTAATTATAGTATTCCATTGTATAAATATGTCTCAATTTATTCATCTTATTTTCTTGTTTCTGTTTCTTGCTGTTTCAAACAGGCTTTGGTGAACACTCTTGTAGTGTCTCCCAGTATACACACGTGAGGATTTCTCTAGGGGAGCGATTATCAAACTTTCTGGTCTCAGGACTTGCTTTACATTCTTAAAAATCAATGTAGACCCTAAAAAGCTTTGGCGTATGTGGGTTATACCAATTGATACTTGCTGTATTAGAAATTAAAACCGAGAAAGCTTAAATATATTAATTTAAAAATAATAAGCCAATTACATTTAACAAAAGTAACATTTTTATGAAAAATAACTATTTTCCAAAACAAAAAGAACATAGTGAGAAGAGTGGCATTGTTTTACATTTTTGCAAATCTCTTTACTGTATGGCTTAATAGAAGACAGCTGGATTCTCATATCTGCTTCTGCATTCAATCTGTTGTGATATTACATGTCATGTAGCCTCTGGAAAACTCCACTCTACGTACTTGAGAGAATGAGAGTAAAAGAAGCAAATAACATCTTTCTAGTATTATGGCTTTGGTTCCCCCACCCCCCATCCCTGCCCTCAGGATCCCCAGACCACATTGTGGGAACTACCGCTCTGGGATAGACACCTAAAATCGCTGGACCTAGAGTATGTGCATAGCTCAGCTTTACTAGAAAATGGCCAACATTTTCTAGAGTGGTTGTATCAGTTTACACTCCTACCAATGGTGTATCCATTCACTCTTCATCCATTCTGGTTTCCACCCCACCACTCCTCCAAAACTACTTATATCAAGGTCACTACCAACACCCGTATTGCCGTATCCAATGGACCCCTTTCAATCCTCATTTTAGTTGACTTCTCAGCACCCTTAAAACATCCCTGACACGTCGCTAGTTATGTCCCTATCTCTTTACCACCTCCTACTCCTTCATCCAACCTCTAAACTTGAAATTTCTCAGAGCTCAGTCATGGATCCTCTTCCTTTCTCTTTGTTCTGTCTCAGACTGACTTCTTCTCTCGTTGTTTTTTAATGCTATCGCTATACTGCCAACTCTCATTTATATCTGAAACCAGACCTCTCTGGGATGTACAATTTATACCACTATCTGCTTGACTTCTTCCTTTGGCTATTTCAAGGGCATGTAAAACTGAACTCTTGATCTTCCCCTGAAAACCTGTTGCTCTTTCTGTCTTCCTCATCTCGATGAATGACCTGGCCTCACGTCACCAGGTCCCTGGGAGGTATCCTTGATTCCTCCCTCACCCTCCCACCCGCAAGCCACCACACCAAGCCCTTTCAATTCTAAATATCTTTCAAATCTACCTCTCTTCATCTCCACCTCTGCCACCTTAGTCCACTCACCGTCATCTCTGATTGCAGTAGACTCCTAATCTTGTCCACCTCCAATCCAATCCACAACAGCCAAAGTAATCTCTTTAAACATTAACTATACCATGTCAATGCCAAGCTTAAAACCTTTCAATTTAGTGTATTTCAGCATTTGGGGGATAGGAAGTATCTACAAAAGAGATACTATTTCATCATGATCACATATGATGCAAACTGAGACATGCTTACCCTTCCTACATAATCCTATGATACGTTCTGATATTTTCTATTCTTTTCTCAAATTGATTTCAGTACCTTCTGCAGGTTGACCCACATTTAAAAGCACTGCTTCAGTACCTTTTTATTGCTCATAGGATAAGATCTATTCTCACCACGGCCTATAAAGCCCAACATAAGCTGGCTTCTGCCTGCCTACCGCCTCAACTTCACATCCCATACCGCTTGCCCTCAGCTCACTATGCTCCAGCCACACTGGCCTTCCTGCAGTTCCTAAGTATACCCTTTCCCTTTCTTCCTAGGGCCTTCTCACTTGCCGTGGCCTCTGCCTGGGACACTTTTGCCTCCACTCTTCATGGGCTAACTCCCATTCCTTTACTCACCTTAAGTATCGGCCTTGCCTGAATCTCAGGCTAAATTGCCCCCACCTGTTATTCTCTTTCCTATCACCCTGTTCCAACTCTTTATAGCCTTATCACGACTTGTAATTTTGTGTGTTTATATGTTGTAATTATGTATTTGTTTACCTCAAGTCCTCTCCAGCACCAGACTGAAATTCGGAGGGCCGAGTTTGTTTTTCCATGATCTTGTTCATGTCTGTCTGATTCACCACTGCATAAGTAGTGCCTCATATGGTGCCTGGCCCAAAGTGTGTGCTCAAAAGGCATCCATCAAATGAGCAGAGATCTGAAGAACAAATGAAATGGAACAGGGGAGATGTGGACAGAATTTCTTGCAGATGCAACAGCATATGCAAAGACTCCAAAGCTAGACAGACTAAGGAACAGTCCAATAATTTCAGCTGTGACTCAAGCATGGAGTCTGGAAAGGCTGGTGGTGGTCAAATCATGAAGAGCCCAGCTTGACTTTGCCTGTTGAGGAAGGTAGTTTTCCTTCTGAGCAAGTGGGGGACTCATTGAAGGGTTCTAAACGTGAGAGTGATATGATTTTGGTTTACCTTTTCAAAAGATCATACTGCCTACAGTGAAGAGACTAGATTCCAGGGAATAAGACTGAAACAGGGAGGTTGTGACAGTATTCAGGTCAGAAATGGTGCTGGCCTAGATTAGGGTAGTAGCAGCAGAAATAAAAGACTATGTAAATAAATTTGGGAGATATTCAGGAGATAAGAATGACAGGACTTGGTGATTGCATGGGAGTGGAGGAGAAAGAAGAGGGGTACAGCTCAGGTTTCTGCCTTGACTGGGGTCATTCGCTAAGGTAAGGCACAAAGAAGGACACAAAGGCTGGGAGGAGGATACCTGGAGTTGGAGAGAAGCTGAGGCTTTAGGTGTCCCCAGGGTATTCAGGTAGAGCTGTCTGTCTATTAACCCGCTGAACGCATAGGTCAGGAGAAGTACCTGGACTTGTATCAATTTGGGAGTCATCAGCAAAGGAATGATAGTTGAAACCATGAGAATGAATGTAGTAATCATAGGAAAGAGCAGACAGAGAGAAGAGAGCTCAGGCCAAAACCTAAAGAGCATCAGCATTTAAGAGTTGGACAAGGAGGAGTCTGGAAAGTAAAAAGGAGTTACCAAGGAAGCAGGAGAAAACTGAGAGTGTGGTGTCATGGAAGTGGTTTAAGGAGGAGGGAGTGGTCACTAGTGCCAAATGCTACCAAGAAGTCAGGTAAGATAACCTCTGAATAAATTCTATTGGATTTAGTGACATGGGCCGTGGCAGACCTTGATAAGAGAGCAGTATCAGGCAAATAGTAGAGGCAGATTGGAGTGGGTTGAAAGATAAGTGGGAAGTGGGAAAATTAAGACAGTTAAGTGTAGGCGACTCTTGAGACGTTTATAGAGGGAAGAGAGGGAGGTGGTTGGAGAGGGAGATTTTTTGGTAAGTTTTAGATGGAAGAGACCTGGGTATGTTTAAATGCTGTTGGGAAGGAACAAGGGACAGATTCTGTAGGTTTGGTGGCAAGAAGGAAAGAACTTCCTTTTTGGTGACTTCTGTTTACTCTGTGAAGCAGGAGGTGGGGTCATCTGCTGAGGGTCAGGGGACAGCTGGAGAAGTTGGGGGTTTGAGGAGAAGGGAGGTTAGAAATGGCTGTTGCAGAGCATGAGAGAGAAGGCTGCCCGGGAACGCATAGTAGGGTTGTGGGTCAGCACCGAGGGCCTGGTAGAAGCTGGGGACCGTGAGTTTATAGTGGCACAAATCTGTGAGGTTGAATAGTTTTCTCCAGCAGTGTTTAGCTGCCTGGGCACAGGCATGGAATAGGCGGACAGTTGGACTGATTCAAGGTTGGAATGTTGCCAGGCAGATGCGACAATCCTGGGAACTGAGGCTATTGGCCAAAGAGTGGCGAAGTAAAGAACCATGAGGTCTGGTTTGAGCTGCGTGAAGAGTATCAAAGGCAAGTCCCCTATGAGCCAAGCCCTAGGTAAACTCTGGAACATGTGGAAAGGTTGCTGGAAAGGAGATTGAACGATGAGCAGAGGGAGGCAGAACTGAGATGTGACAGAAAGGCAGGTTTGGGGGTTTGAGCCCGTAGACTTGATTGTGCGGGACCAGGGGGAGATGGGGAGGACAGGCTCAGGGGGGATTTTTAAGAAGAAGGAGTGCCTTGAAGGCGGTCGCAGCGAGAATTGAGGCCGGCCGAAGTGAGGAGGCGTGGCCAGGCGCAAATCCCGGGCGAGGGGGCGGGACCCGGGCAACTGGGTCCCAGCGCCGCTGTGGCTGCGGCTGCCTCAGCGACTGCTCCCGCCTCCCCACCCCCCTTCCCCGGGCTCCTTCCCGCCCGCCGCCGCGGAGACCCAGGCCGAGGCTGGGGAGGACGGCGGAGCCGGGCCCAGGCTGTTCCCCTGCCCCCGCCGCTGGAGCATCGTCGGGAGGCATTGGCTGAGGGGGAAACCCCCAGCCCGAGCGCGCGGCGCACACGCGCGCCCCCCGCCACCGCCATCCTCTCCTCCCTCCCTCCCTCCCCTTCCCTCTCCTCTCCTCCCCTCCGCCCCCCAGCCTCCGCTGCGGCGGGAGGAAGAACCTTTTCCGACCAGCCAGGAGAGCCCAGATCGATTCCCATCTGGGGAGAAAGAAGAGAACACGCACTCGGAACAGACCGGCCGCTCGCCCCGGGGCCACGGAAGTGGCTCAACGCTCACGAGAGAGCCCGCGCCGAGCGCTACCCCCCGACCCTCACGCAGCCGCTGCCGCATAGACAGCGCTCCCCAGCGGGCCCCCGGCCCCGCCGAGCCCATTCCCCGCGCGGGGCCCGGGCCGGCGATGCCTGGCACCGCAGCGGCGGTGGCCGCGGCTGCTGCTGGTACTGCCACCGCTGCCACGGCTGCTGGCCCGGGCCCGGGCCCGGGGCTCGAGTCTCCGCAGTGGGGCTGAGCCCGCAGCCCCGCCCCCCGAGCCTGAGGCCGCTGCTCCGCCGGGCGCCGGGCCTCCTCCGCCCGCGCCTACGCCCCAGGAGCTGGAGCCAAGCGGGGAGCCCGGGCCCCGCGCCCAGGCCCGGACCATGCACGGCCACCGAGCCCCGGGGGGCGCCGGGCCTTCCGAGCCCGAACACCCAACCGCGAACTCCCCCAGCGCCGCGCCACCGGCCTATGCCGACTCGGACCCTGGAACCTCGGAGCCTGGACTGCCGGTGCCCAGGGGATCAGGCTCGGCTCTCGGAAGCCTCTTGGATCCCCAGTTTGCCGGACCCTCGGACGCCAGTCTGGGCGTCGCTCCAGGCCCCCGGGTCTTGCCCTGCGGCCCCAGTCCACAGCACCACCGGGCCCTGCGCTTCTCCTACCACCTGGAGGGCTCGCAACCCCGGCCTGGTGAGTGATCGAGAAAGCATGGGAGCCCGAGCCATGGGCCTGGGAGCGGGTTCTTGTTCTCGGGCCCTTTAAGCCCCACCTCTGGGCCGGCCCGCTCACCCCAGCCCTTCGTCTCTTCTCAACCCGCAACCCCTTCCCTCGCTCCTCGGCCTTCGTCTAATTCTTTCAACCCCTGTCCACCCCCACCCCTCCCGCCTCCTCTCTGTCCTCTGTGCCCCCTCAACCCTTCCGACCCTCCTCTTCTATCTGCTGAGGCTAATGGGAGAGGGAGCACTGTAAGAAAAAGGGGCTGGATTGCAAGGCAGTAAGGGGGGTTTGTTTGGGGGAATGGGAGAAAAGAATGAGTCTCCCATTTGCCAAGCGCCTACATTTTGCCAGGCACTGGGTGCTTTACATGGGTTTTCATTTCATCTTCAGGAGCCTCCTGTGAAGTAAGTATCATTAGACCCATTTTGTACGGGAGGAAACTGAGACTCAAAGAAATTAAGTAACTTGCCCAAGGTCACACAGCTAGTATAGAGACAGGATTCCAAACCAGATCTATTTGAGTCCAAAGTCTATGGTCTTTCTGCTTCCCAAACTGAGGTTGGAGACCATGAAAGTAAAGCCAAGCCTTCTGCTTATGTGATTTTCTCCTGTACTGTTCAGCAGCTCTGGAGTATGAGTGGAAAAAAAAAAAAAAGAAAGAGGGATGGTAGATTGATCCAAGGTTGGGGTTTTGCCAGGTGTATGTGGCAGGAGGACAAGGGAAGGAGGGAGTAGAAGGTGCTGATGAGAGAGAAAGGTGGAAGAGGTGGGCCTTGGGGGTCAGGTTGGAGGGAAGGGCTGGAGGGGCTGGTAGGTAGGGAGACAGCAGAAAGGTGGTGATGGGGGAGGCAGAAGCCAGTTGTAGCAGAGCTGCAGAGGTGCAGGGCTATAAGGTTGTTTGTGAGGCGAAGCCAGGATGCTTGAACTTGGATTTGCAGAGGTGGAGCAGCTCTAGTTCAGGCTGGGGCCACAGATCACTGCCTGGAGAGACCTTTTCCCTGCACAGAACTGAGTGTCTGAGGAGTCCAGCAGGGCCTCCCCCGTCTGGGAACATCCCATGTGGACCTGAGCCCGGAAGCCATGCAGGAAGAGCAGTACCTTCCACTGGGCAACACTTGAAGTAGCTGTTGAGCCTCTGGGACCTCCCAGGGCCCACATCCCAGGCTTCTCAGGTTTGGGGGGACTGTGGCCCAGTACCAGGTAGCATTAGTAAAGCATAAAAGTATGGGCAACATGTGCCCCTTGCTGCTCTTGTGACCTTGGGCTAGTTGTGGAACCTCTGGGAGTTCTCAGGGGCTCCCTCAGTGTGGGCTGGAGATAACCAGCTGACAACAGGCCTTTAACGCCCTACCCTGCATGTTGCTCTTGCTGACTTTCCAAACTCCCCTTGACAGACACTGTGTGGAGCAGGTTACTCACCCACTTTACTGCAGCACCTTCTTTCAGATCCCAAAACATGCCACAAGCACTCCCACCTCAGGGCTTTTGCATCTGCTTTTCCCTCTGCCTGGCAGCTCTTCCGCCTGCTCTCTACCTGGCTTGTTTCTTATCTTTCAGGTCTCAGCTCAGATGTCACCTCCTCTGAGAGACCTTCCCTGATCACTTTAGGTAGGGGCCCTTGTGGGTCTCCATCAAAATTGCCACTGCACTTCCATCCTTGCGCTTAGTACATACGCAGTTACCTGATTCTATGTGTCTACTTATTTATTGCCTGTCTTCCTCAACTAGAATGTGAACTCCGTGAGGGCAAGGGGATTATATCTGTTTTGTTCACCGTTGTATCCCCAGCAACTAGCATAGTGCCTAGCACACAGTAGGTGCTCAATAAATCCTTGAACAAATGCCTGAACAGATACGAAGGGACCACATAGTAGGCCCTCAGTAACCATTGTCTAAGAGAAGGACAACTGAGCTCCTGCCCTCCAGATACTCTTGGTATGGGAGTCAGTAGCTGGGCAGCATCTAGGCCCCTGGTCTCTGGCCTCTGATCAATACACAGCAGTGATTCTTTCTACTCCATCAGTCCTTCCAAATTACAATCAAAATACCCATCCTGAACCACTCCCCTCCTCCCCGCAAAAAGTTCCTACGATCCGTTTTCCCAGTGAAGTCCCTGCCTCTCTAATTGGTGGGTGTCTTTTTCTTTCTTTCACTTCAAGTTGAGGAGTGGGAATAAGAAGGGTGTCAGGGAAGGACCTGGCCTCCCATCCAACCATTCCTAACTGACTCACTGTGGAACCCCGGGTGAGTGACTTCCCTTCTCTGAGCCTCAATTTCCTCATCTAGAGAATGCCATGAGAAGTCTATGAGATACTGGTTGCAAAGCCTGCAGAATGAAATAAAATTTAAAAAAAAATAAGAGAAAAACCTTCTGAAGAAGAGGCGGAGGAATTACTCAGGCCCTGGCAAGACAAGTGCTGGGCCATGTGATTCACAGCAGCATGGGGCGTGAGAGCCCGCCACCCCCACTGCCCAGCCAGCCCAGGGGTAGGCACAAGTGACTTGCTTCTCTCTCCACAGGACTTGCCTATAATTGGCCCAAAGAGGGCAGGGTTGGTAGTTGTAGGGTGTGTGTGTGTGTGTGAGTGTGTGAGTGTGAGAGAGAGAGAGAGAGAGAGCGTCAATTCAAGGGCTGAAACGTTTTAGTCCACATGTTAAGATTTCCGTGTGCCTCCCCGCTTCCTCCCTCAGACTGCTGAGGCCTTTATAGAATCACCATCCTTAGGGGCAGTGGCCCATCCTGGTGGGGGGGATGGTTTTTAAAATAATGTATCTTATCCATGTGAAAGATTTGAATTGCTTCCAAGTGCTTTCTCTTTTAGTTACCCTGATTCCTAGTGCGGGGTTGGTTGATTGTTTTTATGCCCATTTCCCAGTTTGATAAAACCTAAGGCCTTATTGGGTTACTGAGATAACTAAACTTCTCTGAGATACCAGAGAGGGCTTTGAGAGAGTCAGAACGGAGTTCCCAAGTGTAGGTTTGCTCATAGAGATTTGGGGGGAGCCCTGCCCTCTTCCTCAGCTTTGGGAATATCTTTCCAGATGCTGATTGGGGGGTAGCTTGGGACTTGACCCTAGCTCAGTCAAAGGAGTTGCACCTGGTGTTAAAGCCTTTTTGTGGGTAGTGGAAGGACTCAGCCTGTTGAGGGGGGCAGCAAGAGGGGCTGGCTCCTTCTGATTTGGAGCCTGGGCCATCATCTGACACTCTAAGAGTAAGAATTGGAGCTGGAAAGACCCCTAGTCACCGTCTGGTTCTGGGTTTCCTATACTGGATGAACATCAGAATCCCCCTTGTTGATTTTGAAAAAATAAATGTGATTCCCAGACTCTACCTCAAAGCTCCAGGATCTTAGGGTTGCAACCTGGGAACCTATTTTGAAAGCTCCTCAGGTGATTCTGATGTATAGCCTAGAGTGGGAACCATCCTTGAGCTGGGACAGTGGAGACTCTGAGAGGCAGTTTAAGCTGTGGTCCTACAGTGAGTCCGCATCATTAGGATACCACATCAGCCTCCACTCTGAGGCCCTCTCCCCAGGGCCTTGTGTGGGCCTCCCACCATAACTCCCAACCCTGAAGGGAGGCCTGGGATCTAAGCCAAAGGGAGTGAGTCAACCTCTCACCCACATACGCACAAACACTGGCAGCCTCAGTTTACCCTTTATGCCTAGCTCTTATGTATGGCTGCCATTTGGCAATTTAAGCTGGAAGCCAGTTACAGTTCTGGGACTCTAGGCAGAGGAAACGCTGGCATCAGCAGCACCCAGCACAGGGCCTGGCCCAAAGGAAGGGCTCTAGAGGGGTGCCAGCAGGGTTTGCAGAGCTAGGAGGAACACAGAGAGCAGTTCAGGTAGGAAGTTCAGTGGGAGCAAAGGCACTGAGACATGAGGCATCCTCAGACAGGGGCTGGTATTGGGAGAAGTAGAGAGAGAAGGCTGGCGAAAGGACTTAATCCTGAGGGCAAAGGGGAACCTTTGAAGGGGAATGATGTGCTCAGATATGGGTGTTTGAGAAATCCCCACGGCTGTATGTGGAGAGTGGATGGTAGGGGCACAAGAGTGGAGTCAGAGACCGGCAGGTAGGGGTCGCAGTCATCCCAGCAAGAGGTGATAGTAGCTTGGGTTAGAGTGATGGTAGGTGAGGAAGGTAAGGTCTGAGAGAGATTTTGGTGCTAACATGGACAGATCTTGGTGGTGTCTTGGACGTAGAGGCCGAGGAAGAAGGAAAAGTCCAGGATGAGTCTGGGTTGTTTTCTGAAACCAACTACGGTGACCTGGTGGATGCTGGTGGGGCCTCCTGCTTGCAAGAGAAGGAGCAGGTTTGGGGGGGAGATACTGATGTACGTTTGAAACCTGTTGCATTTGAGAGGCCTGGGGGGACATCCGGGTGGCGAGTGGGGGCTACTCTTCGTGTGGTGCGCAGGCTTCTCGTTGCTCTGGCTTCTCTTGTTGCAGAGCATGGGCTCTAGGGCGCGTGGGCTTCAGGAGTTGTGGCTCGCCGGCTCAGTAGTTGTGGCTCGCGGGCTCTAGAGTGCAGGCTCAGTAGTTGTGGCTCACCGGTTCAGTTGCTCTGCAGCATGTGGGATCTTCCTGGACCAGGGCTCGAACCCGTGTCCCCTGCATTGGCAGGTGGATTCTTAACCACTGCACCACCAGGGAAGCCCCAGTCCCATCCTTGAAGACATAGATAGTGAGGTCAGATAGTGAGGTCAGCAGAGTCACCCAAACTTTGCCTTAGAAATGTCATTTGGGGGTGGGGTGGGGGGAAGAGCAGTTTTTAAAGTATATTTGCATAAAGCTGAGACCCATTTCACATATACCCAGGGTAGTGGCTGCTGCAAAGAACGGAGGGAGTACTCCTGAAAAGCAAAGCAAACATTGGTGAAGTAAATTCCTGTGGCTCCTTCCGTGTTTTCCCTGTTGAGGGCATCCTGAGAGGCCATAGAGGGAGGTTGCTCATGGAAAGGAGAAGAGGAGACTCATGACAGGAGGGGGTGGTGGGCTCTGCTGGTGATTTTTGGAGAGCAGCAGTTTGAGATTCCAGGGGAGTGTCTGGGAAAAGACCCAGATTTGGTTTCTAGTCAGCTGGGGCCTCCCAAACAAACACAACAAAGTGTAAAGACTGGGTAGCTGCAGTAAGGACTTCTCCAGACAGGACTAAAAGAATTGAAGTTTCCAGCTGCAGATGGTTGGCATCCCCATTCCTCGGCCCTTTCACGTGCCTCTGCCCCTAGGGGACAGCCGGGCTGGAGCTACTTGCTCCTTCAAGAGTGAGCGGCAGCTACCAGTGCTCCAGACAGATGCCAACCATGGTATTCTGGGGACCAGTTAGCTAAATGCCTTAGGCAGATGTGGAGCTGGCCAGACGCTGGCTGGGTGGGGCTAGGACCTGTCTGGAATGAGGACAGGAAGTGCACTCTGCCGTTGCCCAGCCCAGAAGTGTTAAGTGCCCTCATCTGGAGAGAGCAGACATCCTTGGAGCAGTGAGTCCAGCCTCTCCAGGCTCCAGTACCCAGTTCCTTGGACCTGGAAGGCATCACACCTCCAAAAGGTACCTCAAAGCACAGAGGGCTGAAGACAAGGATGAGGGCAATAGCAGAAGGCACCTCTGCACTCCTGACTCTGCCCTTGGTTCACTGTGCCCTCAGGCTTCCCTTCCCACCTCAAGGCCTTCGTTTCCCCATTTGTAACATCAAGGCCCTGTTCATCGCATTTGTCTGGCATATAGTAGGGCATCCATAAGTACTTGGTGAGCAGATAAGGGAGAGTGCAAGAGGGGAAGAAGGAGGACATTTCTTCACTTAACAAATGTTTATTGAGTACCTACTTTGTGCTTGGCCCTGTGTGAATTGCTGGGTGGGCAACAAAAGGCAGGCTCAGTCCCTGTCCTCCTGGAGCTCCTTTCTAGCAGGGAAGACATACATGACAGGTCATTCCAAGCACAGATGCTGAAGGAACAGATGAGGAGGGGGCAGGCAGGGAAAAGAGGACACTTGAGCTGAGATCCCACGGATAAATAGTCCAGAGGTAAGCAGAAGCAGGAAAGCTGTTCAGGCCCACGAGAATGACATGTGCCAAAGCCCCAGGCAGAGGAGAGCACTTTCGAGGAACAGACAAGAGGCCTTTGTGGCTGGAGGGTGGGGGTGGGGGTGGGGGTGGGGAAGTGTTTTCAAGCTGGGCCTTACTTGTCCCTATGCTCAGGAGTTTGGAGTTTACCCCCGAGGCGAGGGGAGCCCTTCACCGGGCTACAGAAATTGAAGAGGATTGTTTTCATAACCGGGTTGTGGTGTGGAGAATACCTTGTAGAGGGCCCTGAGGATGGGAGGGAGACCCGTTAGGAGGCTGGAGTGGGAAAAATAGTCTGTGGATTCCTGCCCTCCTAAGAAGTTGAGTCTGTAGGACTTGGGGTCTGGCTGGACATGTGAGTTAAGGGAGCAGGGGGAGTCGTGGAGAAAGGCCAGCCTCTGGCTTAGGGAACTGGGTGGCTGGAGGTGCCATTCCTGGGGTGGGGAAACAGGAGGAAGAGCCACTAGGGGCTGGCATAGAGCTGGGTTTTAAGTTGCAGTGAGTCTGAGGAGCCTGGAAAAGGGGCAGTGCCCAGTAGGCGTCAACTGTGTCCATCTGGGCCCCAGACTAAGGACAGGAGGGTGAGGGGCACAGGTGTGTGGCTGAGGCCCAGAGAGGGAACTGAAGGCTCTTCCCATTGCTGGCGGCTTTCAGCCCTCCGCAGCACCTCCCCGTGGCCCGTGCAGAGAAGGGGTTAAGTCAGGGAGGGAAGGCGCCTGTAGAAAGCGGGAAAGGCAGGACTTAGCAGCGCTGGCCCCAAGGAGCTGAAGCTGGCATAGAAGCCTTTCTGCCTGGGCCTGCTAGGCCCTCTCTGCCGCCCACGCCGCTGCCTTCAACTTCACCTTCACCTTCTCTGCCCGCCCCCCTCCAGCTTCTTCCCTGCTCCCCGGGCGGGGCCTCCCAGCCTAATGCGTTCCAGGTGTAGCTGCGGCCCCCCTCCCCCACCCGGGGCGCAGGGGAGGGGGCAGGGAAGGTGCTGGGCTCTTTCACTCTGCGTCTCTTAGGGGCTCCAAGTCTCCAGATCTCCCAGACAGCTTCTGTCTCCGGAGGATTCCTTCAGGGGATCTCTGTTTGGGCCCTATGTCCCTGTCAGGGGCAGGCAGGCAGTGGTGAGAGCCCCCCAGACCCAGCTCTGCCACTTTCTAGTTTCATGTGATCCTGCGTGAATCACCTCAGCCCTCTGAGCCTCGGTTTTCTCATCTACAAAATGGGGTTAGCATCCCCACCTCCTAGGGTTGTTAGGATTAAATGCCACAGGTAGCGCAGAGTACTCGGCGTGGCACATTGTAGCCATGTTCAACAAGTGGCCCTGGTCTGCTCTTTTTGTCCCCTTTGCCTCTTTGGGCCTGCACCCCTCACTGTCCCTGTCTCCCTTCTGACTCGCCCCCGCCCATTTTTTTCCTGTCTCCCTCTCTAGCTGTCCGATTTTCTGGGTCTCTGTAGTTTTCCTGTCTTCTTCCTCCTTGTTTTTGTCCCAGTCTCTCTCGGTCCTTTTCCGTCATGATCTTTCTGTGTTGCCAACTCTCAGTTTTGACCAGGCCTCGGTGGGGGGGAGAGGGGTGGGTGTTGGGGGCTCTGGGGTCACACACAGCAGGGGTCAGAGGGGCCATCCCCTAGCGGCTTTGTCCTCAAGGGGAGGGAAATCACAGCCAGCGTGGCAGCCCCAGCACTGGGTAATTACTGCCCCCAGTGCTCCCAGCTGCAGCTCCACTCCCTTCCCTTCCTGTCCTCTGAAGTCCCCAGCCCCTCCCTGGGGGTGGAGCTACCACCCCCAGCCTTCTCTGGCCTCAGGTCCAGAGATGCTGGGAGGAGGTGGCCAGGCCCTCACAGCAATCAAGCAACTGGAAGAGAGATGGGCTGTCTGTGCTCCCATGTGGCTGTGGGGTGTGTGTGTGTGTGTGTGTGTGTGTGTGTGTGTGTGTGTGTACGTGCGCATGCGTGCACATGTGCCTGGCTGCCTCGCTGTCTTTGTCCCCATGGGTCTGTTCTGTGTATATCTTAATGTTCTTGCTTCTGTATATCCATGTGTATGTTTGAGTGTGTGTCATTATATATCCATGTGTGTCTATGTGTGTCTTTGGGTCTGTATATGTTATGTGTTCCTGTGTTATGACACCTTGGCTCTAAGCCCCTGGGGCATTTCCAGATGTTTTTGCGTGTGGGTCTCTGTATGTAGACTCTGTGTGTGTGTGTGTGTGTGTGTGTGTGTGTGTGTGTGTGTGTTTCTGTGCCAGTGCCTGCCTCTGCATGGCCCCTATGGGTCTGTATCTTGGTGGTAGTGGTTGGTGGAGAAGGAGGGTGCCTGCCTGTCTTTTGGGTTTTTCTGCCCCTTCCTCCTGTTCTTACAAACCCAAGACTCTGGTCACTGTGCCCTTCAAACACACTCTTCACCTCCCCACCCCTAGTATCCACACCTTTGCTCACTTTTCTTCCCTTGCCTGCAGGACTGTGCCCAGTCTATCTACACCTAAAAGAAACACAACCTGGATGGCCAGACTCAAAAGCCATTTCCTTTAGAATGTTCTCTGACCTCCCCCCAACCGCCCCCAATGTGATGTCTTTCGCAATTCAGCAAACATTGACCGAGGATGTGCTCTGTGACTCTGGACACAGACACACTTGGGATCCAGTCTCAGTTCAGCCTCTTCTAGCTGTGTATCCTCAGGCAAGTTATTTTGTTTCTCTGTGCCTCAGTTTGCTCGTCTGTAAAATGGAGCTAATAGCATACAGGGTTGTTAGGAGGATGCCCTGCAGGAAAGCATCAACAAAATGCCTGGTGCAGCGTAGGAGCTCAACAAACAGTTGAATCCTCATACCTTATATCCTCCACAAAAAACTGAACACCTTGAGTTCCAGACAGTTCTAAACGTTCTTGCAGTCTCCTGCTTTTTTCACCAGGCATCCTGCACAAGGCAGAAGACCAGACAGAACGAAAGGCAGATTCCAGTTCACGGAACTGCTGACAAGTATTGCATGAGCCAGCTCCCTGAGGGTGCTCAGGCCCAGAAGAGACTGGGCCCTTCCAGGGGGTAGAGGAGGGACGCCAAAGCTGCCGCCCTAGGGCCAGAGCACATCAGATAGAGCAGGAGGTAAATGGCAGAGGTGGAAGGGACCTTAAGGACCGTCTAGCTCAGGTATTGCAAACGGGTGGCCCACAAGTTTCATTTGACTCACAAGTTTCATTTGGCCTACTCACTGTTTTCAAAATTAGGGGATTTCACATAAAAGTCTGGATTTCTAATTCTCTTGAAATACTGGAAGACCTGAAGATGCAGGGCCCCCGTTACTGCAAGGTGACAATTAGATAGAGGGGAGAAGCTGCCATCCCTACTTTAAGTGAGGCATGTGCTCTCCAGTTTACCCCCGTCTTCACCATCCCCTATTGCATTATACTGTCCCATTTTACAAAAAGGCCCTCACTTTACACAAGAGTCCACACTTCACAGAAACGCTCTTCACTTTACAGAGGAGCCTCATTTTACCAAAGAGGTCCTCCGTTTTACAGAACACTCTTGTATTTTGTCAAAGAGTCCTTCATTTACAGACATGATCCATTTTACAAAAGCGTCTTTATAGAACTCTCCTCACTTTACAGAATGTCCCTCCACTTTGAAGAAAGCGCCTCCATATTGCAGAAACGTCTTCCCTTTGCAGAAGGAGCCTTCTTTTTATCAAAAAGACCTTCATTTTCCAGAAAGTTTCTCCAGTTTTCAAGAGGGAACACTCTAGGAAGCTCCTTACTTGCCAGAATGGCTCCCACTTTCCAAAAATGCCTTCACTCTGCAAAAGGTGCCTCCATTTTTCTGCAGGCCTTATGTTCACAAGACCAGTCCACTTCAAGGAAGGGATCTTCGGGCTAGCCACAGGGTTCCTATAGACAGCTCCCCCTGCGCTTCTCATACTTGACAGAGCTTTGTGTTTAAATTTTCAGAAAGAACATCTGCCAGGCCAAGCAAGTTTGGCTGCAGAGGTGGAGCAGGGCAGCTGGGCTGGACCTCACATTCAAGGGGCAGGTGGGAAGAGGTGGGGCACCTTTATCCTCTGCTTTTTTCTCAAGCCAAGGGACTCCCCTTCCCCCCCCCCGCCCCCCCACGGAGCTGGCTGCCCAAAGGACACTTTCTTATTTGCTGTTCTTTCTTCTCCACTCCCTCTGCTCCCTTTCCCCACCCCACCCCACCCCCAGGAATTCAGCTGTCCCAGGGGCCTACCTCTCAGCCTGGAGGCTGAGGGCTGCTGGGAGAACCATGCACTGGGGGTCAGGAGGCCTGAGTGCTAGGGCTGGCTTCTGCCCACAGTAGCATCTCACCGGTTCCTCACAATGAGAAGCACACACATATTCTCCCCATTTTGCAGATGGGGGAAATCGGGGTCCAGAGTTGTGAAGCGATTCCCCACGTCACCAGGGCGTTAATGGCTGAGGTCCAGTCTGGGGTCCTATTAGCTGTCTTGAGATTAAGCCCAGGCTAAAGCTGGGAGAAGGGAGAGGGGGTGCTGCTGGCCAGGGATGGGGAGACCTGGGAGCTGAAATTCTCGGAAAGAGGTAAGGGTCCATTCCAGTTCCAGTGGTAAAGTCGTTGTCCTCAAACTCAGCTAGACGGTAGACCTACTCAGCCAGTAAGCCCAGAAGCACATGCTCAGGGCACCTGCCAAACAGGGGCATGAAGCTACCAGAAACAATTTTTGGAATGAGTTTGCTATTTCACTAACAGTAAGTTGTCATGGGAAAATTCCAAACTCTTTTATACTTCTTGACACTTATTTTATGGTTTTGTTTGGTTTCTATATTTGAACTGAATTTGAATGGGGGATGGGGTACCATTGTCTTTTCTCTGCCATTCTGCCTCTAGTAGGAATCCCGCCCTGATCTGAGAAGCTGCCAAGGAGAATGGGGCTGGATTCTGTGTCCATCTCTGGCTGGGTTTGCACACGTTTCTCACTGTGTTGGTAGCTTTGTGTTGGGTTGCAGCCTGTGGTCTGTGGGTTTATGTATCTGTGTGTGTAGTTTTGTGTCTTTGTGGATGTGCGGTTCTGTTGGCTTCAAGTTCAAGCCACATTGCTCTGTGGGTGGGGGAGCACTAGGCTCTTTCCCTTCTTTGTCTCATGGACTCCTCAAAACCAGGGAGCTGTGATTATTATCCTATTTTCCACACAAGGAAACTGAGGCTCAGATAGATGGAGAGGCTTCCCTAGGGTCACACAGCTAGTAAGTGAGGGTGTTGGGATTTAACTGAGGCCTGTGTTACTCCTGAGCCAGATGTTCCTAGTGAAGGCTTCCCAACACCTTAACCCATGCAGTCTGGTCAGCGAGTGTGATCATGCCACCCTTCTTTGGAATGGTCAAGTACCACAGGTTTTTAATTATTGACTTTGTTTTTTTAATAAATAAGACCAGATTCAAGGTGATCCCTGAAATAATGTCTCTGTCATAAGCATTCAGGTGCCCATTGCAGGGAAATTGGGTAGAGCCCACAGCTTGCCTGGTGCCACCTCAGAGGCCTGGCTCCACCTCATTCACTAGAATCCCTTCTTGACTAGGGCTTCTGGAGTTCACCCCGAAAAAAGTACAGTTAGATTTGAATTTCAGATGTACAACAAAAAAATTTTAGTATAGCATAATACATTTTTAGTATGCATGAGGCATGCTTATACTAAGAAATTATTCATTGCTTATCTGAAAGTCAAACATAACTGAGCATCCTGTATTTTATCTGGCCATCCTGTCCCTGGCCTCTCCCTCCCCTGAGCTTCCCCAGTCCCGACAGGCTGACCCCCTTGCACTTCCTGAGCCGCACTTAGCTTTTCCTGAATGAGAGTTTCTTGTCTTTGAGATTGGGAGCTCCCTCAGGGTCAGGATCAAGATTGCCCTTCGGCCTGCTGAGGGGCCTGTCGGAGGGCACACCCCACGCCCACAGCAGAGCCAGGGCCACACCCAGGCATCCTGGGGTGCCCAGGACGTGTTTCCCATCAGTGACAAGAGACGCCTGAGTATGGCTGTGTGTGCACACCCTGTGCCAAGCGTGTTGCATGTGGACGTGTGAGCAGCTTTGTGGTTTTCACCAGGTCTTTGCGCTTTTCTCCACCCCCCCCCAACACCAGACCAGGGATCGAACCCGTGCCCCCTGCATTGGAAGCATTTGGTGGTGTGACTTTCGTGGTGGGGGAGGGGGATGCCCTTTGTGGCCTCTGTTCTAGTGCCAGTGGTCAAGGGGGCAGTGCTGGTGGAAGACCTTGTCAGGTGTGTGGGTGTGAGTGTGGATGTGCGTGCATGTGTAAGAGAGAATGTTGTGGATTATCAACCATAAAAAATGGACTGGAGGACTTCGCTGGTGGTCCAGTGGTTAAGACTCCACAGTTCCACTGCCAGGGGCGCAAGTTCCATCCCCGGTCGGGGAACTAAGATCCCACATGCGGAGCAGCTTGCCCCCAAAAATTAAATTAAATGTAAAAAAAAATGGACTGGAGAAAATCAATGCAGGACTTAAGGGGGGTGCGGATGGGATGGGGAAGTGGGAAGGGCTGTGGTATCTAGGGGAGGGGAAGGACCTCCCTTCGGAGTTCCCTGAGGGCAGAGAGAGGATTTTCAACTCCCCCAGCACAGAATCTACCAGGCTCAGAGCAGAGCTCAGAAATATTGGGGCGACTAAACTAAGCTGAAGGAAGCCAGGGAGTTCAGCAGGGTCTTGAGGGGCCATAGAGAACCAGCTGGGAAGCTTCTATTTTCCCCACGGGCAATGGGGAGTCATGGAAGGTTCTTGCGCAGATAAGTGGCATTACCTGAGCTGGAGGTCCATCTAGCCACCCGAAGGGAGCAAGACCTGGGGCCAAGGGGGCCACTAAGGGGAAATGTAGGAGGAAACAGGGAAATGTAGGCAGAGGGACAGGGAGGGGGAGCCCTGCAATAGGAGAGAGATGGATCTTGAATCTTCTTCCCTCAGTGGAGCCCTGCCTGGTTCTTGGCCAGGCCTAGGCTCCTGAACTGAAGCCCTGTTGTCATAATCTGTGGGCAGGCTTGGGGGTGTTGCTCTTACTAGCCGCACTAGCTCATGACTTTCGGAAGCACTGACGCGCACCTCTGCCCCTCTAGATTCCCCTCTTTCCGAGCTTCCTCTTGGAGAGCAGGGTTAAGAAGTCCAGTCTCAGATCAGTCTGCTACAAGTCTGTCACTGACTTGCTGTGTGACCTCGGGCAAGTCACTGCCCCTCTCGCTGCCTTCATCTCTTCATTAGAAACTGGGCTGACAGTCCCTGCCCCTCTCACCTGGGAATCCAGGGTGTCCCCGAATATTTGAATCCCATTCTGCATGGCTGCCTGCAAGGAGGCAGAGAGAAAGGAGGGGCCGGCCCATCTGTGCGCTCCCAGGTGAGGTGGGTGAGGAGGGAGCAGAGACTGGGCCAGAGCAAGGCCACAGAGGGTGGCATGGTCACCCTATCCCTGGGACAAGCAGTGGAGAGAGGGAGAGGCCCCAACTAGGGGCCCCACTGCCCTGTACCGACTGGGTGGGAGGGCTTGCCCAGGGAGGCCTGCCTGCTTTGAGGTGTGGAGACGGGGCCAGGTGGGCACCTCCAGGCCCAAGGAGGCAGACAAGGGGCACCTGGGACCCTGGCACCTACGTGTGTAACCCTGAGAGGGGTCTCTGCACGGTGGGGTGCCTGGCTTTGCTCTCTGGATCTCTGGTCCTTTCAGCTGCTCTCTGTGTCTCTCACTTTCTCTAGCCATATTGTCTCTCGCACTATGTCTCTGCATGTGCCGCCCTCCAGGTGATTCATCATCCCCCTCAACCCCAAGCCCAGGGGGAAGGCAGGGCAGGACCAGGCCAGGATGTGCTGAGCAGGGCAGGGTAAGCAGCCCAGCTGAGCTGAGAGGAGCACCTTCTCCCTCCCAGCCTGGGCCCTGCCTGCTCAGGTGGGAAAGGAAGTAAGGAAACTGCACCCAAAGCCAGGTACAGAGTGGGGGTGGGGGCCTCAGCCTGTGGCCTGGGGCACCTTGTTCCTTCAGGGCTGGGAGGGGACCATGGCCTGAGGTCCCTGGGGCCTCTGCGACTGGATTGTAGCCTGGATGGAGTCAGAGACCCTGGGAAGCTGCTGGAACCCTGTGGGTTGGGCTACTCCCTTCCCTCCAGGACTGGGAGAGCTAAAATTCCCTGCTGCTCTTTCTGCCTGTGACCCGGTAGGGTATCTTTGTGTTGTAGCTGTATGTTCTTGCAACAGAGGCTGCATGTGAAACCGTGACTATTTAGACCACGAGGCAAGTGTCATGTGGGTGTGTATACCTGAGCCCCTAAGACCCAGGGACTCCATGGACATGTTTGTTTCATGAGTATGACATAGTAAATTATGCCATGTGTCTGTGATTGTGTGTCTGTGTTTCTGGGTACATGGTGGCATGTGACTTTGTGCTGTTTTGCCACTGTGCAAGGTTGTGTCTGACATGGTATAATGACCCTGTGTGGCTATAGTCTTGTCACTGTGTGAACCGTTCGCAGGTGTGTGAACGTGCAACACCATATCCTGGTGTTTATGACACCCTGTGGCCCTGCAATTGTGAGGTACAGCATAAATGGCACTGTATATCTTTGTGACTCAGTGGAACCATATTTGAAGAGTATGTAAGTGGGTATACGATGGTAAGTGGCTGGGTGATTGTTGTACGAGGCTGTGTGTGAAATTGTAGATTTGCCACTGTGTGACTTGCATCTTTGTGACTGTGCATGGCCACGTTTGCCGGTGCATGAGATACCGTGAGGCTGTGTGGTAATATGTGAAGTTGTGACTGTGGGTCTTTGTGACTGTGTGTGACCAGGCTTTCAGAAGCGTGATGGCACGTGATGGGATGTTTGAATTTGTGCGGCCCCAAAGTTAAGTGAAGCGGTGTAAATAACCCCATGTGTCTCTGTGACTGCGTGGGCCCACTTGTGACTGGTCATGTATGAGACTGTGTGACACAGGTTAACAGCCTCTCTGTGGCTGGGAGAGGTCACGTGGCTGTGGCACAGCAAAACTGGCACCATATGTGGGTGGGAGCTCTGGGGGCTCTTGGCTGCCAGTCACCCTCTCGTCCTCACACCTGTTTGCCTGCATCCTTCCCTACAACAGCTTTTCATGGCTCCCTTCTGCCCGCAGGATGGTCACCCAGCTCCTCAGGCTGCCATCCAGGGCTTGCCCTCTCCACTCTACTCTTCCCCGTCCCCTTCTTCTCTATCATCTGAGACCCACCACAGCTCCCTGCCCATCCAGGCCACACTCCTTCCCTTAGGAACATGCCATCCCTTGGTGCGGGGGGGGGGGGGTGTCCCTCACACCTCCCAGACTGAATCTTCTCTCCCCAGTGTGACCATCATCTCCCCCAGGCTCAAAGACAAAGGTAGGTAGGGAGCCCACAGTGAAAGAAGAGGGACAGTGCAAAAAGGCCTCCCTTTTCTGAATTTTTTTTTGCCTGTTTAAAGCTGTTCCTGTGACCTGAACTCTGGGTGCTGGCTGTGTATTTGTGTGTGTAGGTGTGGAAATAGAGGATAGTACAGATTAGTGAGAAGCTGGCATTTTAAGGAGCAAAACTTTTGTTCATGAAATATAATTTCATCATTTTCAGCTATATAAAACCGTAGAAAAGGAAGTCCAGATATCCTCAGGACCTTAAGAAAAAAGGTGAAGAATGGTTTAGGCTCAGCATCTCACTGTGGCTAAATAAACAAGAGTGCAAGCGTGTACACAAACCATAGGCTGCTCGTGCTCACTCCCAGCCTGGTTAAACTCCCTAATAATAATGCCTGCTGACATACAAGAAATCAATGTACTAATCACAAGGAACTCTTGTCTGTTACTGAAAACAGCCAGCCACAACCCTGGGCCTGGCTCCCCGTCTGATGGCTGGGGTAAAGGCTTCCCAGAAAGGCAGTGTGGCCAGGAAAGGGGCTCAGGAAAGCCCGATACCACAGGTACCTGCTAAGACATACAACTTCCCAGTCTCCTTTGGGGTAATCAGTTGCTTCACACCCAGTTTCTCCCTTTCTGCAGGGCTGCACCAGGGAAACCGTATC
Source organism: Mesoplodon densirostris (assembly GCF_025265405.1). Taxonomy (NCBI): domain Eukaryota; kingdom Metazoa; phylum Chordata; class Mammalia; order Artiodactyla; family Ziphiidae; genus Mesoplodon; species Mesoplodon densirostris. Next base: position 90,632,666 of record NC_082681.1, read on the forward strand.
CTGGTTAAAAGTTTGTCCCTTGACCCTGGCCAGAGCCTTGAGCCTCATCCAGAAGGTCCCCAGCGACTTCGCTCAGACCCAGGTCCCCCCACTGAAACCCCCAGCCAGCGTCCTTCACCACTGAAGCGGGCACCGGGCCCAAAGCCACAGGGTAAGTGGGTCCAGAGAGGGGCAGAGGAATGGCCCATGAGCGGGGACAGAGGAGGGGAAAGGTTGGCCAGTGGGGGAGGAGAGGGCTTGTTAGAAGGACAGGAAGCACTGTGGTCTAGGGGCAAAGGGCTGTGACCTGGGGCTAACGTGTGCACACTGGCATCTCACCTCAGGCCTGCTCTGTGCCTACCTCAGGCAAAGGTACAGACTGGGGGTTTGTGGAGGGGCCTGTGGTCTGGCTATGACAGCCAACTCCAAACTCAGCCCATTGGGATCTCCCCTCTTTTTCCCATCCGTCTCTCTAGTCCCTCCAAAGCCCAGCTACCTGCAGATGCCCCGGATGCCCCCACCACCTGAGCCCATCCCACCCCCGCCATCACGCCCACTGCCTGCAGACCCCCGAGTAGCCAAGGGCCTGGCCTCCAGGGCAGAGGCCAGCCTCAGTTCTGCAGCAGTATCCTCACTGATTGAGAAATTTGAAAGGTGAGTCTGGTCCCCAGGGGACCCTGTGGGGGTAGGGTGGGCCTGGGATAGAAAGGACAGTTGTAAGACAGGCCTCTCAGTCAAGCTCATACCCTGCCTTCATGTGTGTCCACCACCCACCTCAGAGAGCCTGTGATTGTCGCCTCGGATAGGCCAGCCCCCGGCCCCAGCCCAGGTCCCGCAGAGCCACCGCTGCAGCCACCAGTGCCCCAGGTCCCCGAGGGCGAGGCCTCCCGCTGCCTGTTCCTGCTGGCTCCCGGGCCCCGGGACGGTGAGAAGGTGCCCAATCGGGACAGCGGTATCGACAGCATCAGCTCACCATCCAACAGCGAGGAGACCTGCTTCATCAGTGATGATGGGCCCCCCAGCCACAGCCTCTGCCCCGGGCTCCCTGCCCTGGCCAGTGTCCCTGTTGCTTTGGCCGACCCCCACCGACCCAGCTCCCAGGAGGTTGATAGTGACCTGGAGGAGGAGGATGACGAGGAGGAGGATGAGAAGGACAGAGAAATCCCAGTGCCCCCGATGGAGAGACAAGAGTCTGTGGAGGTACTGACCCACGTTCACCGAGAGGCAGGACTGTGTGGAGAAATCGGGAGCCTGGCTTTTTTACACTTGATTCTTCCCCCAGCTCAGTATTTCTTGAAACAGGGCATTGTTTCCACTTGGAATGTTTGGCTTCCCTGGTCTCCTGGTACTAAATATCAGTAGCAGACCTGTACACTGTCCCCCCCATCACTGTAAATACAAAAGTGACCATGCACAGTTCCAAATGCCCACTAGGAAAATTGTTCTGCCCTCATCCGAGAACCGCTAGCTGGACCTCAGTTTTTCCATCTTGAAGATGGGTATCATGGTTGGGGATCTTTAAAGTCCTGTTCCAACTGGAAAATCCCCAGATTCAGTAGCTATGTGACATTGGGCAAGTCTCTGCTGCCCCACCACAGCCTCAGTTTCCTTATTTGTAAAATGGAAAGTCTCACATCCAGAGAGACTTCCAGACGGCTGGCCTCCAGAGGGCCACAAGAGCTTAGAGCCCCCTAGGAACCTGAGGCTGTGGGACAAAGGCTCTCAGCAGCAGGAATCCCTTTCTGTGCCCCAGCAGCCTAACACTGCTTCCAAAGGCATCCTTGCACTTAATTAGGTCGCAGCCAGAATACCTGCTCCGCCAGAACCCGGCTCAAATGTGGGGGCCGAGGTCTGGGACTCAGCAAATATGTGTCCAGTGAACAGGCAAGTGGGCCAACAGGCAATGAGTTTTATACATTTTTATGCTTTGGGGTTTTCCTCACACCCCAGGTACTCAGTAAGCCTTTGCTGACAGTGAACTGAGTGGGTGAATAAATAACATTTATAGTCTACTTAATCCGTAGTCTAATATGTTTTATTTATATTAAATCATTTTGTCATCTCAATTACAAATGGACTTAGGTCCTATTATTATCTGTATATGTAGATGAAGAGACTTAGATACAGAGCATTTATACAACTTATGCAGGCTAGTAAACGTCAGAGCCAGGATTTGAACCCAGAAAGTCTGACTTTCCAGCCCACACCTTAACCACTACACCATGCTGAGTGAATAGAGGGAGAAGATGGCTGGGTGAATGAGTGGCCAAATGAGGAGTGCACGGCATCAGAATTGAGGGGTGACCTTTACAAAACACGGGGGAGTTAGGGGTGAACCTGTGGGGCTTATGGGTTCAGGGATGGGAGGTAGGGTTATCTCGGGGTGGCATTAGGCTTAGAGTAGCATTTGCACTATCTTGAGAATTCTGGGGGGTTGGTGAAGATTAGGGTACAGGATGATGGACCAGCAGTTGCCTCTTCTCTCTCCAGTTGACTGTGCAGCAGAAGGTGTTCCACATTGCCAACGAGCTCCTGCAAACCGAGAAAGCCTATGTTTCCAGGCTCCACCTCCTGGATCAGGTGAATGGTCCCTCAGGGGTGCCGGGGCACCAGGACCTGGTAGGCGGGTGCCAAGGAGGAAGTGATAGGACCTGAGCCCAACCCTACCATTGGGGCCAGAATCTAGAGTTTGGTAAGGCTCCCCTCTGACCTTGACCCCCATCCTATCCCTGAGGCCAACTCTGATTCATGACCCCAAGCTTGTATCTTTGTATCAACCCTCATTCCTAAACCTGGGTAGGTATACCAGCCCTGACTGCAACTCTGACCCAGATCCTGAAGTAACCCCTGGCTGTGAACCACACTCTGAACCTCATTCTAACCCTGGACCTATTCCTGACCCGCAAACCCACTAGAATCCCTAAGGGTAGGAATTTTTGTCTGCTTTGTTCACTGCCTGGCACACAGTAGACACTCAAAAATATTTGTTAAATGAATGGATCTAATTCCAAGCTTCTCTCTGACCCTGACCCTGATCCTGACTTCTCATTGTTCCAGTGCCTACCTTCAGATCCTGACCTTGGCAACCTGAAATCCAACCCCACATTATAAGCCAAACTCCATTCCCTCACTCCTCAGTCTCAAGATCAGTGCTGATCCCAAAACTCCACAGAGCTGCCCACAGACACTGCCCTCACCTGCCAGTTGCCCCTTCCCCAGCTAAGCCCCAGGCCCCACTGGGCTGATCTCTCCTGCCCTGCCCCATAGGTGTTCTGCGCCCGGCTGCTGGAAGAAGCTCGGAACCGCAGTTCCTTCCCGGCTGACGTCGTCCATGGCATCTTCTCTAACATCTGCTCCATCTATTGCTTCCACCAGCAATTCCTGCTGCCTGAGCTAGAGAAGCGCATGGAGGAATGGTGAGGGGCCCCAGACCTAGGCTGCCCGCCTTCCTGTCCACTTGCCTGCCGAGCCCAGGCCAGATGTGTGCACAAGAGTTCGTTCCTGCCTGCCCTCTCCCCTCACCACCTTTCACAGAAAGAATCAGGCCTAAGCTCTGCTTTCTAGGCCCTCCCAATCTATAATGAAAGACAGATCAGGACTCAGAAAATTACAACAGAATAATAGCAAAGCTCTAAAGAGTATGTGAGGTTAGGAGCCAAACTGGCTGGGGTCAAATTCCGGTTCTGCCTCTTGCTAGCTTTATGATGTTAAGCGAATTTCTTAAATTACTCTGCTTCAGTTTCCTCAGCTGTGAAATGGGGGTAATAGTAATAGCCTACGTTGTAGGGTTATTTTAAGGATTAAATGAGTTGATACATGTAGAGAGCTTAAAGCAGTACCTGGTATGTAATAAGTGCTAAATGAATGTGAGCAATTTTTTTTGTTGTTTTGTTTGTTTGTTTTTTATCAGTGCTATGATAGAGCTGAGAATGGGAGGCTGTGGGAATCCAGATAAAGGGACCAAAACTAGCCTGGGGGTTAAAGAAGGATTCAGGGAGGAGGTGAGATCTGAGCCGAGTCCCGAGGTAGAAGGGCAAGGTTCATAGGCAGTCTCCTGGCTTCCAAGCTCTCCTCTTCCAATTCATCCTTTAGCGTCTATACCACCTGCCATAATGGTCTTTCTGAACAACAATCAGACCATGTCACTTCCTGATTAAATCATCTCCATGCTCCCCACACCCACAGGATAAAGCGTGTCTGTGTGACCACAGACGGCTGGCATGAAGTCACTTCCTACATCTCCCCAACTACTGTGACCCCTGAGGGCTGAACCAGGGCTGGTTCTCGTGTCTCCCCCAGCAGACTGTGACCAATGAAGGCTGGGACCAGGTTTGGTCCTCTGTGTCCTCCAGTAGACTGTGACTCCTGAGGAGTGCAACCAGGCCTGGTTACTTTGCCCTCCCCTACCTGACAGTGACCCTCTCAGGGCTCAGCTAAGTGTGACTCGTTTGTGTCCCCAGAATCACCCAGCACAAGGCTGGGCACAGAATCAAAAAGCAGTGTATGAAGTGGCCCTTGCAGTAAGGTCAGAGCGGGTGTTCCAGGACGTGTCATCCCCTGTGCTCAAGGCAGGGCAGAGTTGGGGTGGGTGGCAGCCCAGGCTGTGGTCTCAGGTCAAACTGAGCCTTTTGGCCTACTTTGTGTATAGTATAAGTAGCATTTCCAAAGGAGCAGACTGGCTGAGAGGTAGATTTCCAGGACTGAGATAAGACCGGCCTACAGGGTGGGGGCATTGTGGGGGACAAGGATCAGCAGGACCACATCAGCCCCTGTTTCCCCCTAGGGACCGCTACCCACGCATTGGAGACATCCTGCAGAAGCTGGCACCCTTCCTCAAGATGTACGGCGAGTATGTGAAGAACTTCGACCGGGCCGTGGAGCTGGTCAACACCTGGACAGAGCGCTCTACCCAGTTTAAAGTGATCATCCATGAGGTGCAGGTAAGCAGTGAAGCTGGATGGGGCCGACTGGGGTGGACAGGTCTGCAGGGACCCAGTCAGGGGTACCTTTGGCCAGACCTGAACCCTCCTGCTTCTGCCTGTCACAGAAGGAGGAAGCCTGTGGCAACCTGACCTTGCAGCACCACATGCTGGAGCCTGTGCAGCGCATCCCCCGTTATGAGCTGCTTCTCAAGGACTATCTGTTAAAGCTGCCCCATGGCTCCCCGGACAGCAAGGATGCCCAAAGTGAGTGCACACAACGGGCCCTGCCCCCCCCCCACCCCAGGACTTAACTCACAAGGTCAGCCTTCCATTGCCACGTAATTGAGATCTCAGAATAGGACCTCCAAACTGAAAGGCCCACCTTGAGGGTCTGGAATGAGACCCCAGGATGAACCTCCAGGTTGAGATCTCTACCTGAGCACCCAGAGAGAACATTCAGGAGTCCCCCCACCAGTCTGAAGTTCCCAACTGGAACTCCAGAGTTTGAGGGGCATAGCCAGAAAGATCCCCTAAAGGGAGCCATCTGTTTCCTAGGTTGAGACCCCAAGGCCGACCCTTTGACTTGTCCTCAAATGAAGTTGTCCCAAGTGCAAAGTGAAACTGAGTCTAAACCCCCAGGGACTGAGCCACCAGGCTAAGGGCCCGGACTGACCCTCTCAGGCCAAGTCCTCTTTACTGAATCTCCACAGCTGAGCTCCCCAGAAAGAGGCTTGTCTCATCAAGCCCCTGACTTTCCATCCTCCACGTTAGAGCTTCACTCCGTATCCACCAGCCACTACCCAGAATGACCCTGCCAAAAGAACCCCCATGTCTGATCAGAACCCCACAGAATCACCTCTCCAGAACTGAGCACCTCAGACTGGACTCCATATTTTCTGCCTCCCAGATTTGGATCTCTAGGCTGAGATACCACCTCCTTAGACAAGGACTCACACATTGAACCACTAGAAAAGTGTTTCATTCTGATTTCTTCAGTATGAGACCCACTCCTCAAGGTCACACCCCAGAGAGTGCTGCCCAGAGTCTCCCCAACTTTCTCTCCCCAGGCTGTTACTTCCATTCATTCCTTCATTAATATAACAGCTCTTTACTGAGCACCTCGGTGTTCTGTGCATTGTCCTAGGCACAGGGGACATGGAGGTGAACAAGACAGACAAGGTCCTTGATCTCAGGGAGTGTGTATTCTACTCGGGGAGATAGACAGTAGACAAAAGTCATAAATACACTGGAGAACATTAGATAGGTGCTATGTGCGATTCAGAGAATAAGAGGGTAATGTGACAGTGACCGGGGGTGGGGGGTGGGGTCAACTTTAGATTGGGTGGCCTCTCAGAATAGAGGATACTTGAGTCAAATCTGAATAAGAAGAAGGGAGCCACGTGCTGAGTAGGGAGGAGCACGTTCCAAGCAGAGGCAACAGCAGGTGCAGAGTTCCTAAGTGGGGTGGGGGTGGGGCAGGGGGCGGCAGCTTGCATATCTCTGGACCAACAAGAGGACCAGTGTGACCTGAGCATGACCAGTGAAGGTAGAATGGTGGAAGAAATAGGGCTGGAGACAGGAGCAAGACTTGGAAGGCCAAGATGAGGAGATGGATTTTATTCTGAGTGCAGCGGGTAGCCATGGCGAGGTTTTGATTAGGATCACTTGAGGAGCTAGAAAGGGAGCCGAGAGACCAGTTCGAAGCCTTTTGCAATAATCTAAGTGGGAAAGGTTGGCTTGATGAGAATGGTAGCACTGGAAGTAGTGAGAAATGGTTGGATTCAGAATATATTATATTTGAAAGTAGCACTGAAAGAACTAGGGTGAATGGGTGTGGGGCTTGGGAGAAAGAGTCAAGAATGACTTGCATGCATATTTTTGGCTGGTGGTGATGGTTCCTGAGATGAGTGTAGGACTTTGATTTGGAGTTAGATGAGCCTAGAATCCCAGGGAGAGAGATTTGGATGTCACTAGCACAGGGATAGTATGCAAAGCCATGAGGCTGGCCGTAGTCACCAAGGGATTGAGTGTAAATGGAGAAGAAAAGGGGGCCAAGGACAAAGCTGAGGGAGGTGGAATCAGCACAGGAGACTTAGAAGGAAGAGCCCTAAAGGTAGGAGGAAAACCAAGAAAACGTGGGGTCCTGGAAGCCACAAGGGTCGGGAGCAGACAGTTGTGTCCACTGCTGTGTCCACTTCCTAAACTGAGCCCCTTCCACCCCACCAGATGGGGCACTTTGCTACCAAGCCTGGACTTCTAGAAAGAGCTAGAACACTAGAAAATCTGATAGCCGAACTCTACAAACAGACCTCTGCAGACTAAGTGCCTTAGTCCTTTCCCCGAATGAGAATCCCCACTGAGGTTATCAGGATGAACTATAAAACCTAAACCTCTAGAAAAAGCCTTCCAGACTGACTAGCTGGGATGAGCCCCGTAGACTGACATCTCCAACCTGAACCCTCAGGCTGAACCCAGTTTGAGGTCCCAGTTATAGATCCCCCACACTGGTTTCCCCAAACTAATATCCCCAGACTTGAGTTTCCAAAATGCTCTCCCCACCCGGGGCGCTGAGAGTGGGTTCCCAGCCACAGCCCTCGGCCTGAGGTCCCAGAGGGAGATTCCCCCAAAAGAGCATCCCAGTCTCATCTCCTTAGCCACCATTTTATAAACAGGTATTGCCAAACTGAGCACCCTAGATTACCCCCCCCCCCATTTACTGTCGCTCAGACTGAGACTTCTAGCTTGACCCCAAAAGAATGACTCTCCAGATGATGATGATACCTACCTCACAGAATTGTTTTGAGGATAAATGAGATGATCCAGGTGAAGCTATTAGCACAGTACCTGGTACATGGTAAAGACTCAATAAACGTTAGTTGTTTTTATTACTGAATGCCCCTAAAATCAGCCCCCAGATTGAGGTCACCTAACTTAGGTTCCTGTTTTATACCAATCTCAGCCCTATCTGAGTCCCTAGAATGAACTTCAGAGCTTGAGCTTGGCCAGCTGAGCTCCCCACATTGAGCTCAAAGATGAACCCCCCAGGGCTTCCCTGGTGGCGCAGTGGTTGAGAGTCCGCCTGCCGATGCAGGGGACACGGGTTCGTGCCCCCGTCTGGGAAGATCCCACATGCCGCGGAGTGGCTGGGTCCATGAGCCATGGCCGCTGAGCCTGCGCGTCTGGAGCCTGTGCTCCGCAACGGGAGAGGCCACAACGGTGAGAGGCCCGCGTACCGCAAAAAAAAAAAAAAAAAAAAAGATGAACCCCCCCAGAAAGAACTTCCCAGTCCAGTTTTCTGAGCTGCTCAGAATGAAAATCTCTGAATGAGAGCCAGCCTGAGATGTGCTCACTGAGCTCCCCAGCCCAAGATCTTAAGCTGACCTCCCTAATTTTTTTTCCTCCTCAAGACTAAAATCCCCAGGTAGAGCCCCAGAAGCTACCTCCAGGTTTGAGCCCCCACTGCATCCTGGTTCCCCAGACTGACTCCCCCACTTTCTACTTCCCAGACTGAACTCTGCAGCCTGGACCCTAGACTCCCCAAACCAGGCCAGCCGGAACTCCTGGCCTGAGCAGCCTACCCCGAGCCCAAGACTGAACTCAAACCAAGATCCCAGACTGCCAAGCCCAGACCAGGCCCACCAGAGCTTCCAGACCAAGCTCCTACACAAAGCTTCCCAAAGCACACTCCCTAGCCCTGAACCCCCAAATGAAATCCTGGACTGAAATCCCCACACCGGATCCCCAGACAGAGCCTACACGCACTGGACCCCTGGAAATGCCAGTCTGTACCTCACACAATACGCTTTGATAGCAAAGCGGTCTGAGTCCAGCGGCCTCCACAGGCCTGAACGTATATGCCCACAGCTTGCCAGAGTCTTCTTCCTGTACCCTTCCCGGGGCACTGCCTACCTCCACGACCCAGCATGCCCCTTGCCCTGGGGTGGGGGAGATGCAGAATGTGTGGGAGAAAGGGCAGCTCTGATGTCAGCTCTGCTGCCTCCCAGGCAGGTAGCCCAGGGCCGGCACCTCTTCTCCCTGAGTCTCAATTTCCTCATTGGACAAACAAGGACAAACAGGGCACACAGGGTTGTTGTGACAATTGAATGATGGCATGCAAAGCATCTGTTCAGGAGCCCAGGAGAGGATGGTGGGACCTTGGCCCCATCCTAGGGAGCTCCTAGTCTGCTGAGGGATGCAGATATAGAAATACACAATGAATACGTAGTGTGACTGGTGGGACAGAGAGGAGCAAAGGGGAAGGTGGAAACCCAGACAGTATCCTAATCCAGCCTGGGAGCTCAGGGCAGGCTTATTGGAGGAGGTGAGCTGAATTCAGAAGACTGAGTTGGCCAGGTGAAGCAAGACGGGACACGTTTAGAGAGGTGCAAGTGGAGAAAGCTGGAGAGGTCAACAGAAGCCAGATCACCAAGGGCCTTGAATGCCAGGCTAAAGGACTGAGTCTTTACCCTGCAGGCAAAGGGAAACCACTGACAGATTTGAACCGAGGAGTGACAGCAAGCTGTATGCGAGAACGCTCCCTCTGGCAGCTAGGATGGAAAAGGGCTGGGAGCTTGGAGACTGGCACCTGAAAGGCCTGAACTGGGTTAGGGGCCACAGATCTTGAGCACTAAGACTTGGTCATGGAGGTCATTTTCCATGGTCATTTTCCTTGGTCATCTTCCCCTAGGAAAATAACACTTGGTTTGCCAACCACGTGGACCCTCTTCAGAAGCACCTGCGCTCCTCCATTACAGGCGTATTTTCTGAGTGGGAAAATACAGCACCGTGCAGACAAGAGAGGGGTGCAGTGCAGCTGGGCCTCAAGCATGGGCAAGATTTGTTAGTGTGTGGAGATGCATAGGGACTTATTTCGTTTTTTTTCTGATACCTGGTCACAATAGGAAATATGGAAATACAGGAAAGCTGAAAGAGGCAGGGAAGAAAATCACCTATGATACGAGACTCCAGAGAATAAGCGTGAGGAACATTTTGACATATTTTCTTCCTGGTGTTTTTTATACACGTATATTTGTGAAATTGAGAGCATTCGGTATATACAAGTTTGTATCCTTTCCTTTTCTTAAAATACCCTGAGCATTTCACAGATTATGAAAAACCCTACCAAAGCATCATTTGCAAAGGTTGTTTAGTATTGCATTATATGAATGCACATTTATTTAACTGGGTTGTTTCTGGTTTGACACTGTTGTAAACACCACTGCAATGAAAGTGTATTTGTACATAAAACGTGTATTTTCTTAGTATAGATTCCTATAATCAGAATTATTGAGACAAAGAACAGGATCATCTGCTTCTTTATCTGACTTTTTTCTAATTATAAAAGTAATACGTGTTCTCTGTCAAAAATATGAAAAAAGAAGACAATAAAAATCACCCACAGTCCCATCATCCAGAGACAACTTGTTAAACATGGGTATATTTCCTTCCAGTTACATGTGTACCTATTATTGTTGTTTTTTTAATGGTAGTAATAATCTTAAGCTTGCGTTTTATTGGCTGCCAGCTATTTCATGTCCTGTGATTCTGCTATTGTGGCATTCATTGAGTCAGTTTCTGATTTTAAGTGCTGTTGCTATGGACATCTTTGAGGCTGGCACTTTCTGGAATGGGGAGGGTGTGGTCAGGCCAGGAGGAGGTATTCAGGGAGCAGGGAAGCTCCCAAGAGGCTTTTCTCTGCGAGCCACCCCCCATCTGACCTCCCACCCCGCCCGCAGAGTCTCTGGAGCTGATAGCCACAGCAGCAGAGCACTCTAATGCTGCCATCCGCAAAATGGTGAGTGGTCCTTCTAACCCCCGCCCTTCCTTGGCCAAGCCACCTATCTCGATCTCCATTCCGGGGTGGGGGGCTTGCGACTTGTGGACATCTGAGGGGAGGCCAGCACCCCAAACCCTGCCTTTTATTCACGGTCTCCTGCCAGGAGCGAATGCACAAGCTGCTGAAGGTATATGAGCTGCTAGGGGGTGAGGAAGACATTGTCAGCCCCACTAAAGAGCTCATAAAAGAAGGCCACATCCTTAAGCTGTCAGCAAAGAACGGGACCACTCAAGACCGATACCTCATCCTAGTAAGTGGCACGGGTAGGGAGGGGTGCATGCCCCCCACCCCCGCCCGCCACACTGACCTGGTACTCACTCAAGGCTATACTTCCTGCTCTCCATTCTTTCCTCTACTAACTCATTGTAGTTTCACTACGTTTACTGGGAATTTTTTTCTCTCTACTTTACAGATAATGTAACTAAGACTTAGAGAGAAGTGACTTGCCCAAGGCCACCCAACTAGGAAGGGACTCCCACGCCTAGGCTCTTTTCCTTGCAACCTTTGTGCCCAGTCTGGACTGTGTTTTCTCCACCTGTTGCCTTGAGTCCCTAGCAGTAAAGCTTTGGGAGTAATAACGGAAGGGAGCTGGGCCGCACCCCTTGTGGGTCCTCCACACATACATCTGAAACCTCTTCCTTCCTAGTTCAACGACCGCCTCCTTTACTGTGTGCCCAGGCTGCGGCTCCTTGGCCAGAAGTTTAGCGTGCGGGCACGCATCGACGTAGATGGCATGGAGGTGAGCACCAGGAGGTGGGAAATGGGGACCTGGAGTGGGGCCTTGGTGCTGGGAGGAACAAAGACGTTCTGACTTTGACCCCAAGTGTGTGCATATGTGCAGAGGGCGAGGGCCCTGTAGAGCTCAGTGGGCCTCACCAAGCCCCTGTCTCTCTCCATTCAGCTAAAGGAAAGCTCCAACCTCAATCTGCCTCGGACCTTCCTGGTGTCAGGAAAGCAGCGCTCCCTGGAGCTCCAGGCCAGGTACTTGCCCTTGCCTGTATCTTCCCTCCAGCCCCCTCTTCCCTTCAGATATCCTGAGGCATTCTAGGCCTAGTGCCAGGGCAGAGGCTACCTCCCTAGAGGAGAGATTGTTCCAGAGAAAGGGTGGGTACCTTTCCCCAAAGATGCTTGCTCTTCTGATGGGCTTTGTTAGAGGAGAAGGAAGAATGAGATAGTAAACCAAACATAAATAACAGCAGCACAAACAGTTTATTGTAGGTTCAGAGATTTAAGAGAAATAACAACCAAATGCAATGCTTGGTCCATGATAGGAGTCTGGTTTGAGAAAAATAGCCCTAAAAGACATTTGCAAGACAATAGGGAAAACCCTAACTGTGAACTGGGCATCAGCTATCAGGGAATTATTGCCAACTTTCTCAGGTGTGATAATGGTATAGGAGGATATAGGAGAATGGCCTCGTTTTTTGGTGATGCGTGCTGATGATTTAGTATCATGGTATCTGTAACTTATTTTTAAATGATTTATCAACCAAAAAATATATACATATACACACATATCTACATATATAAATATATATTAATCTATACATATATATGAAAGAAATATAGCAAAATATTTTTAAAATTTGCATCTATATAGTGGGTATATATTTAATGTACTTGTGTTATCCTATCTACTTTTCTGTATGCTTGAAACTTTTCATAATAAAAAAAAATAACAAATTTTAAAATAATGCCTAGCTATTTAACGAAGGGGCCTTCATATGCATTCTCTACTTGAATGATTATAATAATAGTTCACATTTAATGAAGACTTCCTCTTATGCCAGGCACAGTTTTTGTTTTGTTTTGTTTTCATTTTTATTTATTTATTTATTTATTTATTTATGTCTGTGTTGGGTCTTCGTTGCAGTGCACGGGCTTCTCATTGCTGTGGCTTCTCTTGTTGCAGAGCACGGGCTCTAGGTGCACGGGCTCCAGTAGTTGTGGCACACGGGCTCAGTAGCTGTGGCTCACAGGCTCTAGAGAGCAGGCTCAGTAGTTGTGGCGCACGGGCTTAGTTGCTCCGCGGCATGTGGGACCTTCCCGGACCAGGGCTCGAACCTGTGTCCTCTGCATTGGCAGGCGGATTCTTAACCACTGTGCCACCGGGGAAGTCCCTGCCAGGCACAGTTTTAAGTTAATTTTAACTTAAACAATTTAAGTTTAAATTGACTAGTCAAGTTCTTAAAACAATCCTTGAAGTAGCCACTGTTACCATCAACCTCACTTTACAGATGAGGAAACTGAGGCACAGAAGAGTTATGCACCTTGCCCAAGATCCCACAGCTAAAAAGCAGCAGAGCGGGAATTGCCTTCTGAGGGCCCAGCTGATAGGGTATCGAGGCCATGGTCAGGGCCAGCGAGTGGATGCACATGGGTAGATGATCTGCTTCTGACAGGCTGCAAGGAATTAAGAAATGAGAGTCAGAAGCCTCATTGCTGGAACTGTGTGGAGACAGGAGAGAGAGATGAATGCGCGCTAGAGGGTGTCCTCCTGGAAGATGAGAGAAGGGAGTGAGGTTTGATGCTCTGAGAGACTGAGAGAGCATCTCAGAGGCCCGTGGCCAGGAAAGTGAGAACAAAGGCGACAACAGGCACTTCCAGGGGAGGGCAGGTGTGGGGCCCAGTCAGGCCTCAGCAGAGCCTAAGTGATAAGCCACGTCTGCCGGGAGGCTGGGAAGGAGGGGGCTGCAGAGGGATGCTGGGCCCTAAAGGGTGCCCCGAGCAGTGTAGGGTTTCCTCCTCGTGGCAGAGGGAAGGCATGGAGCACTTGCTTTGCAGTTGCTTTTACTGCCCTTTAAAAAGTTGTTTTTAATGAAAATTTTCAAATATCCAGAAAAGTAGAAATACAACAAATACCCATATGCCCACCATTTAGACAACTGATTCGCAACTTTGGTGACATAGGAATCAGCTGAGGAGCTTTTAAAAAATACTGATGTCTGGGACCCACCCCTGGAGACTTTGGTTTAATATGTCTGGGGTATAGCCTGAACATGGGGAGTTTTAAAAGCTCCCCAGATGATCTTAATGTGTGCACCAGGGTTTAGAACCACTGACTTAGGAATCAGGATATATTTTTGCCTTCCTTCCCCAACTCTCTGGTCTGCCCTGCAGTCTCCAAGGCCTCCACCCTGGTGCAGGCCCATCAACTGCTCACTAGGAGTAGGACCAGCTTCTTGGCTGACCCCTGCCTGGCCTCGTCTAATTTTTAGTTGCTCCGTGGCATGTGGGAGCCTGCCTTCTTTTTTTTTTTTTTTTTTTTTAATCCAAACAAATTTAATAAGTACCGTATCTAATGACTTTATCAAGATCACCAGATATATGGTTGATATAAAAATTAATTGTATTTCTGCATACTAGCAACAATTAGAAAATAAAATTAGAAAAATAATGTTCTTTACAATCATATCAAAAGTATCAAATACCTAGAAACAAATTTAATGAAATAGTTTCAAGACCTCTACCCTGAAAGCCATAAAATTTTGCTGAGAGACATTTAAAAGGAACTAAATAAATGAGAGATTTATCATTTCATGTACTGAAGTATTCAGTATTGCTAGGACTATGATGATCTCAAATTGATCTACAGCTTCAGTTCCAATCAAAATCTCAGTAGATTTTTTTGTGTGTAAAAGTTGACATATTTGATTCTAAATATGTATGGAAATGCAACGAACCTAGCACAGCCGGACCAATCTTGGTGACAAAGTTTGAAGATTTACATTACCAGATTTCAAGACTTAGCAAAAAACTACTACAAAGTGTTTTATGGCAGAAGGATATAAATTAGACAGACTGAACAGAGTCCAAAAATAGATGCATACATATATGGACACTTTAAGACAAAAGCAGTAAATACAGTTCATGAGGGAAATTATGTAGAGAAATTAGATATCTCTATGGAACAATATGAAGCAGCCATATAAACTTTGATGGATAATAACATACTATTTAAGGCTTAAACAAAAAGCAACTCACACTGATTGAGCACCTAGTGTATCAAGGATTGTGCTGGGCGCTTTACAGATCACCTCAGCCCCATTTTCCTTCTGTCACAGCACTGATCCCCCTGTATTGTCCCTGTCTCCCCCTCTAGACCGTGAGCTCCTTCCTTGATGGTAGGGTCCTCTCTGAGGCCCAAGTTCCTAGCACAGGCTCTGGAGAGTATTAATAACTGTTGAATAAGCTCAGACAGGTTATATGACTTGCCTAAGGTCACAAGTGATAAGTGAAGGAACGGAGGGTCACACTCAGGTCTTTCCAACTCCAAAAAACACCTGCTCTTTACCACTACAATTGCTTTTGGTTGGCCTGCCTAACCCAACATCTTTCTTTCCCCCTGCCCCCACCACCTTCCCTACCCAAGGACTGAGGAGGAGAAGAAAGACTGGGTCCAGGTAACATCCAAGAAGGCTTTGTGGTAGGGGGCTGGAAGAGTATTAACAGGTCTTCAAGGGGGTGGTGGGCTCTCCCCTAAAATTCACATCTCACCAGAATGGGCCTGGACACCTGCCTTCCAATAAACTTTACCATCCCCATTTTACAGATAAGCAAACTGAGGTCCAGAGGTTAAGCAGAGACTAACCAATTCTTCCTTTAGAAAGCTGGCTCCTCTGAGGGTGTAACCCCAGTGAGTTAAGCCCTGTAAAACCTTAATCCCAGATAGTAATAGCCAGGAAGGCCTTCTGTGGTTTTTCAGCCGCTGATCCCCCTCCCCCACTTCACAAATATAAGAACTGAGACCTGGATTTTGGGAAGGGACTTGCCCAAGGTCACACACCTAGCAAGGGGTAGAGCTGGGACTAGAACCCAACTTTTCTGACTCCAAGCTAGGTTACAGGAAGGTGAGGTAAGGGTGGAAATGGGTGGGTTTTGAGGTGTTCTGACCTCTTATTTCTTACACCTCCTCCCAGGCCATCAACTCTACCCTCCTGAAGCATGAACAGACGCTGGAGACCTTCAAACTGTTGAACTCCACAAACAGGGAAGATGAAGACACACCCCCCAACTCTCCGGTAAGAGTCCCCACCCCCTCCTCCTGCACCGGGACCCCCTCCGGGCCTCCAGGTGCCCACCTTACCTTGTGATGCTCCTCTCCCCTTCCCAGAGGGTAAAGACCAGAGAGGCAGTGCATGACCTCAGAAGCACAGTCTTCTTTTGGTAGGGCCACAGAGAAATCACTGGGCAAACACTGCTCAGAAAGTAGACGTGACGGGTCGTCAGTCGCACAGTGAGGTAGAGCAGAGCCAGGACTCAAAGGCAGCTCTTCTGAATGTATCTGCTGCCTCCCAGCGATGATCCAAGCCTTGGAGCAGGAGCAGGGGCAGGGGCAGGGGCAGGGGCAAGGGCTGGGTGGACTGGACTGGGGAGTACCTGTCTCTGACCTGCGACCTGGCCCTCTCTCCAGAATGTGGATCTCGGGAAGCGGGCACCTACGCCCATCCGGGAGAAGGAAGTCACCATGTGCATGCGCTGCCAGGAGCCCTTCAATTCCATCACCAAACGCAGGCACCACTGCAAGGCCTGCGGGCATGTGAGTGTTGGGAGGCAGGGGCAGAGCTAGGGAGGGCACAGGCTGGCAGCCCAAAGGCCCACTTCTAAATGGGCACTAAGTGGGGGGAGGCTGTGAGTCTGCTGTGGGAGTTGGTACACTGAAGGGGAAGGCCCGCTGGAATCAGGCTGTTCTTACCCACTTGCCACCCCAGGTGGTTTGTGGGAAGTGCTCCGAGTTCCGGGCCCGCCTTGTCTATGACAACAACCGCTCCAACCGTGTGTGCACTGACTGCTACGTGGCCTTGCATGGTGTGCCCGGGAGCAGCCCAGCCTGCAGCCAGCATACACCCCAGCGCCGGAGGTCCATCCTGGAGGTAAGAGCCAACCCCCCAACTAACCCACCCACACTGACCACATGGGCCCCAGCCACCCATGCAGTGGTGGCTGAGGCCTGGGCGCCCCAGAGATCGTAGTACCGTGTGTATCTACTGAACAAGTGACCCAGGCTTGGAGTGAGTAAAGTGAGTATGAGTGAATGAAAGAGTAATTTTTATTGAAGTGCTTTATCCTTCACAGTAACTTACCTATCAATGCTATTCCTATTCCTGTTTTACAAATGAGGAAACTGAGGCCCTGGGAGGTTATTTGCCCATGTGACACAGTGAGTGACTGCTTTCTTATTACAGAGTAGGATATATGCACTGAAGAAAGTTGGACAATATAAACAAAAATAACGAAAACACCGTATTCCTTTGACCCAGAGATTACCACCATTAACACTTATGCTTCCTATCTTTCTAGATGCGTGCACATACGCACGCTTTTGCTTTTCTTTTTTAAATTGAGGTGTTTATTTTATTTAATGCTCAAAGAAAGCTAACTCTGTGCCAGGCACTCTTCTGAGCGCTTTGCATGTATTAATTCATTTAATCCTTACAACAGCCCTATATGCTCTGCTTCCAACTCAGTATACTTCCATCTAGGGCTGGGATTCTGGGACTGACTGCCTTACCCACCCACCCAACCCCTTAACCACAACGCTAGGTTGCTTCTCGCTGAGTGTAGGGAATGCATGTGATGAAAGATGAAAAAAAAAGATGAAGTGTAAATGCATAAGTGACTTGAGGAATAAATGGACTGATGGAAGAGTGCCTGACTGGCATTTAGGTGCCCCCACTGAGAGCTACACACCCCTCCCACCAACCCTTAGAGGCAGCAGCCATGGCCCAAATCTGGCAGACAAGCCTGGCTTTGAATCTCGACTCTGACTCACTGAGTGACAACGGGCAAATCACTCCCGCCACCTGAGCTTCAGCGTCCTCCTCTGAGACATGGAAATAGCAATCCCTATGCTGAGGGGGTGTTGAAGCCAAGAGGAGCCAGCCTAGGCCTCCTATCAACATTGATGCCCCCCCCATGTCTCCGGCCACAGAAACAGGCCTCAGTGGCTGCGGAGAACAGCGTCATCTGCAGCTTCCTGCACTACATGGAGAAGGGCGGGAAAGGCTGGCACAAGGCATGGTTTGTGGTCCCTGAGAACGAACCCTTGGTGCTGTACATCTACGGAGCCCCTCAGGTGTGTATACTACTCCTTTGGGTCCTTTCAGCCACCTGGCAAAACCAGGCTGCCCTCCTTTCACCCCAGTCCTTCACCTCTCCTTGACCGTGGAGGATAGGGTGAACCTAAGGAGAAATCAGAAGCCCCCATCCTTGTGAGACAAAGACTGGCTAGAGGCAAGGAGTGCCTGTAGGTCAGCTTATGTAGAGAAAAGTCGGTGACTTGTGGGGGGAGCTAGCTTCTTGGAGGAAGCTGTAGTGGAGACAAGGCACTGCTTAATCCAATTTGGAGTGGGGAAGATGTAGATGGGGGGGCAACAGCCCAAAGGCCGGAAGACATTATATGCTAAAGAGACTAGCCCACCTGGTTTGGGGTGTGGAAGGCAAGAGATATTTGAACCAGCCTGCGTTCTAGCCCCAGTTCAGACATTTTCCTGTTGCTCAGTGAAGCCACGTTAAGGTTCTTGAGCAGGGGAAGCAAAAGAGGGATTTAGCAGATACAAAAACCAGTGAGAGGCCCGACCCCTAGGTGATCCCTGGCTTTGTCCCTGTTCCCCAGGACGTGAAAGCCCAGCGCAGCCTGCCCCTCATTGGCTTTGAGGTGGGGCCTCCGGAGGCTGGGGAACGGCCTGACAGACGGCATGTCTTCAAGATCACCCAGAGCCACCTGAGCTGGTACTTCAGTCCCGAGACAGAGGAGCTGCAGCGGCGCTGGATGGCTGTGCTCGGCCGGGCAGGCCGTGGGGACACGTTCTGCCCAGGGCCCACACTGTCTGAGGACAGAGAGGTGGAGGAGGCACGAGTGGCAGCTTCAGGAGCCACGGCGGAGCCCTCGGAAGCCCCCCAGACCCGAGGCGAGACCTAGAGGGTTTGCGGGTAACTGGGGCCCCTGCCCCGCGCTCTAGCTGCCCATGTCCACTTGAGGGCCCCAGCCCCCTCTCCCCCAGCTCAGTCAATACTTGAACCCCCATCATGGGCACTTTCAATCCTGAATGCTGGGTCTTGGGTTTTTTAATTCATCTTTTCACAAAACCTGGGCTTTTAAAACCAATATTCCTACAGTGATGATGTTAATTTGTTTTAAACCCTGTCCTCCAGGGAGGGTGGGAGCTGTTGCTAGACCTGCCTGAATTAGGCCATTTGCCCCCAACCCCTCAATACCCTACACACCCTGCCTCCACCCAATCCCCCCCAGAGCACCAGAGGCAGGAGATCTGGATTCAAGTGCCAGCTCTGCCACTGACCCCATGGTCCTGGCCCCCCCGCGCCCCCAACCAGTGTCTTCACATGTATGATGCTACATGGGGTGGTGACCTCCTGCCTCTCCCACGGCTTACAGCTTCTACCTGGCCCCAGGCTACCCAGTATTTTATCGTTCAGACCCATGGCAGGGCCACCGGGCAGGACAGGGGAACGGGGCGGGGGGGAGGACAATGAATACTCTGTTTTGTTTTTTAAAGAAAAATACAGTTTATTTCAGGCTTACGGAAACGCTCAGAGCGCTGCTGTGCTCCATTCGTCCATGTGTTTGTTTGTCCAAAGTACCAGGCTGCTGGGGTGGGCCCAGAAACTGTTCCCTTGCTGAGCCCTGAAGCTCAGCTCCCAGGAGGCTGATCCCAAGACTACTCACAGGTCAAGCCACAAATTAAACAATAAGGTATTATTTACTGAGGTCTTAAGCCTCATCCCTGGACTTCAATGGGATGAGGAGTTTGAAAAGAGGTTGAAGGAGACAGAAAACAAAGCCCAGGTCCCCCGAGCTCACTGCCTAGACAAGGTCTTAAGACATCCTGAAGGAGCCCGGGGCTGGACACTGGCCTGCAGGAAGGAAACGTTCCTGGGAGGTTCCAATTTCTGGGCAGGGGCACAGAGCTGCTCTGTGTGGGGGCAGGGGGAAGCGAGGGAGAGGTACCACAGCTACTTCCGTTCACATCATCAACTAACCTCTCTTCCATGAGCAAGCTCATCTCAACATTCCTTACCCAGCGGGAATGATGGTTCTCCTGTTGGTCCTCTCCCTTCACACATCCACCTGCCTACTACCAGCCAGCGTTTAGTTTTTCCTCTAGTCACTCCCATACCCACTCATCCCTCCCTCTTCACACTGACTGCACCCAAGTGGCACTCTGCTGGGAAACCAGGCCTCATCACTCAGACCACCCCAAGACCAAAGAGCCTTGGGCTCTTCTTCCCCTGGAAGGAGCTGGACAGGGGAATGGGAGAGGGTGGAGATGGGGTAACCAGTCCAGAGGTCCATGACCCTCCAAAAAACCCCTACAGACAAGCCCCAAA
The DNA here is from genome assembly GCF_025265405.1 of Mesoplodon densirostris. Taxonomy (NCBI): domain Eukaryota; kingdom Metazoa; phylum Chordata; class Mammalia; order Artiodactyla; family Ziphiidae; genus Mesoplodon; species Mesoplodon densirostris. The sequence continues at coordinate 90,652,751 of NC_082681.1, forward strand.
CAACTAGCAAACAAGGACCCAGACCATTTGCAGCCCCACTCATTTCCTTCTCCGGACAATGGTCCAGCCATCCTCCACTATCTCCTCTTCCTTAATAGTCTGGGAGTCTGGACCAGGCTGGGGGCAGACCCCATCTGTAGCTGCCCCATCATTCGTAGCTGCGACCTGGAGGAGAAATACAAGAGAGAGCTGAATACAACACCTCCCAACTGTGGCCAGTGGAGACCCAGGCTCTCCCAGCTTTGCCAGGACTGGCTGTGAGACCTTAGGCAAGTTTCCTGCCCTCTCTGGATAATACAGCCACCCCCACCATCACCACCACCCCCATCACTTCGCTGTGAAACCAGCTGATCTCCCAAAAGACTGAAAATATCTGCATCTCCACACCCAAGAGGCACCCCCTTCACCTCCATCTCCTCCGCGCTGTTTGCATCCTCCTCCTCATCAGTCTCTCTGGCTGTCGTCAGTGCGGTGGCTGTGACCTTGCACTTTCTTTGGGTGATGAGAGAGGCCACCTCCTTCAGAGCAGCCCTATCACCCCTCTGGAAGTGGTGGAACATGGTCTGTAGCTGCTGGCTCACCTACCAAGAAAACATTCAACCAGCTTGGATTTTCTAGAGAACCTACAGTACAACCAGCACGTGTTTGCAGCAAGAGTGGGGAGGGGTCTGGAATTTTCCAGAAGAGAATGGGGCTCTTTCCTCCCCAAGGAGTTCACTAATGAAGCAACCACATATGAAGGGCTCAGTAAGGGTCTGAAGCATTGAAGGAGGGCCTCCTAGCAGGGAAGGCACTAGAACTGGGTTTGAAAGATGGAAGATGTAAAAAGGGAAGGCAATCCCAGCAGGGGCAGTAATGTTAACCAGAGCAGGGGTGGAAATGTACCTGGCCTGATGTGCCCTTGAGATGGGGGTGACGAACAGACCTAGTTGAGAATGATGTATAGAGAGAAATAAAAGAGGCAAGATTTGCAAAGCCTGGGAAGACTAGACTCAGGCAATAGGGAGTCATAGAACATTCTTGCACAGGACTCAAGAATAGAATGGTTACAGCCAAGAGTATTGGTCTAAAACAGACAGCTAGGGAGAAGAAAGGCTGCAGGCAGGGAGACGGCAGTTGTATCCACGATATGCTCACCTGGGGCAGACTCCCATCCTCCACAACCGTATCAAACTCGTTTGTCATTAGCTCCCCGAGGAAGTCCTCCACCTCATCTAGCTCCAAGTCAGCTGAGTAGGAAAGGATAGGGTCCCCTGATCAAAGACCAGCCAACTTCATCACCCCTGCCCACTACCCTTCAATACCTGTTTAGTGGATCCACATCTGGTTGATGGGTGAAGGTTCACTGAGGCTTTTATTTGCTAACGTGCTCTGCTTTCTAGGTTTTAACATGATTTTTAAAAAGAAAAAAACCAAACACTAAATAAAATACCTAATTTCCAATCTCCTGCGTTCTACTAAGCCCTCTCTTCCTGCGGCATTCCATCCACACTCGCCCCCTTTCATCTGGCCTATTTTAACCAGCCTCCTCTCTGTGTGACCTTGAGCATGTGACGTACTCATCTCCAAGCCTCAGTTTTCTCATCTGCAAAGTGACGTTAATAGTAACCTCCTTGAAGGTCTGTTAGGAGAAGTCACCCAAACAATGCCTAGCACAGGGGAGACCCATAATCCATGTGCACCTCCATCACTCAAGGGCTGACGTTTTTGAAATGTAGAGACTTCCCAGCTGTGGTTCCACCGACACAGGAGGCCATAGACCAATGGCATAGGTAAGAAGAAATGGATGTGAGTACTTGCCACGATGAAACCACAGCCTTGACCTGACATCCTATTGTGTTACTTTGGCTAAGACTGTTGGCTTCAGTTACCTTATAGGCCCATGCTCTACTTTTTCTGAATTAGAGAATAACTCAAGAAAGTCTTCCACAAAGCTCCTTGCTCTCTCTTCCCTCTGGGAGAGCTCATTCACCCCCTTGGCTTTCCCTAACACTCTAATATCCCCCAAATCTGTCTCCAACCCAGACTACTCTCCACCTGTTTCACAGGTGCCTCAGACCCTCCATATCCAAAGCCAGGTTCATCACCTTACCCTGCAAACCTACTTCTCATTCCCCAGCGTTCTTCTATTCCATGAAAGGTACCTAAGCCACCCAGCGACTCAAACCTGAAACCTGCCTCCCTTCCCCTCGCCCTCTACAGCCGAACAATTTCCTTAGGGCCACCCCTTCTTTTCCATGACTATTGCCACTGCGCTAGTTCAGGCCTCATCATTTTCTAGATAGAAACAGCTTTCTCATCAGTCTTTCCCTCTCCAGTCCATGCTCCACACTGACTACTTTCTAGCCAGAAAACCCCATCGTTTTAGATCCTGCTCATGAATTTTTAATCACCTACTGCAGTGTTCCATGTTCTGCTTCTGAGAAATAACTGTCCTGCTGGGTTTTAAGGGAAGCTATTCACAGAAAACTAATGGGAACCAAAGGTAAACAGGTTTCTTTTTGGTGATTCTTAACCTTATCCAAGCCTTTAATATGTTAATGATTACTGTGACTCTTAAGTAAGAACTGAAGAAAAGAGCTTTTCTTATATAATTTGACTGGAGAAGGTTTTTCTTCGCTGAACATCTAACAGAACTAGTCTTCCAAAGCATGCATTTTGGCAAACACTAGCTTAAAGGACAAAAATCAAAGGCCCATAAGACCTTCCATGTCTCACCCCTTTCCAGGGTCCTCTCCAACCCCCATTCTCCACCACTCCTCCCTTCCACACACCCACAAGCACACACACACCGTTACTCTAACACTGAGCTCCCCACCACTTTCCAACTATAACACATCATCTCCTCATACCACAGGACTTATTTTTGAGTGCTGCTCTCTCTGCCTCCCCCACCTAGTTAACTCCTTCTCATCCCTTAAGATTCAGCCCAATCACCACCACCCCCTAACGATCTCCAAAAGACGCCTCCTTCCCAAGCACCGAGCCCCTCTTTACTAGAACACCTATCACCCTATGTGTAAACGCCTATTTACTTATCTGGATCCCTCACTAGATGGTAAACTTCCTTGAGAGAAAGGACACTGCCTAATGTCATCTCCAAGACTAAAAAAACTGTATGAAAAATTCTGTAAAAATCATACTTCGCAAAAGACTCCCTGCAGGGCCCCTTATTCTTAACGACCCTCAAGACACACCAAAGATGTAGATCTCTGCTGTCCAAATAGTCAAATGTGGTTATTGAGCAACCTAAAGTGTGGCTAGGCCAAAAACATGAGATGTGCTAAAACTGAAAAATACCCACCAGATTTTGAAAACGTAATGCTAAAAAAATGTAAAACATCTCATTAATAATGTTTTATACTGACTACATGTTGAAGTATTTTGGATATGTTGAGTTGAATAATATGAATTTCATCTGCTTCTTTTTACTTTATTAAAGTGGCTGCTGCAAAATTTTAAATTACGTGATGCGACTAGCATTGTATTTCTATTGGACTGCGCTGGTGGATACTTTTATATCCATTTTACAAATTATGAAACTGAGTCTCAGGGGAGTAAACCGACTTGTCCAGCCTGATACCCTGAGTCAATGGCACGGCCCGTAAGGCATTCGAACTCAGGATTCTGACTCCAAAACCTGCATTCATTCCCCCTCGCCCTCAGGTACTAACCGTCAATTGCTCAAGAGGAAGTACCGACTCACTAGGATCGGCCTCCTCCTTCCCACGCCCCCACAGAGACACGCCCTAGCGCCTCACATTCACTCACCATTGCGGAAGAAGTACTCCTCCACTGCACCCCCCAGCCACTCAGCCTTCTCCTGGCTGTGCACACCCCCGAAGCCGTTCTCCACAGCGATCTGCGAACACAGGCCCAAGCCCACCACGTCAGCCTGGGAGCCGGACTACGGGGGCGCAGGAGGCCGCTGCTTACACCGCCCAATCAAGCCTCGGGCGGCTCGCCGGGCCAACTCATGTTCTGCCCCGGTCTTTAACCTTTGTCCCAGCCGCGGCCCCGCTCACCTGCAAGGCGGGCCAGGCCTCCAGCGCCGCGCGGACAGCAACCCCGAAGAGCACTCGCGAATCTTCAGCAGCGCCCGCCATCATCCGGCCGCGGAGCATGTGACTTCCAGGCGGGCCAATACCTGCGTAGCACCGCCCAGGCAGAAGGAGTCGGAAGCCCAGCCTGAGAACTCAGATTCGCCTTTCCGCAGACCTGGCAGCAAGACTAGAGCAATAGAAAAGTCTGTCGAGCAATCGATGACACCACCGCAGTCACTCACATGTAATAATTAAATCTAAGGAAGCCAGGAGGGGAGGGCGGCTGAGGCCATGAGTTCCGGACCCATGGGTACTGCGCAGAAAAGATGTGGGGAACTTATTAAAGAGGCACACTTCAGGCCCTAGGACAGAAGAAGCAACCTCATGTAGCACTGCCTAAAAATCTGCATTTAATAATGCATCCTAACATCTATAGAACACTCCACCCAATAACAGCAGAATACACATTTTTCTGAAGTGCACGTGGAGCATTTTCCAGGACAGACCATATGTTAAGTCTAAAGCAGGCCTCGATAGATTTAAAAGGATTGAAATCATACAAAGTACGTTCTCTGACCACAGTGGAGTGAAATTAGAAGTCAATAACGGAAAGACATTTGTGAAATTCACAAATATGTGGATATTAAAACACTTCTAAATAACAAATGGGTCAAAGAAAAAAGTCACAAGAGAAATAAGAAGACATCTTGAAATGACTTGAAAGCTAAAGCACAGCACACCAAAATTTATGCAGTGCAGCCAAAGCAATGCTTAAATGGAATTTTATAGCTGTAAACGTCCCTATTAAAAAAGAAGATCTCAAATGAATAACCTGACCTTCCCCCTTAGGAAACTAGAAAAAAAAAGAACAGAGTAATCCCAAAGCAAGCAGAAGGAAGGAAATAATAAAAATTGGATAGGAAATAAATGCAACAGAAAATAGAAAAACAAGAGAGAAAATCAGTAAAACCAAAACTCAGTCTTTTTAAGAAAGATCAACAAAATTGACAAACTTTTTGCTGCATTAACTAAGTAAAAAATAGAGAAGATTCAAATTACTGAAATCAGGAATGAAAGAGGTGACATCACTATCAACTAGTCAAAAAAGCCCATATCTTGCATGGTATCGTTTATGTTAAATGTACAGAACAAGCAAGTCTATGGAGACAGAAAATAGATTAATGGTTGCCTAAGGATAGAGGAAGGGGGAAAATGTGGCCTGACTCCTAATGAGTATAGGGTTTCTTTTACGGGCAATGAAAATGTTCTAAAATTAGATGTGGTGACATCTGCTGTTAGGGCCTGAGTTGTGTCCCACCCCCAACCCCCATTCATACTTGAAGCCCTAACCCCCAGAATGTGGTTGGATTTGGAGGCAAAGCCTTTAAAGAGGTAATTAAGGTAAAATGAGGCCATGTGGGTGCACCCTAGTCCAATATGATGGGTGTCCTTATAAGAAGAGGAGATTACGGCCCAGTCGTTAGGACTCCATGCTTCCACTGCAGGAGACACAGGGGGTTCAATCCCTGGTCAGGGAACTAAGATCCCACAAGACGCATAGCGTGGCCAAAAAAAAAAGAGGAGATTAAGACAGAGAAACCAGACGCATGCACAGAGAGATGACCATATGAACACACATCTGCAAGATGAGGAAAAAGGCCTCAGAAGAAACCAAACCTGCCAACACCTTGATCTCAAACTTCTAGCTTCTAGAGCTTCGAGAAAATAAAGTTTTGTTATTAAAGCCACCAGTCTGTAGTATTTTGTTACGGCAGCCCTAGCAAACTGATATAGTTTCACAACTCTGAAAATATACTAAAACCCAGTTAATTGTACATTTAAAATGGGTGAAGCTTATGGTATATAAATAATATCTCAATAAAGCTGTTTTTAGAAAAGTATTATAGGTGATTCCCTCTCACAGCAAAGGTTGCAAACTTTGGACAAGTCCATGATACTTCTGTGTCTGGCCCTGTGCTTAGTGCTGCTGGGTCATGGGGTTTGGTCAGATGCTCAAGGAGCTTACAGTCTGGCATGCAAGATTTTCCAAGGACCATAGAGTATGATCAGTGCTCAGGGTGAATGCAGATTTTTGAAAGGCCTGAGGCAGATAGAATTTTGCAAGCAGTCTTTAAGAAAAACAGTACAAATTTAGGAATGAAAGTGAGTATTGCTTTAGATTTATAAAAGAAATTTTTAAATTTACAAATTCCAATTTAAAAAAAAAACTGACAGGGCTTCCCTGGTGGCGCAGTGGTTGAGAGTCCACCTGCCGATGCAGGAGACGCGGGTTCGTGCCCCGGTCCGGGAAGATCCCACACGCCGCGGAGCGGCTGGGCCTGTGAGCCATGGCCACTGAGCCTGCGCATCCAGAGCCTGTGCTCCGCAACGGGAGAGGCCGCAACAGTGAGAGGCCCGCGTACGGCAAAAAAAATAAATAAATAAAATAAAATAAAATAAAATAAAATAAACTGACAAATGCCACAAACATCCTCAAAACTAGAGAAATAAAATATATTTATTAATTGACTGACTAATCTACTAATTTTTCCTTTTTTTTTGGCTGCAAACACTTTGATATCCTCCTATAAGTAAATGGCAATTATTTTATAATAACATTTTCCAGAGAGAATAAAAAGAATTCAATTGAATTCAATTCCATTCGGTTGATCAAAATATTCTGTTATTGGTTGTTTAGAAAAATTTCAACTTCACAGCTTGTTATTAGTAACACAAAATTTAAGATTGTTGTTAAATTTGGGAAAACTTCTATTTAGTTTCTTTTACATGTGAGCTGTAAAATTTCATGGTATTTTGACTGTTCTTGTGCAGTGACAAATCTTAAGTACTTCTCAAATTGACAATGCTCAACACCCAGGGACTTGGAAGTGGTCTGTGTAAGTGTGAGGTGCGGAGGCTTAAACATTATTAGTTCTATGATAAATCCATCTCTGTGCAATGCTAGAGGAGAAAGGACCACAGGAGCCCATGGGAGTCCAGCAGAGGGTTTTCCTGATACAGCCTTGGGGATTATGGCAAGCCTCTGAGAGATAATGCCTCAGACTTAAAGTTTGAGAGGAATTTTGCTGGGTGATGGGGAGTTTGTGTAGATGAGGGTGAGGGTGTGTTTCTAAAGAGAGAAAGAGCCTTTCATGCTGAGGAAACAATCTATACAAAGAAACAGAAGCAGGGAACAACGTGGTGTGTGATGATAATCATGAGCATTCCCAGACTGATAATCTCAGGAGGCATAAACTCCTACGGGGCTCTAGAGACTCATTCCTGCAGACTCAGCAATTTAAATTGAGTTCAAAGAAGCCCAGACGAAGAAACTGAGATTAAGCACTTGCGCGTGAGTTCCCAGGACCTCAGAGTTACGTACGGGGAGAGAGTAGGTAAGATTCCGGTTACCAGTTGCAGTGTGTGTGTCTTGAGTTTTCCCACACCACCAAGCAATTCTTCAATATCAGCTGGGTGTCCTACAATTCAACTCAGTTCTGATACTATCTACCTGGAGATAGTGTCAGATTCCACAGGTTAAGGGCTCAGTCACACAAGACTGCCCCCACCACAGACGCCAATCACCAAGTCCAGGTTGTCACCTGTGCTTCTGACCCACAGGCCTACAGATCAGAGTTCCAATGCCCCCCCCCTCACTAGAGGGGCTCACAGAGCTCAAAGAAACATTTTACTTACTAGATTATCAGTTTATTATAAAAAGGATATAACTCAGGAACAGCCAGATGGAAGAGAGTCATAGGACAAGCTATGTGGGAAGGGTCAAGGGGCTTCCAAGCTCTCTGAGAATGCCACTCTCCTGGCATCTCTGCGTGTTCATCAACTCTGAAACTCTCAGAATCTGTTCCTTTGGGGTTTTATGGAGGCTTCGGTACAGAGGCACGATTGATTAGATTATTGGTCATTAGTGATTGAACTCAAACTCCAGCACCTCTCCCCTCCTAGAGGTGGAGGGGAGGGACTGAAAGTGTCAAACCTCTAATCCCCGTGGTTGGCGCCACAGACAACCAGCCCCCATACTTGGTTACCTAGGGGCTTTCCAAACGTCTCTTCATTAATGTAACAAAAGACACTTTTTATCACCCTCATCTCAGAGGAAATTCCAAAGGTTGTAGGAGCTCTGTGTCAGGAATGGGTTGAAGACCCAATTTGTATTTCTTATTATAAATCACAATATCACGATGGGCCTGCTGGAAATTCCCACACAGGGAGCCCAATTCTGGGCTCCAACAAACCAAGGCCTCTGAATGAACCCTGAGATTTCGTCTTGAGACTGAAGTGCAAAGCTGAGTGTACGAAGATTCCACCTTTTCTGTGACTTGAACCCATCTAGCAATCTGGTGAAGCCAATATACCTCTTGCCAGAATAATGTTTTTAAGTACATAAACTAAAATATAGAATTACAAAGGAAACCAATTATATTAAAATAGCAAAATAATATAAAAATTAATTGTAATATACATTTTTTTTGGCCATGCCATGCATCTTGTGGGATCCTAGTTCCCCAACCAGGGATCGAACCCAGGACCTGGCATTGAAAGCACTGAGTCCTAACCCCTGGACTGCCAGGGAATTCCCAGTATACATATTTCTTTATTAATGCATTAAATACCATGACCTACTAATGAAACAGGAGGGAAGAGGGAAGGGCACAACCTTTAAAAGAATGACAGCAGTTGAGGACATAACATAAACCGGTTAGAACCAATTAGGTCCAAGATGGCAGAATATTCGACTTCCAGTAGACCTTGAGCCTCATACACTCATTGTAATACAGTGCCATGATAGTTCTGAGGCCAACCCTAAAAGGCCAAAAAGTGGGCGGTGGCCCAATTCCTGGAAATCTCCGCCCCCTTCCCCCAAAAATAGTTAGACTAATCCGCCTGCTCATTAGCCTATGAAATTACCCAGCCCATAAGAACTAACCACGTGGGGGACTTCCCCGGTGGTCCAGTGGGTAAGATTCCGTGCTCCCAGTGCAGGGGGCCTGGTCAGGGAACTAGATCCCGCATGCATGCTGCAACTAAGAGCCCGCATGCCACAGCGAAGATCCCACGTGCCGCAACTAAGACCCGGGGCAGCCAAAATAAAATAAATAAATAGATAAATATTAAAAAAAAAAAAAACTAACCACCCCATATTTCAGGGCCTCTTGCCTTCTGAGATGGCCTACACTCTGTCTGTGGCGTGTGTTTCTCCCAAGGCCATTCCCCCTTTTGAGACAGGCTGCATTCTGTCTATGGAATGTGTACCTCTCTAAATAAATCTACTTCTTACCTATCACTTTGTCTCTCACTGAATTCTTTCTGCGATAAGACATAAAGAACCTGAGCTTCGATAAGTCCTGAGACCAGGTGTGTGATCTCAATTAAAAGACTGTAGGTTTTGTCTGAGTTCGAGTCCTGGCACGAGGGTTCAAGTCCCAACCTGAGTTGCACAGTTTCACTAACAGGTTAAGTGACTACTGTGATTTCAAATTAAGGATGAATGTAAACAATACTTTAAGAGATCTTCTATGAGAAATATCTGTGTATTGGTGACAAAGTCATATGTACTGCTAATACTACTGTGGTTGGTTGCCTACTTTCATTATTGAAAGAAATGTCAAGTTTCAGCGGAGGTTGGTGAAAATAAGATGTATTTTTCTAGCACCCAAATACACAGACACTCCAAATTCTATGCATGACACTTTATAAATCCATGAATCCCAGGTTAAATACTCCTAGACCCTACTCTAGAGGGGACATTTCAGGCTAGCTTAGACCTTCAGATGAAGATGATCAGATTGATGTGTCAAAGACTGAACTCCCAAAACCTAAACTAAAATTTAATCCCCAGCATGAGACCTCAGGCACAGCTCCAAGATTGAAATGAAGGTTGAACTGCCAAACTGAACTGCTAGGGTGTAAATGCAGAGGGTGCTTCCAGATGAAACTTTTCAGACTAGGACCCCTCTTAGGATTCCAAGACAGAGCCCATCAGACAGAAATCCCCAGGTGAGGTCATCACATTGAGATACCCTACACATGACTCCTCAGGCTAAAATACCCCAGACTGAGCCCCCAGTATCTGAGCCTCCCGAACTTGGCCAGACCCGCCACCCAGACAGAGCCTTGAGCCTAGCACTCACTTGGTGAGAGACTCAGTCATATCTTAGACCAAAAATCAGGCTCCCATATTGAATCCTCAGGTGTCTCAAGAGTGAACTGTCAACATTTAAACCCTCAAAGTCAGGTTCCCCATAATGAACCTCTAGGCAGAGCCATAGGACTAAGACCTCAAGCTTAACTCCTTGAAGGAGAATGGGGCTGGTATCTTGGAAGTGAGCCCAAACTGAGTTCCCAGAAGGACCCCTCACACACTGAGGCCACAGATATGCCCCCACTGAAAATACAGACTGAGCCCACTTTCTGAAACAGATTCCCTCAGACTGAAAACCTAATGTCTGAGGTCCCAAATAACACGCCCAGAATGAGCCCTAGAGAGAATCCCCAGAGAGAACAACCATGGTAGTCATGAGAATGCATCTCATAGACTTTAAACTTCAGGATGCATAATTGATGCATAATTGATCAAGAGCCCCAGCTGCTGTGTTCTGAATTCCCCTCATTTGTGCAGAGACCATACTTCCCACGAGCTACTCCCAGCCAATGACTGAGTGTGGCAGGGATACTTGGGTGACTTTGGTTCAAGGAATCCCACACAGCCTTGCCAAAACTCCCTTGCACTGCACAGCAGTCTAGGACACTTTCACTCAACCTTCCCTCTTTCTCACCTTAGTCTGGGTCAGACTGCGTTATGTTCCAATGGCTCTCCCAGCCTTCCATGGCACCCACCCCATTTTCTCTCATTGGCGTTTCCCCTGATAAAATTGTTGCTCACTTTTGTGACACTAATCCAATCTTAATGTCTGCTTCTCAGATCTAACACAAGCTCCCAGGCATGAGACTGTGAGGTTAATTGCTCCAGACTGAGCTGCCAGTGTCTGAGACCCACAACTCCCATGTTCAGAATAAGTCTACAGATTGAGATCAGAAGCCAGCATGCTCCCAGATGAGCTTCCAAGGTCTCAGCCTCAAACTAATAACCCAGTCTGAGTCCTCAGGTTTGTATGGAAGAGGGAGCAACCTAGGTGGAACCCAAAGGCTGCCAGATGGAACTCCCACTCTGAAAACTTTAGGCTTATGTTCACAGAATTAGCTGCCAAAACTGAGCGCCCAGTCTAAGTGCCCCAGAATGAGCTCCTCTTAACTGACCCCCCAAGAAAGCTCCCACACAGCCCCCAGACTGAACTACCAATGTCTGAGCTTTCAAGACATATGCCAAAAAATGAATCCTCAGACAAGTATCCAGAGAGGGAGTCCTAACAATCCAGACTGAAGACCCTACCCTGAATCTTAAAAGTGATGACTGAAGGCTAATCCCCAAAACTGAGCTGGTTTCCTTAGATTGAACCTCCAACCTCTGGGCCCACAAAACAAACCCAAAGCCCAGAATGAAGCACCAGACTGGTGATACAGAAGCTCAGACAGACCCTGGACTGAGTCCCCAGATAGAACCCCAAGAATCAGACTCCTAGACTGAACTCTATTTTTTCTTTTTTTTTTTTGGGCTGCACAGCGCGGCATGCGAGATCTTAGTTCCCCAACCAGGGATCAAACCCGCGCCCACTGCAGTGGAAGTATGGAATCTTAACCACTGGACCACCAGGGAAGACCCTGAACTCTCATACTAAAATACTAGAATGACCCCCAGTCTGAGCACCCCCAGACTAAGCCCCTTATAAAATGAAAACCAAGAATGGGATTCTATAGACTGAACCTACCATATTGTCTACAGACTCAGAAATTGAACGGAAGCCTTTAGAGTAAGTTTCTAGACCAAGGTCCCCCAACTGTGATCTTGAAACTGATTCCCCAGAATGAACTTCCAATCTCTTAGCCTCTAAATTCATACCCCCAGAATTAGTACCCCAAACTATATCCACAGAACCAGGGGCTCAGACTGAGAAACCCAGGATGAGACACCTGTGTAGCAAGACTGCTAGCTTAACACTCCAATTTACACTCTCCCTTTCCTCCTTTGGAACAGAATCCATGTTTTTAGCTGAGTGGGCAGAAGTCCAGCTAAAAGACTACATTTCCTAGTCTTCCTTGCAACTGGCTACAGCCATGTGATACACGCTTTGGCCAAGGAGATTTAAATGGAATAGAGGGGCAGTTCCTTGGGACTGTTTTTACCTGAGAGAAATGAAGGCTTTTGTCTTGTTCAAGTCATCCTTATAAGGTGGTTTTCTGTTGCTTGCAATCACATCTTTGATGAGATGCTGAGCCCTCCTGGGCGGGGGTGGGAGGGTGATGTCTGAGCCACAGTGAGTCAGCACTCTAAACCCAAATCCTCATGCTGAGCACCCAACAGTGAATGATCCAGTTAGAGCTCCTGAGTGACCAGCATGTGAGACTGATCCCTGATACTAAGTTAGCAGTGCCTGAGCCCCTAGACAGGCAACCATAAGGTAGGTGACCAAACAGTTTCTAGGTCAAACCCCCAAAATGATGTCCCCAGAACAAATACCCTGCCTGAGCTCCCTGAAGAAGTTCCCCAGGTTGTGTACAAGAGATTTAGTATACAGAATGAAGTTTCAGATCCCCATACTGAGGCCACACTGAGCCCCCCACCAAAATGAATCTCAGAGTACATCAGAGTAACATCAGAATAAACTGCTAGATGGAGCACCAGTCTCTCACATCCAGAGTGAGCCCCTTGACTGTGCCTGGTAGCCTGAGTACCCCAGTTGATGAGTCCAAATTGAGTTCTCCAGATTATAATTCCCAGATAGAGTTCCCTGAAACTGATCTGCCAAACTGAGGTCCCAACTTTGAGTCCCTCGGGCTAAGATTCCAGATTGACTTATATGCAATGATAGCCCTAGGTGGTCCGCTCGTGTTGTTCAGATTGAACCCAAATATAGGTGTGCAGAGTGACTGCCTGGACTAGACCCCTGAACTGATTTTTTCAGATTGAAATCTTCAGACTAAACCCCTATACTGAAACTGAGATAACCAGTGACAATATTGAAACTTATCGGAGCCCGATGTTCCCGGAAAGCAGCATGGTCCAAAAATTCTCCCTCTCTTTTGTGCTCTGAGAAAGGGCAAAGGACTCCCCTGCTCCTGTGTAGTCCAAGATAAGGCTCAGCTCCACCTTTCTTCAGTGACTCAGGTAAGACCTGTCTCTCTCATTCCTCATCACTCCATAAAGCTCCCAGACCATCTATCTACCCTTGTCTACTTGCCTCCATAGAATCCCAGTCTCCCTTCATATTCTTTGAGACATTTCTCCATAGTGTACAGTTTCTCTATTGTACTATCCTGAATAAAATCATCTCCTTAATTGTCCAGTGCATTTTGTCCTTCACACCAATCTCAGTCCCCACACTGAGGTACTCAGATCCTCAGAGAAACTGCCTCACTCATTCATTCATTCATTAACCAAATATTGATTGAGTGCTGAATGTGTGCCAGGCACTGCACTAAGCACTGGGGAGCTAACATGACAGACAAAGGTTCTGCTTTCACAGGGCTTACAATGTGAATGAGGATAACAGGGGAGGGAGGAAGAGTTTTTAATAGGATGGTCATGGAAAGCGCCTCTGTGGATATAACATTTAAGCTGTGCTCTTAAGGAGGAGATGGAGGACAAGGAAAATGGTTCCAAGAAAAGGAACAACAGGCACAAAGGCCAGGGAAACAGAACTTAGTATGAGATGGAAAGAGTTACAGGAGATGAGGTGGGTGACACCAGCAAGGGCCTTGTTAGTCATGGCAAGAAGTTTGAATTTTATTTGAAATGCAGTGGAAAATGTTCTATGCAGGGTGATAAAAGGATGTGATTTACTTTTTTTGAAAGACGACTCTACCTACTTGTGTGGAGAAAGAATTATAAAGGGGCAAAAGTGGAAGCAGAGAGACGATTGGGAAACTATTATAATAATTCAGACAAGACACAATGGTGGTTTGGCGTAAGTTAGTGATAGTGGAGACAGAGAGATGCAGACAAATTCAAGATAAATTTTAGAGTTAAAACCAATAGTACTCCATAATAAGTACTATTGAGTGTGGAGGAGGTGAGGGAAAGGGATGACTCTCAGCTTTTTTTTTTTTTGGCCGCGCCCTGCAGCTTGCAGGATTTTGAACCCACGCACTCAGCAGTGAAAGCACGGAGTCCTAACCACTGGACCACCAGGGAATTCCTGATTCTCGGCTTTCTGAGTAGCTGATAATAGTGTTGTAGGGAAAATGGGGCACAAGAGGACGGTCATGTCCCAGGTCTCTGGTGAGTCCCTGGGACGGGCTGCCAAGTGAGGGTCCTTGGCTTCGTGTAGGAAAGAATACAAGAGCAAGCCATAGCAAAGTGAAAGCAGGTTTATTTAGAGAGATGCACACTCCACAGACAGAGTGTGGGCCATCTCAGAAGGCAAGAGCGACCTGAAGTTGGCGGGGGGGGGTTAGTTTTTATGGGCTGGATAATTTCATAGGCTAACAAATGGGAGGAATATTCTAACTATCTTGGAGAAGGGGTGGGGATTTCCAGGAGTTAGGGTACCACCCACTTTCTGGCCTTTTATGGTTGGCCTCATAACTGTCGTGGCACCAGTGGGTGTGTCATTTAACATATACTGATGTATTACAATGAGAATACAGTGAGGCTCAAGGTCCACTGGAAGTCAAATCTTCCACCATCTTGAGCCTAGTTAGTTCTAACCAGTTTATATCATATCCTCAACGGCTATGTCATTCCTTTAAAAGTTGTGTTCTGCCCCCCTTCTCTCCTGTCTCAGTTATACTGAGATAGGGAAAGGAAGCAGGAAGAACAGACTTGGGGCAAATATCAAGATTTCTGGGGCTTCCCTGGTGGCGCAGTGGTTGAGAATCTGCCTGCTAATTCAGGGGACATAGGTTCGAGCCCTGGTCTGGGAAGATCCCACATGCCGCGGAGCAGCTAGGCCCGTGAGCCACAGCTACTGAGCCTGCGCGTCTGGAGCCTGTACTCCGCAACGGGAGAGGTCGCGATAGTGAGAGGCCCGCGCACCGCGATGAAGAGTGGCCCCCACTTGCCACAACTGGAGAAAGCCCTCGCACAGAAACGAAGAGCCAACGCAGCAAAAATAAATTAATTAATTAAAAAAAAAAGATTTCTGTTTTAGACACGGTCAATTTGAGGTGCCTGTGAGATATTCAAGTGCAGGTGATAAGGGGGCAATTGGGTCTACAAGCTCAGAGAATGTCAACATTTAGAAGTCAGCAAAGGAGAATGAGAAGAAATAGACATGTTTCAAGAAGGAGGAATTGGTTGACAGTGTCAGATGCCACTGGAAGACAAGTAGTATGAGAAAAGGAAAGTATCTGTCAGATTTGACAACACAAAGTCTTTCATGACTTTGAAAAGAACAGGTTTCACGGAGCGGTACAAAACTAGACTGGAGTTGGTTGAAGAGTGAAAGGGAGGTGAAGTGGAGAAATTAGTGTGTAATGCATGTCTTGGGAAGTTTTGCTGTGAAAGAAACAGAGAACTATGTATAGCAGGAAGAGCTTGTGGAATTCAAGGGGGACTCTTAAAATGGTAGATAATAGAGCACCTGCATGCACTGATGGGAATAGCCCAAAAGAGGAGAAACTGGTGATGCAAGAGAGATGGGAGTGACTGAAAGAGTGAAGTCCTTGAGTGGGTGGGAGGAGTCTAAAGCAGAGGTAGAGGGACTGGTCTTTGACTTGAAGAGGGACAGTTTCTCCATGTGACAAGACAGAAGAGGAAGTTGTGTATCCAGAGGATTGTAGATCTGGTGGTGAGATAAGGAAGTTCCCATTTGAATACAACTGTCTTCTTAATGAAGGGTGATGTGAGGCCATCAGCTAAAGGTGAGGACAGAGGCTGGGATGTGGGAGGTTTGGGAGGAGAAGATAAAGTATGAAATAGTTCTGAGAGTGGGGAAGTGAGCAGAGCAGGATTGCTATGCTATCAATGCCCATTTGAGGTCCGCAACCAATAATTTAGGACTTCCCTGGTGGCACAGTTGTTAAGAACCCGCCTGCCAATGCAGGGGACACAGGGTTGAGCCCTGGTCTGGGAAGATCCCACATTCCGCAGAAGATCCCACATGCTGCGGAGCAACTAAGCCCGTGCACCACAACTACTTAGCCTGCGCTCTAGAGCCCATGAGCCACAACTACTGAGCCCATGCAGCACAACTACTGAAGCCCGCACGCCTAGAGCCTGAGCTCCGCAACAAGAGAAGCCACTGCAATGAGAAGCTCATGCACAGCAATGAAGAGTAGCCCCCGCTTTCCGCAACTAAGAAAGCCCGCACACAACAAGGAAGACCCAGCACAGCCAAAAATAAATAAATTAAAATAAATTTTTAAAAACCACAATAATTTAGAGTGAAATCAATTGACTTGTGTGGTTTTTGGTTTTCTTTAATAACATTCAGTTGCTCTGATACAGATGCAGAGTAGGTGGGGCATTGTGACTAACCTGGGTTATGTTTGGCCAAGTCAGTATAAAGATGGGATAGGGGAGCTGTATTAGTTTTCTTCACTGCATAACAAATTACCACAAACTTAGAGGCTTAAAACAACATGCATTTATCATCTCACAGTTTCTATGTGTCAGGAGTCTGGGAACAAATTAGCTGGGTCTTCTCCTTCAGGGTCTCATTAGGCTCCAGTACAGATGTCAACTGGAGCTGCAGTCCCATCAGAGGCTTGACTAGGTAAAATATCCACTTCCATGCTCCCTCACGTTGTTGGAAGAATTCATCTCCTTGAAGCTCTAGGACTGAAGTCTTCATTTTCTTTTTCTTTTCCTTTTTTTTTTGTTTTTTTATTGTTCTTTTTTTATTTCTTTTTAATTTTTTCTATTTTTTCTGTTTTTAATTTCTCTTTTCCTTTTTTTGTTTGTTTTATTTTTATTATTTTTTGTTTGTGTTTTGGCTTTTGAAGTCCTCATTTTCTTTTTTTTTTTTTTCCTGCGGCACATGGGCCTCTCACTGCTGTGGCCTCTCCCCTTGCGGAGCACAGGCTCCAGATGCACAGACTCAGCAGCCACGGCTCACGGGCCCAGCCGATCCGCGGCACGCAGGATCCTCCCGGACCGGGGCACAAACCCATGTCCCCTGCATTGGCAGGTGGACTCTCAACCTCTGCGCCACCAGGGAAGCCACTGAAGTCCTCATTTTCTTGCTAGCTTTTAGGCAGGGATGGCTCTCTCAGCTGCTAGAAGCCAAATTCCTCACCATTTGGTCCTTTCCATTGGCCCTCTCACAACATGACAGCTTACTCCTGCAAAGCTAGCAAGAGAGAGTCTCTCTAACTCCAGTCTGATAAGATGGAGTCTTAGGGGAGTGACATCTTATCACTTTTGTCATACTCTATTGGCTAGAAGCAAGTCACAGGTTCTGTTCAACTCACAGGTTCTGCTCAAAGGGAAGGAATTGCACACGGCATGAACACCAGGTGGTGGGGATTACTAGGGGTCACTTTAGGGTCTGTCAGCCACAAGGGCTAGAATAGTAAGGATGTTTGCAAGGGAGTGATTATAATGATGGATAATGAAACCTAAGCTGGGTGTATTAGTTTTCTATTGCTACAGAACATATTGCCACAAACTTAGCAACTTAAAACAACACATGTTTATTATCTCACAGTTTCCATGTGTTAGAAGTCCAGACACAGCTTATCGGGATTCTTTGTTCAGGGTTTCACAAGTTGCACTCAAGATATTGGCCAAGGCCATGGTCTCATATGAGGCCACGTATTATTTCATATTCTCTTCTAAGCTCACATGGTTGTTGTTAGAATTTAGTTTTTTTGTGGTTGTAAAACCGAGGACCTCAGATCCTTGGGTCTGCCTGAAATTACCTACCATGCAGCCCTTTCAACAGGAAGTTCACAGCCTAGCAACTTATCTCTTCAAGGCCAGCAGCTGAGTTCCTTTCATGGTAGCAAGATGGAGCCATAATATACATACGGATAGAGAGATAGATAGATAGATAGATAGATAGATATTCTTCCATCACATTTGCCATACTCTATTGGTTAGAAGCAAGTCACAAGTCCTGCTCATACTTTAGGGAGGGGATTATATAGGGCAAAATACCAGGGGGTAGAGATCATGGGGGTCATCTCAAAATTCTGCCTATCACACTAGTTAAGGAAGTAAGCGAGGACATGAGAAGAGTGAGGGGCAGTGAAAAGGTGATGGAGTGAAAGAATCAGAGGTTGAGATGAGATTGAAGAATTCTTATGCAGGGCAGGTACGAGAGTAAATCAGCTAGAGGACCAGGAAATGATGATTAGAGTGGTATGTTTGAAAATTAGATTTGGGGTGGAGTTTCCTTTTTTGCTGAGGACAAGGGCTAGGCTGTGACCATGGAAGTATGAGGCTGAGGTTGCTGAAGGACAAGGTTAGAAATGAGGAGGTCAGAACACTGAGAGGCCAGGATGGTGGATGGGTCATCAACATCTAAGACCTAGCCTGCCACAAGAGCCTTATAAACTGAGCCCTGCCCCCCAAATGGAGCCCTCAAACTGAGATCTTAGAGTCCTATAGATTCCATGCCCTCAGATAAAGCCCCCAGATTATACTGAGAAGCTCACATAGGCCTGAGTAAATTCCCAGGGAGAGGCAATGCCCTTTGTTTGTCCTTTTCCCTACATAAAAGCTCCTGCCCTGAGTATCCACCTGGGTTTCACGCAATGTTTTATCTGTTTGCCTCCACCTCTGTCAAGCTAACAGCCTCTCATTCTATGCTGTCTCATCCTTATCCAGCCACCCCTACTCACCCCCTCTGCACACCTACTCCGGGGAGATGCAGCAGATAAGGCTGCTACTAGCCCATACACTGCTGTTCTCTGAATAGAGTGAAAAAGACACTCCCCTGGGTGGACAAATTAGAAACATGAGCCCCTTCTTCCAGATAGGCACAGGTTTACAAAGGGGCAGTAGGCTTGTTAAGTGGATCACAGGCTAGATTTCAGCTCAGCCCCAATCCTCTGGACTGGGCACCTTTGTACAATGCATAAAATGCACAACAACATACAGCAGCCAAGGCAGCATGTGTAGGGGAAATGACCAGTGTAAGGTCAACCTCAGCTCTGCCACCTCCTAGCTAGGCAACCTAGGGCCAACCACCTCCATTGTCTGAGCATGTTTCCTTGTTGGACAAATGGGACATAATCATACCTATTCTACAGGGTTGTTGTGAGGATTAAAGGAGCTAATTTATGCAAAGCATCTGATGAGGAGTCCTGGAGAGGGCTGTGGGACCTGGGCCCTGCCCTAGGGAGAACTCAGTTTAATAGTGTATGTGACCCCTTGTGGGCAGGGACCACCTCTGTTCATATAGTCTAACACTCATTCCTCCACTGTACTTCCTTTTCTGCAAATGGTCTGTTCATATCCCTTGCTTATTCTTCTACTGGAATGTCAAGGTTTTGTACCCAGTGATGCAAAGATAGAAGAAATGATTGGTGCTTATTCATTCACTCTAGGAATGGTATCTGGGGGAAACTATTAATGATTTTTTTGCTATTATCAGGTTCCCTTGGTAGCTGAATGCCTTCTGTCTATCTAGCCTTCCTTTCAATCCAGTGAGTTCTCCCCCAGCCTTGAAATAATTCCCTTTTTGCTTAAGGTAGCCAGGGCCACTTTCTGTTACTTGCAAGCAAAGACTTCTGATCAAAACTCAGTTATAAGAGAGGAGATGAGGTTGGGCTGGACTTCTGCCAACCTTACAAGAATGATTTTGAGAGGAAACCCTTACATATATCATTCTGAATACTAATGAATGAAGTCTTACAGATTCAAGTTTTGCTCCCTATGAGTGAACTCTAATAAATTACTATGTGATATGGGATAATAAGCCTATTATAAACAAAAGTTCAAGTGGACGTAATACCTCATATTATTTGCTCTCAGAAAATTTCTGGAGACTTGGAAACAGAGTCATTTGGGCAAAATGTTGGGCAGGCAGGAACCACTGATTGTGAAAACAGTGTGGAGAAGCAAAACTCATCCATTTTTTTGCTTCATCCACTATGGAATCTGCTCCATTCCAAATATGGCCCTAGATGGAAATCTCATAAGAGTGTTCCATTACTTGCCTGGGAGAAACCAGAGCTGAACAGTTCCTGGAATTCCCAGCTGCTGGTCCTCATCCACAATAATGCTTATGTCCTCAGACATTCATTCCATCTCTGGGAACCAGGGCTTTCATAAGAGAGCTTTACTCAAAGATTAACCCTCACAGAGATGGTAAGTCTGGTTTTATTTTTATTTTTAAGGAGGAACTTTCTGAATTGTTCTTATCAGCTGGTAACAATCTCTCAGGTACACACTGAGAAACTCATATTTTGTCTTGCAGCTTTGTACCTGAGTTGTGAGAACAGTGAGTTTGGGATATCAAGCTCAGATCACCCCTTAACCATGTCTCCTTCCCACCACATAGCCTTCAATAAGCTATAGCATTTGTAATGCCAATTCCTTCAAACATGACCTTCCAGCAACTTGATGAACCAGAACAATTATTAATGGAGATTTTGACGTCGATGCAAAGAATCACAGTGATGTGCAGACCTTTTTTCTTTATCAAAGCAGGAAAACTAGATGAACCGTCAAGCATCTCTGCACATAGTTCCCCAAAGTTTTCCTCCAGTTGTTACTGGATAAAGAAAATTTCTACTACTCTGAAGATGCCCAAGAGCCTTAATAGTCTCCCAAAGGAGTTCACAAAATAGAATGTCTTTGATGACATCAGCAGCACATAAAGGGTGAAAACTAGGTGCTGGCTGTACAGAGAGACAATGGTACTTTGACCCAGTTACATACTGGAGGGAAATTGCTCTCTCTCTCTCTCCCTCCCTCCCTCTCCTCCTTCCTTCCTCTGGCTGCAAATATCAGAAATAAATTCTGTCACCTTGAATAGGAAATATAATTTACTGTAAAGATGTAGGGAGCTTGTAGAAATGGAAGGAAAGGCTGAAGATTCAGGTCAGAGGGGACAGGATCTCGATCCAGTCTAGCAACTCTAGACTGATGATCTTTCAAGGTTGCTCCATCTGGATGAAGCTATTCCACCCAGTTCTAGATGAAAGTACTGTATGCTCACTCCACTCCCTTTCTACTCAAAGGGTGGTCTGTGGACCAACAGCACTGGCATCATCTGGGAGTTTTTTAGAAATTCAGGATTTCAGGCCCCACTGACTCAGAATCTGCATTGTAACAAGGCTCTCAGGTGATTCATATGCCCGTTAGAGTTCAGAGAAGCGCTGACCTCTTCAAGATCCAGCTGGTCTGGTTCGGGTCACGTGCCACTTCCTAGACTAGAGGAAAGCATGATACTGTGGTTGACAGTCCTGCCAGACTATATCCAATAGAAGAGTAATCATTCAAATCTCCCAAATAAGGGTGCTGTTACCACAGGAGTGGGGAATGAATGCTGGGTGGCTAAGAACCAAGTAAATATCCATTTCACCCTTGTTCTTTGGGAGGGTGAGGTTTGGAAGGTGTTTTCTCCTAGGAAGGGTTAACAAAACTTTGTGTATTCATTAGATCTGGGCCCTCCTTGGAGGCAATGAAGTTATTTTGCCCAAGAAAGGGAATTTCAGGGGCTTAAAAAAGAAAGCCTCTCAGCTCCAGGGATTAATCCCTAGAGAATGGAAAGTAGGAGGGTCTGTGGTGGGAAGTCCCGCGGCAGCTCCAGCAGGAGGTAAGCGCCTGGAGGGGCGGGGGCAAAGTTGCCGCGAGTGCGGGGCGGCTGGGGGTCCTGGCTGACTAAGAAGACTCGCTCCACATCTGCGGAGATGCAGAGCGGGGGCGGCTGTCCAAATTCGGGACTAGGAACCGCGTCCCCTTTGTCCGGGCTGATGAAAGTATGGAGGCGGGGATGTGTCTGAAGGACTCGGGCGCTTTCCTGTCTCGGCTTCGGGCTCCCTTTCTGCCTTCCCGGCTGTAGGACTGACTCCCCTGTGCAGCCCCAGAGAATCTCCTTAGAGTGGGGTCGCCTCCAAACCCCAGATTGCCGGAGCTCTCTGCAACCGCACCCGGGGCTGGGTGCCAGATAATTCTCACCCTTTCGGGGAGAGGGCGAGAAGGGGGGCAGCTGACCCGCCATGCAACTGAGGACTAGATTCAAACTGTGCGTCTGGGGGTCGTTACAGTGCCGCGCTCTCTCACTCTTGCTTCCTTTTGGTTCAGGCTGCCCCGAGGGACCGGGTCCCTGGACCTATCCCAACCAAGTGTCTGGAAGCCGAACTTGAGTGGCTTTCGCCTGGAGGCCGGTGGAGGGGGCTCCGGGGTCTCAGAACTTAGCGGGGGAGGGAGAGGAGATCTTAGGCCACAGGCGGGAACCTGAGCGAACTCCCCCCTTTTTTCTTAGTTCCCTGACCAGGGATCGAACTCCTGCCGCCTCCAGTGGAAGCTCAGAGTCCTAACCACTGGACTGACAGGAAATTCCCCCAGAGATGGAGAGTCTTGAGTGATTATTTGTCCAATGAAACAAAATGAAATAGAGAGCACCTCTTAGTGATTAGTATATTCCTGTCTCTGACCCTCCCTTCATCTCCGTTAAGGTTGTTGGTTGTGAACAGCAGAAATCAACTCTGTGCTTGTAGAATCTATGCATGACTGGAGGACCAGGTTGAGAACAGGGCAGGAAATAAGAGAGATGTAGGAGGGCTCTGGGGAGTGAACAACTTCATCCTCTTCCCTCCATCCTTGTATTCTTTGCTCATAATTCAAAAAGAGCATCTAGCTGACTAAGCTTAGGTTATAAGCCCACTTCCCTCAACACACTAGGGAGCAAAGAGGTAATATCTAGCCTATTCAGGTTTTCATAGTGGGTTTTACCATCCTACCAAGACTACATACAATGGGTATATCAATTAATTAATTAAGATGCAAGTAACTTCAAACCCTACTCGACTGGGTTAAAAAACAAAAAAAGTGTATTATTTCACAAAAAAGGAAGTCCTCAGGTAGGGAGGCTTCTGGGTTGGTTACTTCAGTACCTCTAGCACCCAGTCCTTCCTACCTTGCCATTCTGTGAAACTCAGTGCATTGACTTTGTTTTTTTTTGTTTTGTTTTGTTTTTTATGCTTTTTTTTTTAAACAAAAAATTTGGGGTACAGCTGTTTTACAATGTTGTGTTTGTTTCTACTGTACAGCGAAGTGAATCAGCCATATGTATACATATATCCCCTCTTTTTTGGATTTCCTTCAGTGCATTGACTTTGTTCTTAGGCTACCTTGCCTTGCTGGCTGCTGAGTCTCAGCATCACTTCTAGACAGGACAATATCAAAAGACAAGCCAAGGAATGGTTGCTTCTTTGTGTGTTTCCTTTTCAGGTCAAGAATACCTTTTTCACAGTTCTACCCCACAGCAGACCTCCTTTTCTGTTTCATGAGTCAGGACAGTGACACATTCTCCTTCTTTAACCAATTGCTGGAAAAAGGAATGGGACCCCTTATGATTGGCTTCAGCCAATAGTTCTCAAACTTCTTGGCCTCAGGACATCTTTATACTCTTAAAAATTATTGAGGATCTCAAAGAGCTTTTGTTTATATGAGTGATAGCTGCCAGTTTATATAATATTAGAAATTAAGACTGAAAAAATTTAAAAACATGATTGTAAGACAAAACAACAAAATATACTAACTTCTTGTGTGTTTCCATGTAGATGCAAGGAAAACTTTGTGATTTAAAAGTAATAATATATTGAAATGATAATATGGTTACAGAGATTATAGCAGGTACCACTGAAGATAGTTAATAACAGCACATTAAGATTAAACTAAGTTAATCTGTAAAAACACATATATTTATATGCTACACCTTAGAAAATTCTAAAAACTACAAGAATACACAAACACACATTCTGTTAACTGTCAGGGTGATGACATCATGATGTCATGTAATCTCTGGAAAACTCCATCGTATACCTGTGAAATAATGAGGGTGAAAAAGGGAAATAACATCACAAAAAGGGTTTTGATCTTGTAGTCTGAAGGGGTCTTGGGGATCCCCTGAGAATCTTAGACCACACTTTGAGAACCACTGGCTCAAATCAATCAGGACTTTAGTCCTGAATCATATAGGAAAAGAGTGGGCCCTGGAACCAAGGCAGGGCCCTGACAGCCTGGAAGAAGGGGGCAACTGACAGGTCCTGTTACAATGGGTCAGAGAGAATTCTCCACAGACAACAAAGGAAGGGGGAGAAGTGGGTCTGGGCAACCATAAATCAACAAGCAATATCCCCAAATCTCTCTCCCCTGGACAGGACTAGCCACGCTCTTCCAATTCTGCATCTCTCCTTTTTAAGGCTGGGCACACTTGTTTGTGGAACAGTTCTTTCTTCAGATGTGGTCATAGCCCTGATTAATTTGTGTAGGCATTTGGCCGCCTCCCATTATATATTGATTTCATTAGATCATTGTTTCCTAAACAGCAGCCACTGGAGAACCACCTCAGAAAGTTTGCCAAGACCAAGTACCATCTTCTCTATTATTTACTTAATCTTCATCTTTAAATCAACTCAATTTATTTCAAAAAGAACATTTTATTCACTATCCACTCCACTGATTGAAAGGCTCTTTAAGCATCTCCAAGGAGTCACAGGAAAAATGATCCACCAGACTATTGATCCTTCATTAGAATTACATTTGTGTGTGGATTAAATTGGTTTTAAAAGCCTTTTCTGTTTTCATTGTCTTATCAGATGCTGTGGTCCAGGCAAACCTAGTGTTTAAACAGTGTGGTTTCTTAGAGGAGTTTTCTTTCCTAGAAAGTCAAACCTAGCTCTTAGGGCATCATGATTGCATCTGGAGCAAGATAAAAGAGGAAGTTTTAAATTCCTCATTTGTTTCATTTTTCCCCTCCAAAATGAATGGCAAAAAAAGGAGACTACAAGTGTAACAACACCCCTTTTTTCCTGCTACCCTTTCCCCTCTGCCCTTCCTGAGGGTCAGCCTTATTCAGGTCTGGGAGGTGAGAGGCCCCAGTGGCTCAGAACAGCTGCAGTAGCTCCAGACTCTCAGACATTACTCATCCTTAAACCTGGGAGGAGGGAGGAAGGGTAGGGTGGGGGTTGGGCAGACACAAGAGACAGAGAGAGCTGGGGTAAGTGGAGAAGGGGGCGTGGAGACCATTGAAGGGAAGGAGAAGAGTGAGACAGAAAAATAGAAAAGCAGAATTTGAATCACAGAAAAGAGAAAGGGGCAACACAGAGGGAGGCCAGGAAGCAGAACATTTCTCAGAAAGACAAAGGGAAAGAAAGACAGAAATACAGGAAGACCAGAAAGCATAAAGAAAAGTGGTGGACCGGCTCCTCTAAGCCCCTCTGGGGGAATTATCACCATTTTCTGGGTACCATTCCACTAAGTTTTCTTAGGGCAATCTCATTTCTGTCATGTTCACATTCAGGGTTTCAGTCTATCTGCTCCATCAACTTATTCTTTGCAGGGAATATCATATCCATTGTAAAAATGAAGAAGCTAAGCCTCAGAAAGGAAAAGCGACTTGTCTAAGATCCCTCAGTGAGTCTGTGGAGGAACCAGGACTAGGGCCAAGGTCTTCTGAATGCCTACTAAGTGCCAGGCCCAGTCTAGTTGCTTTGAACATATATTTGATCCTCACAACTACCTTGTAACATTAAATAGGGATTAATATCCTTATTTCTCACAATTTGCATAGATGCACAACTGCTCCTGGACTCCCTTGGGAGGGCAGCCTATTGGCTGTCATCCTTCTTGGGGGGCCAAAGCTTCCTGGTGACTATGGATTCTCTCCATGTGGAGAGAAACGCCCCCCCCCACTGCTTCCACCTCCCTTATAACCACTCCCCACTTCTCCCTTGAGGGAATTGTTTTGGGCTGGAATGAGTCTGAGCCGACAGGTTTGGTGGACATTAGAGCTACTCTTAGAGAAGCAATAACAGTCCATTCTCAGTGCTAGGGCTGGACCCAGGACAAAGGACTTCTTCGGCATATGCCTTGTGCATTTTCCTCCCTCCACCCTGTTGCCACCTAGATCCAAGCCATCATCATCTCTCTTCTGGATTATTGCAACAGCCTCCACCAGTCTCTTTGATCAGGGCTATAGACAGTTGTGTGGTTTGTGCACTGCACAAGGATATCTGGCTAGGGGCCCAGTAGGGGCTGAAGTCCAGTTTGTATTCTGGTGCTAAGTCTTGCACCCGGGTGTGGGCTGCATCTGAAGGAAGAGGCATCTTTCTCTTTAGATAAAGGCCCTTTTCTCCAAGCCAAGTGCCATGGGGCTATGTCCACCTGGAGGAGGCACTTTTTTTGAAGTCACACAATGATAGGCAAATAGCACCTAAACAGCAACCTTGTTCTTGCTTCCATCCTTGCCTCCATTTCCATATCCTCGCAGCAGCCAAAAGGGTCCTGTGAAAACCTAAGTCAATGACATCCTTCCTCTGTTCAAAATCCTCCTATGGCTCTCACTTCACTCAGAGTGAAAACCAAAGTCCTTGTAGTAGCCTACAAGGCCCTGCATGATCTGGCTTCCCAATACCCCTATAATCTTAACTCCTACCTCTCTCCCCATCAACCACTCTATCCTAGCCACACTAGATGTCTTTCTGTTTCTTAAACATACCAAACCCATCTCATCTCAGGGTCTTTGTACTTGCTTTTTCCTCTGCCTGGAATTGTTTTCGTCCAACTCTCCATATCGTTGACTTCCCATGCTTCAGGTCTCAGTTCAACTGTCATATCCTTAAAGAGGCTTTCCCTGATGAGCTTATCTGACAAAGACCTCTCCACTCCAACCCCAGGTCCCACTTGATTACATTTTCCTGTTTTATTTTCTTCATATAACTTTTACTATCTGAATTTACCTTGTTTATTTATGATTTGCTTATGAGAGCCAAGCCCATGTCTGCCTTGTACTTCATTGTATCGCCAGCATTTAGAGCAGTGCTGGCCCAAAGCAGATGCTGAAGAAATTTTTGTTGCATGAATTAATTTATGACTTTTCTCTGATAACCAGAAGTACAGCCTTAGGTAGAGGGTCTCGTATAATATACTCACCCTCACGGCGGAACAAAACCAATATCTAGGGAACCCTCAGTTCTATAAGTCCCACATTAGTATGCAGAGCACAGGTTTCTTTGATTATTGATCCTGAGGAGTAGGAAGAAAAAAAGATTTGTGACATCATTGGAATTGCAGCTAACACTCTCATTTCCTAAGTTTCCTCCATCATTGCATCATTCACTCAGGATTCAAAGTCCTAAAAGAGAGCCAAATTTGGGTCAAATACCCACACAGTGTCTATACCAGAGGGGAGGTAAAAAAAGGATCTGGTCCCATTGGCTTTTGTAATAGGAGTCAGCAGTGGGAAGCAGGTGTTGGGAATTCCCCTCCTGCCTAGACTACACACAGTGGAAAGTATGAAACTGGATAGCCCAAAAAACAACAACTGTCAGGTCTTTAGGCAATGAAGTAGGAGCCTCAGTCTGAAACAATCTCTTAACAATTGCCAGGAAGAAGTGGAACGGAGGTCATGAAGTCCTTAAAGGACTACCTGGTATGGTCATCTTGGGAGGAAATGCAAAGCCAAAGCCAGAGCAAGTGTCAAAACTGGTTAAGGAAGCAAGAGGCCTACAGAGTCCTCCAGCCACCAAGTTGAAGATGGATCTCTTCTGGGGAATTTTTCTTTTCTTTAAAAATTTTCAATTTTTAAAATCCTTTAAAATTGTTTTAAATTTTGGCTCTCTGGGTCCCAGAGTTGTATTGATTTGCTCAATGATTGTGGCAGATAAGAACCTAGGATGACCCCCAAAGAATCCCACTTCCTGATGTCCGTGCCTGCGTGCAGACAGAACTTGTAACTTGCTTCTAACCAATAGGACATGGCAAAGGGGATGGGTTGTCACTCTTGTGTTGACATTACGTTATACATGACCCCATCTTAGAAGACTGGAGTCAGAGAGACTGCCCTTGCTGGGTCTGAAGAAGCCAGCACCTGTAGTGCAGACTGGCGAGACTCTGAAGCACAGAACCCAGCTTACCTGTGCCAAGACTCTCAACACACAGCAATTGGGAGAAAATAAATGTGTGTGTTGTTTTAAGCTACTAAATTTGTGCTAGTTTGTTACACAGCAATAGAAAAGTGATGCAATCATATTCCTTAGTGGTATCATCAATCCAAACATGGTACCACATAGAGTTAATAATAGCACCTTCCTCATAAGGTTGTTATAAGGATACCATGAGTTTAATATTGTAAAGGGCTTAAAACAGCTCCTGGCACATATATGAGTGCTTTTAGTTATTTTTTTAAGAGGGAGTGGTCTCATCTTCATCTCAATAACTTCCACATTTACACTATTGAGATTTGTTTTTGCTGGTAATTTTACCATCTCTGCAGAGATCTCACAGGTTTCTGGACCTTTCCTTAATCTATTTGGTATGTCATGGAGCATCTTGTATCATGGCTTGGAGGACAATGATATTTAATTTGGCTGTTTTGGTAAGATCTCTTTATTTTTTCTTTCCTTTTTTTCCATTTTTTATTGTGGTAAAATATACGTAACATGAAACCTACCATTTTAACCTTTTAAAAGGGGCATTAAGTACAACCATCACCACTATCTATTTCCAGAACATTTTCATTATTCCAAATGGAAACCCCATGTCCATTAATCAGTCACTCCCAGTTTTCCCCTCCCCCAATCTGCTGAAACCACAAACATGTTTTCTGTCTCCATGAATTTACCTATTCTGGATATTTCATATCCAGAATATGAGTCACATATGGAGTCACAGAATATGTGGCCTTCTGTGTCTGGTTTCTTTAGCTTAGCATCTTTTCAAAGTTCATCCATGTTGTAGCATGTATCAGTACTTCATTCCTTTTTAATGGCTGAATAACATTCCATTGTATGGATATACTACATTTGTTTATCTACTTATCAGTTTGTGGACATTTGGAATGTTTCCACCATTTGGTTTCCGTGAATAGTGTCGCTCTGAATATTTATATATATAAGATTTTGTTTGAAAACCTGTTTTCAATTCTTTTGGGTATATAAAGGGTGGAATTTCTGGATCATGTGGTAATTCTGAGTTTAACTTGTTGATGAGCCACCAAACTGTTTTCCACAGTGGCTGCACCATTTTACATTGCCACCAGAAATGTATGATGGTGGGACTTCCCTGACGGTCCAGTGGTTAAGGCTCCACGCTCCCAATGCAGGGGGCACAGGTTTGACCCCTGGTCGGGGAACTAAGATCCCGCATGCTGCACGACGTGGCCTAAACAACAAAGAAAGAAAAAAACGAAATGTATGATGGTTCCAATTTCTCCATATCCTTAACACGTTAATTTCTGGTTTTTAAAAAATAATTTTTTATTAAGGCCATCCCAGTAGGTGTGAAGTGGTATATCATTGTGGTTTTGATTTGCATCTGTATATGTCCTTTGGATACGTGTCTATTCAAGTCCTTTGCCCATTTTTTTTTTTTGTCCACACCATGCGGCACGTGGGATCTCAGTCCCCCGACCAGGGATCGAATCCGTGCCCCATGTAGTAGAAGCACGGAGTCTTAACCACTGGACCACCAGGGAAGCCCCCCTTTGCCCATTTTAAATTGGGTTGTCTTTTTGTTGTTGAGCTATAGGAATTTCTTATATAACCTAGATACTAGTCCCTTATTAAATGTATGTTTTGCAAATACATTCTCTTTTACATTTTGATGAAGTCTGATTTATCAATTTTTTCTTTAGTTGCTTGTGCTTTTGGTGTCATATCTAAGAAACCGTGGTTGTATCCAAGGTTATGATGATTTACTCCTATGTTTTCTTCAAAGTGTTTTATAGTTTTAATTCTTATATTGGTTCTTACTTAGGCCTTTGATCCATTTTGAGTTCATTTTTGCATATGGTGTGAGGTAATAGTGCAACTTCATCCTTCTGCATGTAAATATCCAGTTCTCTCAGCACTATTTGTTGAAAAGACTGTTTTTTCCCCATTGCATGGTCTTGGCAGCCTTGTTGAAAATCAAGTGACCATAAATGTATGGGCTTATTCCTGGATTCTCAATTCTATTCCATTAATCTCAATATCTATCCTTATGTCATTACCATACTTTTGATTAGTGTAGTTTTGTAGTAAGATTTGAAATCAGGAAGTGTGAGTCCTTTGTTCTTTTTCAAGATTGTTTGAACTTTTCATAAGACCCTTTTAATCTTTAATATCCATTACCTACATTACTTTCTGTAGCCTACATTTAGTTTGGGCTTTCAAGAAGAACCGTACTGCTCCCTTAGTTTTAAAGTAGATTGAAATATATAATCCCACTAACTTTCTAGTGCTGATGAGTATTTATAAACCGGAATTAAAAGTAACAGTGGGGCTTCCCTGGTGGCGCAGTGGTTGAGAGTCCACCTGCCGATGCAGGGGACACGGGTTCGTGCCCCGGTCCGGGAAGATCCCACATGCCCTGGAGCGGTTAGGCCCGTGAGCCATGGCCGCTGAGCCTGCGCATCCGGAGCCTGTGCTCTGCAACAGGAGAGGCCACAATAGTGAGAGGCCCACGTACTGCAAAAAAAAAAAAAAAAAAAAAAAAAAAAAAGTAACAATGTCCTGTTGATTTCTCTGAGCACAAAAATCTACAGTTAACTGGAAATGCTACATAAATGTTTTTGAAGGTTACTTCTTCCAGATAGCCTTAACAATTGAAACATGGAGTTGCAATCATTTTGTTGCTGATGTAAGCAGGATCAGGGGTTCAGCCTTCATTTACTTGAACAAGACAGGAGGTGATGCAACCTGAATTCAACCCCAGGGGATGGAAAAAAACTGCTTTCTCTTTTTTTTATATATATAGTTTATGTTAACCCTCTTATTCATTTACTTTTTTGGCTGCGTTGGGTCTTCGTTGCTGTGCGCAGGCTTTCTCTAGTTGCTGCGAGCGGGGGCTACTCTTCGTTGCGGTGCGCAGGTTTCTTATTGCGGTGGCTTCTCTTGTTGAGGAGCATGGACTCTAGGCACGTGGGCTTCAGTAGTTGTGGCACGCGGGCTCAGTAGTGGTGGCTCGTGGGCTCTAGAGCACAGTCTCAGTAGTTGTGGCGCACGGGCTTAGTTCTTCCGCGGCATGTGGGATCCTCCCAGACCAGGGCTCAAACCCATGTCCCCTGCATTGGCAGGCGGATTCTTAACCACTGCACCAGCAGGGAAGCCCCGAAACTGCTTTCTCTTGACATAGGATTCTCATCTAGCAAAGTGAGCTGTGGGAGCTCTAATCTGTTTGTTACATGTGCAGCTAGGCTTATATTTTTCTTCTCGTTTTCATGAAAAAAAAAATGTTGGAATTGATTGTCATGTTGAAGGTCACTCCATAATTCATGACAAACAACAGTAGCATTCTTATTAAATTTAAACATTTTTTAATTGAAAAATGTTTTTATGTAATTGTGATTCACATGCAGTTGTAAGAAGTAATACAGAAAGATCCCTTGGACACTTTACCTAGTCTCCCCCAATGGTAGCATTCTGCAAAACTATAGCATAATATCACATTTAGGATACTGAGAATGATACAAGCCACCGATCTTATCCAGATTTTCTCAGTTTTCCTAACACTCATTTTCGTGTGTGTGCGTGAGTGTTTGTATCAAATTCTGTACAATCTTATTACCTATGTAGGTTTGTGTGTCCGTCACCATAGTCAAGATACAGAACAGTTCCATCATCACAGGATCCCTCATATTCCTCTTTTATAACCACCCCCACCTCCCTCCTGTGCCCCATCTCTACCAACACCTTAGCAACCACTAATCTGTCTTCCAATTATAAAATGTTGTCATTTCAAAAATGTTATACTGATCAAATCATACAATATGTAACCTTTGGAGATTTGCCTTTTTCCACTCACCATAATTCCCTGGAGATTCAGCTAAGTTATCAATAGCTCATTCCTTTTTATTGCTGAGTAATATTCAAGGATATAGATGTCCCACAGATAGTGCAACCATTGACCTATTGAAAGACATCCAGACTGGTTCTAGTTTTTGGCTATTACAAATAAAGTTACTATGAACATTCATGTACGGGTTTTAGTGTGAACATAAACTTTCAGTTCTCTGGGATAAATGCCCAGAAGTGCAATTGCTGGGTCATATGGTAATTGCATATTTAGGTTTTTGTTGCTGTTGGTTTTGATTTTTTTAATTGAGGTATAGTTGATACATAATATTATAATATTTTCAGATTCAAAATTTTTATAAATTATACCCCATTTAAAGTTATAAAATATTGGCTATATTCCCTGTGCTGTACAATATATTCTTTTTTTTTTCTTTTTGGCCACACAGCATGCGGGATCTTCACCGACCAGGGATCAAACCCGTGTCCCCTGCATTGGGAGCGCAGAGTCTTAACCACTGGACCACCAGTGAAGTCCGTACAATATATTCTTGTAGCTTATTTATTTTATAATAGTAATTTGTACCTCTTAATTCACGAATCTTTCCCCTCCCTCTGCCTCCTCATTGGTAACCACTAGTTTCCTCTCTATATCTGTGAATCTGTTACTGTTTTGTTATATTCACTAGTTTGTTTTATTTTTTAGATTTCACATATAAGTGATAACATACAGTATTTGTCTATCTCATCTTACTTATTTCACTAAGCATAATACTCTACAGGTCTCTGTAGTTGCAAACAGCAAATGGTAACTCGGTAGTTGCAACTCTGTACCTGCAAACGGCAAAATTTCATTCTTTTATATGGCTTCGTAGTAGTCCATTGTATATGGGATATAACCATATCTTCCTTATCCATTCATCTGTTAATGGACACATAGGTTGCATTCACATATAGGTTATTGTAACTAATGCTGCTATGAATATCAAGGTGCCTGTATCTTTTCAAAATAGAGTTTTTGTTTTGTTCAGACATATAGCCAGGAGTGGAATTGCTGGATCATATGGTAGCCTTATTTTTAGATTTTTGAGGAAACTCTATACCACTTTCACAGTGGCTGCACCAATTTATATTCCCACCAACAGTGTACAAGTGTTTTCCACATCCTCACCAACACTTGTGGTCTCTTGATGATAGCCATTCTGACAGGTGTGAGGTGATATTTAATTGTGGTTTTGATTTGCATTTCTCTGATGATTAGCAATGTTGAGAATCCTTTCCTGTGCCTGTTGGCTATCTGTAAGTTTTCTTTGGGAAAATGTCTATTCAGGTCTTCTGCCCATTTCTTTTTAATCATTATTATCCTCATTTTAATTTTTTTAACATCTTTATTGGAGTATAATTGCTTTACAATACTGTGTTAGTTTCTGCTGTATAACAAAGTGAATCAGCTATATGTATATATATATATATATCTCCATACCCCCTCCCTCTTGCGCCTCCCTCCCACCCTCCCTATCCCACCCCTCTAGGTGGTCACAAAGCACGGAGCTGATCTCCCTGTGCTATGCAGCTGCTTCCCACTAGCTATTTTACATTTGGTAGTGTTTATATGTCAATGCTACTCTTTCACTTCGCCCCAGCGTACCCTTCCCCCTCCCCGTGTCCTCAAGTCCATTCTCTACATCTGCGTCTTTATTCCTGTCCCGCCCCTAGGTCTTTCAGAACCATTTTTTTTGTTTTGTTTTAGATTCCATGTATATGTGTTAGCATACAGTATTTGTCTTTCTCGTTCTGACTTACTTCACTCTGTATGACAGACTCTAGGTCCATCCACCTCACTACAAATAACTCAATTTTGTTTCTTTTAATGGCCGAGTAATATTCCATTGTATATATGTGCCACATTTTCTTTTTCCATGCATCTGTCAATGGACACTTAGGTTGCTTCCATGTCCTGGCTATTGTAAATAGTGCTGCAATGAACATTGGGGTACATGTCTCTTTTTGAAGTATGGTTTTCTCAGGGTATATGCCCAGTAGTGGGATTGCTGGGTCTTCTGGTAGTTCTATTTTTAGTTTTTTAAGGAACCTCCATACTGTTCTCCATAGTGGCTGTAGCAATTTACATTCCTACCAACAGTGCAAGAGGGTTCCCTTTTCTCCACACCCTCTCCAACATTTATTGTTTGTAGATTTTTTGATGATGGCCACTCTGATTGGTGTGAGGTGATACCTCATTGTGGTTTTGATTTGCATTTCTCTTAATGATTAGTGATGTTGAGAATCCTTTCATGTCTTTGTTGGCAATCTGTATATCTTCTGTGGAGAAATGTCTACTTAGGTCTTCTACCCATTTTTGGATTGGGTTGTTTGTTTTTTTGATATAGAGCTGCATGAGCTGCTTGTATATTTTGCAGATTAATCTTTTGTCAGTTACTTCATTTGCAAATATTTTCTCCCATTCTGAGGGTTGTCTCTTCGTCTTATGTTTTCCTTTGCTGTGTAAAGGCTTTTAAGTTTCATTAGGTCTCATT
The DNA here is from genome assembly GCF_025265405.1 of Mesoplodon densirostris. NCBI lineage: Eukaryota > Metazoa > Chordata > Mammalia > Artiodactyla > Ziphiidae > Mesoplodon > Mesoplodon densirostris. Next base: position 90,687,300 of record NC_082681.1, read on the forward strand.
GTTTTTTTTGTTTTTATTTCCATTTCTGTAGGAAGTGGATCAAAAAGGATCTTACTGTGATTTATCTCATAGAGTGTTCGGCCTATGTTTTCCTCTAAGAGTTTTATAGTGTCTGGCCTTACATTTAGGTCTTTAATCCATTTTGAGTTTATTTTTGTGTATGGTGTTAGGAAGTGTTCTAATTTCTTCTTTTACATGTAGCTGTCCAGTTTTCCCAGCACCACTTATTGAAGACGTTTTTCTCCATTGTATATTCTTGCGTCCTTTGTCAAAGATAAGGTGACCATATGTGCGTGGGTTTATCTCTGGGGTTTCTATCCTGTTCCATTGATTTATAATTCTGTTTTTGTGCCAGTATCATACTGTCTTGATTAATGTAGTAGTATAGTAGTATAGTCTGTAGTCAGGGAGCCTGATTCCTTCAGCTCTGTTTTTCTTTCTCAAGATTGTTTGGCTATTCGGGGTCCTTTGTGTTTCCATACAAATTGTAAAATTTTTTTGTTCTAGTTCTGTGAAAAATGCCTTTGATAGCTTGACAGGGATTCCATTGAATCTGTAGATTGCTTTGGGTAGTATAGTCATTTTCACAATGTTGATTCCCCAATCCAAGAACCTGGTATATCTCGCCATCTGTTTGTATCATTTTTAATTTCTTTCATCAGTGTCATACTTTGCTGCATACACGTCTTTTGTACCCATAGGAAGGTTTATTCCTAGGTATTTTGTTCTTTTTGTTGCAATGGTAAATGGGATTGTTTCCTTAATTTCTCTGATTTTTCATCATTAGTGTAGAGGAAAACAAGAGATTTCTGTGCATTAATTTTGTATCTTGCTACTTTCCCAAATTCATTGATTAGCTTTAGTACTTTTCTGGTAGCATCTTTAGGATTCTCTATGTATAGTATCACGTCATCTGCAAACAGTGACAGTTTTACTCTATCTTTTCCAGTTTGGATTCCTTTTATTTACTTTTCTTCTCTGACTGCTGGGGCTAAAACTTCCAAAACTATGTTGAATAGTGGTGGTGAGAGTGGGTAACCTTCTCTTGTTCCTGATCTTAGAGGAAATGCTTTCAGTTTTTCAACATTGAGAACGATGTTGGCTGTGGGTTTGTCATATATGGCCTTTATTATGTTGAGGTATGTTCCCTCTGTGCACACTTTCTGGAGAGTTTTGTTTTGTTTTGTTTTGTTTTGTTTTGCCGTACGTGGGCCTCTCACTGTTGTGGCCTCTCCCGTTGCGGAGCACAGGCTCTGGATGCGCAGGCTCAGCGGCCATGGCTCACGGGCCTAGTCGCTCCACGGCATGTGGGTTCTTCCCAGACTGGGGCACGAACCCGTGTCCCCTGCATCGGCAGGCGGACTCTCAACCACTGCGCCACCAGGGAAGCCCTATTTTATTTTTATTTTTTTTTTTAAATTTATTTTTGGCTGCATTGGGTCTTCGTTGCTGCGTGCAGGCTTTCTCTAGTTGTGTCGATGGGCTTCTCATTGTGGTGGCTTCTTTCATTGTGGAACACGGGGTCTAGGAGCGCAGGCTTCAGTAGTTGTGGCACGTGGGCTCAGTAGCTGTGCCTCCGGGGCTCTAGAGCGCAGGCTCAGTAGTTGTGGCTCACGGGCTTAGTTGTTTTGCAGCATGTGGGATCTTCCCGGACCAGGGCTCAAACCCGTGTCCCCTGCATTGGTAGGCGGATTCTTAACCACTGCGCCACCAGGGAAGTCCATGGGTGTTTATTTTATTTTTAAGCTTTATAACTTAAACATAGGTTGCAAATATTATTTTGTATGCATCAAATATTACCTAATTTTAAATATTTTTAAAATAAATTAGGAGTATTTTTATTTTTTATTATGGAAAATTAAAAGCATTTTCTTTACATGTAAAAAATGTAGCAAAGTTCATTTTTTTAAATGGAAAGGAAAAATACAGGAGGAAGAAAAGTTTGGTGAGCTCCTAAGAGGATCAAGAAAATGAATACAATTCAGGGAAAAGAAAAAAGACTTCCATTTTAAACCATGTTATTATTTTAATCCTAGATCATTCAGGAAGCTATGCTGGCTGAAACTGGAATTTATTAAGAAGATTATACTTTTACCTGCAGTTCACATCAAGTAATTTTCATCCATGTTCTGTTTCTACATCTTTAAATAGTTTTAAATGCTCTCCTTTCTCAAATCAACCTCAAGCTTCAGCAAGTACCATATAAAGAAGTAGATAGGGGCTTCCCTGGTGGCGCTAGTGGTTAAGAATCCAGCTGCCAATGCAGGGGACATGGGTTTGAGCCCTGGCCCAGGAAGATCCCACATGCCACAGAGCAACTAAGCCCGTGCGCCACGACTACTTAGCCTGTGCTCTAGAGCCCATGAGGTACAACTACTGAACCTATGTGCCACAACTAGTGAAGCCTGTGCGCCTAGAGCCCGTGCTCCGCAACAGGAGAAGCCAAGACAATGAGAAGCCCGCACACTACAATGAAGAGTAGCCCCTGCTCACCGCAACTAGAGAAAGCCAGTGAACAGCAATGAAGACCCAACAGAGCCAAAAATTTTAAACAACAACAACAACAAAAAGAATTAAAATTTTTTTTTCTAAAAAAAAAAAAGGAGTAGAATGAACTACTTCTGTTGGGGTTAGAAGGGGGTCAGTCTCAGTTATACTTTTGGGACTTCCCTAACTGGTTCTGGGGTCTTATGCAATACCAAACTTTGGGTAGGTATTGAGGAGGATCATTTGTCCTCACAGGTTATTGTGACATTGTCCACTTGGCATCTTTAGATTGGCAGTATCTCTGTGGCTTCTTGTGCCAGCCTTGGGACACAGAAGTCTTTTTTAATATTTATAACTCCAGGCCTTGCATTCCTGTCCCTCAAGTTCATTAAAGCAGCCATTCCTCTCTGCGGCTTCTCCAAGAGGCCATCAGAAGCAGGGCCCAGGTTCTTCCTGACTTCTCCCACCTTGTCTAACCTCAGCCCAAGGGAGACTCCTTGTGAATCTGATGGAAGTCCCATTCTCCCTCAAACCCAATTATCCTTAATGTGCTTGAATTTTTAGAAAAGATAGCTCAAATATCTTGCAAGTTAATCTGCTTTCAGCTCGGCCACATACTTCCTATAAGGCAGTGAAGCAGAGTCTGCTATCTGCAAGAAAGGGGGGAAAGGAAAGGGTGAAATACAGGGAGAAAATAACTTTAGTATTTCAAAATATCTGGAGATAGATAGGCAAAGGTTTTTAAAATACGGTTCAAAGGGTACTAGCCATAGAGGGAAAAAATTGAATTTCTTAAAGAACTGTTGTTTATCAAAAGACACTGTTAACAGAGTGAAAAGGCAAGACAAAAACAGGAAGAAGATATTTGAAATATATATATCCACAAAGGATTCATATTAATAATACATAACAGGGACTTCCCTGGTAGCCCAGTGGCTAAGACTGAGCTCCCAATGCAGGGGGCCCAGGTTTGATCCCTGGTCAGGGGACTAGATCCCATATGCCGCAGCTAAGAGTTCTCATGCTGCAACTAAAGATCCTTCATGCTTCAACTAAAAGATCCCGCATGCCCGCCCCAACTATTGGGTTGGCCAAAAAGTGCCTTCGGTTTTTTAAGTAAAAATAAAAGACACATTTTTCATTTTCACCAAGAACTTTGTTGAACAACGTATTCGCTCTTTTGTTCCACTACTTTCTGCCATTTTTCAGGCAACTTCATAATTCCATCTTCCCAAAACTTTTTATCTTTTTGAGCAAAGAACTCTTCCAGGTGCCTTTTACAGTCTTCCAGGGAATGGAAATTTTTTCCATTAAGAGAATTTTGTAAAGACCAAAATAAATGGAAATCCGAAGGTGCAATGTCTGGTGAATATGGCAGATGAATCAGAACTTCTCAGCCAAGCTGTAACAGTTTTTGCCTGGTCATCAAAGAAACATGTGGTCTTGCATTATCCTGATGGCAGATTATGTGTTTTCTGTTGACTAATTCTGGACGCTTTTCGTCGAGTGCCACTTTCAGTTGGTCTAATTGGGAGCAGTACTTGTTGGAATTAATCGTTTGGTTTTCCAGGAGGAGCTCATAATAGAGGACTCCCTTCCAATCCTACCATATACACAACATCACCTTCTTTGGATGAAGACCAGCCTTAGGTGTGGTTGGTGGTGGTTCATTTCGCTTGCCTCACGATCTCTTCCACTCCACATTATTGTACAGTATCCACTTTTCATCGCCCATCACACTTTGTTTTAAAAACGGAACACTTTCATTATGTTTCAGTAGAGGATCGAATGCGGAAATACGGTCAAGAAGGTTTTTTCCGCTTAACTTATGTGGAACTCAAAGATCAAAGTGATGAACATAACCAAGCTGGTGCAAATGATTTTCAACGCTTGATTTGGATATTTTGAGTATGTCGGCTATCTCCCTCGTGGTATAACGTGGATTGTTCTCAGTGAATGTCTCGATTTGATCACTATCAACTTCAACTGGTTTACCCAACTGTGGAGCATCGTCCAGAGAGAAATTTCCAGCACGAAACTTCACAAATCACTTTTGACATGTTCCATCAGTCACAGCACCTTCTCCATACACTGCACAAATCTTTTTTTGTGTTTCAGTTGCGTTTTTACCATTTTTGTTTTTTTTTTTTGCGGTATGCAGGCCTCTCACTGTTGTGGCCTCTCACGCTGTGGAGCACAGGCTCCGGATGTGCAGGCTCAGCGGCCATGGCTCATGGGCCCAGCCGCTCCGCAGCATGTTAGATCTTCCCAGACCGGGGCATGAACCCGTGTCCCCTGCATCGGCAGGCGGACTCTCAACCACTGCGCCACCAGGGAAGCCCTTACCTTTTTTGAAATAATAAAATATAATATGCCAAAAATGTTGTTTTTTTTCTTCCATCTTCAATATTTAAATGGCTACACAAAAATTCGCCAATTTTGGTAAGTCTCTTTTTAATGCACGCTGATATAACGGCTGTCACATACAATCTAACAAAATTGTTTCAAATGACGTTAAAGACAACTAAGTGCTACCAGAGCCATCTTACTGAGAAAACCAAATGAACCTTTTTGGCCAACCCAATAAAAGAACAACAACCACAAAAAAAATGATACCGCATGCCACAGTGAAGATCCTGCATGCAACAACTATAACCCAGTGCAGCCTAATTAATTAATTAATTTAAAAAAATATATATAACAAAGCTCTACAAATCTACAGTAAGAAAAATGCAGACAATCCAATTGAAAACTGACTTAAAACCACACTTCACAAAAGAGGACATCCAAATGGCCAATAAACATATGAACAAATGTTCAACTTCATAAGTCATCATGAAAATGCAAGTTAAAATCATAATGTAACACCACTACACACCTACCAGTATGGTTAAAATGGAAAAGACTAACAATACCACATGTTGGCAAAGATGTGGAACATCTTGATGGGAAACATAAAATGGTACAACCACTTTGGAAAGCTGGCAATAACTGCTAAAGCTCAACGTACACATACCCAATGGCCCAGCAATTCTACTTCTAGATATATACCCAGGAGAAATACATACATATGTTCACCAATAGACATATATAAGAATATTTGTGGCAGCCCTACTTATAATAGACCCAAATGGAAATGACCCAAATTTTCATCAACAGTAAAATGGATAAACTATAGTGTATTAATACAGTGGAATAACATACAGCAATGAGAATGAATAAGCTATTCCTACATGAAACATGGAAGATTCTCACCAATACAACATTAAGTGAAATAAGCCAGACATGAGTACATACTGTATGATTCAATTTATATAAAGTTCTAAAAGAGGCAAAATTAATCTTTGATCTTAGAAATCAGAAAAGTGGTTATCTTTGAGATGA